>NC_135883.1:88909740-89282240 GCF_964194155.1 Cetorhinus maximus | reverse complement strand
TAAACATGCACTATTTTCTTGAACTGTATCTTTCTCACGTGTGTGAGTAAAACAACATTCAGACTTATGGGGTGAATGTGTGGATAAATAATTCTCTTCATTTAAACTCATGAAAGCTTGCTGTTGTTTAAATTGACTGCACACAGCCCAGGGGCCAAGAAATACACCCACATCTTCCTTTTCAAAAAAAGAGTGATTAGGGACAGTAAGGGAAAGGGTACAAGGGTTTCAATTCTCTGCTGACCCTGTCTGTAACAGTGATGGGCGTGGTTTATGGGCCTCGACAGTAACTACACTACAGGACAAAGTATAAATCAAGAAACAATAGGAGCTTGTAAGAAAGATACTGCAATAACAACAGCAATGTGGTTGACTTTTAACTGCCCTTTGAAAATGGCCTAGCAAGCCACTCAGTTCAAGGGCAGTTAGGGCTGGGCAATAAATGCTGGCGCTGCCAGTGACACACACATATGAAAGAATTAAAAAAATCATGGGAGATTTTAATCTTCATAAAGATTGGACAAATGTAACAGGAAATCGAGATAAATGTGTCATTTTCAGATTGGTGAACAGTAGCTAGTGGAGTGGCACACGGATCAGCACCAGGGGATCAACTATTTACGATCCATATTAATGACTTGGATGAAGGGAACAACTGTATTGTAGCCAAATTTGCAGATGATACCAAGGCAAGTATGAAAGGAAGCTGGGAGGATACAATGAGTCTGCAAAGGGATATAGATGGGTTAAGTGATTGGGCAAAAAATTTGGCAGATGGAGCATAATGTGGGAAAATGTGAGGTTATCCACTTTGGTAGGAGGAATAGAAAAGCAAAATAATATTTAAATGGAGAGTGACTGCAGAATGCTGCAGTAGAGAGCGATCTGGGTGCCCTGGTACATGAATCACAAAAGGTTTGCAGGTACAGCAAATAATTAGGAAGGCAAATGAAATATTGGCCTTTGTGGGAGGAATGGAGTATAAAAGTTGGGAAGTCTTGCTAGACTGTACATGACATTGGTGAGACCACACCTGGAGCATTATATACAGTTTTGGTCATCTTACTTAATAAGAGATACACTTGCATTGGAAGCAGTTCAGAAAATGTTCACTTATGTTAATTCCTGGGATGATGGGCCTGTCTTATGAAGAAAGGTTAAGTAGGTTGGGCCTCTACTCATTGGAGTTTAGAAAAATTGAGAGGCAATCTTATTGAAACAGACAAGGTTCAAAGGCGTCTTGACAAAATGGATGCTAAGAGGATGTTTCCCCTCATGGGGGAAATCTAGAACTTAGGATGCACAGCTTAACAATAAGGAGTCTCCCATTTAAGATGAAGATGAGGAGGAATTTCTTCTCTCAGAGGGTCATCAGTCTTTGGAATTCTCTTCCACAGACAGCAGTGGAGGCTAGGTCATTGAATATATACGGGGCTTAGACAGACAGATTTTTGACTAACAAGCAAGTCAAGGGTTATAAGGCACAGGTGAGAAATTGCCATTAAGGCCATAATCAGACCAGCCAATATCTTATTGAATTGTCAAGTAGGCTCGATGTGCCGAATGGCCAACTCCTGCTCAGATTTCTTATGATCTCATGATCACACCTCACAATCCCGCAACCCTCAACGTAGATGGACAAGACTAGTAGATGCATGGGAACAGCATCATATCCAAGTTGCTGGTAATTGGCCAGATTGAATTTGTCCTCTTTTGCAGACAGGGCATCCCTGAGCAATTTTGCACATCGTCAGGTAGATGCCAGTTTTGTAACTGGACTGGAACAGCTTGGCTAGAGGCGCAGTTAGTTTTGGAACACAAGTTTTCAGTACTACAGCTGGGATGCTGTCAAGGCCCTTGGTCTTCATTGTATTCAGTGCCTTCAGCCATTTCTTGGTATCATGTGGAGTGAATCGAATTGGTTGAAGACTGGCTTTGATGATGTTGGGCACTTCACTAGGAGGCCAAGATGGGTCATCTACGCAGCACTTCTGGCTGAAGGTGGTTGCAAATGTTTCAGCCTTGTCTTTTGCACTGATGGGCTGGGCTCCCTAATTATTGACGATGGGGATGTTCATTGAGCCTCCGGTTAGTTATTTAATTGTCCATCATTATTCATGACAGGATGCAGCAGGACTGCAGAGCTTTGATCTGATCTGTTGGTTATGGGATCACTTAGCTCTGTCTATAGCATGCTGCTTCTGCTATTTAGCATGCATATAGTCTTTTGTTGTAGCACCAGCAGGTTGGCACCTCATTTCTGGATATGCCTGGTGCTGCTCCTGACATTCCCTCCTAAACTTCTCAGTGAACCAAGGTTGAACAGCTGGTTTATACAAACAAAAGCAAAACACTCTGGATGCTGGAAATCCAAAACAGAAACGGGAAACTCTACAAAGACTCAGCAGGTCTGGGAGCATTTGGGAAAAGAGAAAAACAGAATTAACAGGAAACATTAACACTGTTTCTCTCTCCCCACGTGCTTCCAGGCCTGCTGAGTATTTCCAGCACTTTGTTTTTATTTTGATCTTCTGACCTGATGCTACTGATAGAGTGAGGGATATGCTGGGTCACGATGTTGAGGATTGTGGCTGAATACAATTCTGCTGTTGATGACCCACAGCACCTCATGGATGTGCAGTTTTGACCTGAGATTTGTTCTGAACCTATCCTATCCCCTTTAATATGGTGGTAGTGCCACACAACACAATGGAGGGTGTTGTCAGTGTTACCATGGGACTTTGTCTCCACAAGGACTGTGGAAGTAACCATTGCATAGTCCTTGTGGAGACTAAGTACCACTTTCATACTGGGAATACCCTCCATTGTACTGTATAGCACTACCACCACAAAATGCTGACCAGACAGAACTCAGTAAACACTGAGCGTCACCATTTCAGGTGGACACTTGACATGTATTGAGGAGCTTTTTTAAAATTCTTTCATGGGATGTGGGCATCACTGGCTAGGCCAGCACTTATTGCCCATTCTTAATTACCCTTGAGAAGCTGGTGGTGAGCCGCCTTCCTGATCTGCTGCAGTCCATGTGGTATAGGTGCACCCACAGTGCTGTTAGAAAGGGCTCACCAAGATTTCGACCCAATGAAGGAACAGAGATATAGTTCCAAGTCAGGAAGATGTGTGACTTGGGAGGGAGCTTGCAGAGGCTTATCAAGGTGAAGACAATTTCAATTAAACAGAAGAGTGATAACAAGAAGTTGCATTTATGTAGTAGCTTTAACAAAATAAAATAGCCCAAGGTGCTTCACAGGGACCTTATTAAAAAAACTGAAACTGAACCACATATGGCGATATTAAGAGAGACGACCAAAAGCTTGCTTGAAGTGGTAGGCTTTAAGCAGCATCTTAAAAAAATGAAAAAGTGTAAAGAGCATATATTTTTATTTCTGTTGGACTGTGGATTAAAATTACAATGGCTGCAGTTTGAAGGACATGTCTACTGGAACAGTGCAAGGGGTATATACAGTGTTGCTGTCCTGGAACAGTGTGCCATGAAAGATGGTGCCGAAGAGGAGTCTGGTCTAATGGGAAACTGCCTGCTAATGTTTTAATTGGCTCCTGACCAAGGTTTGTGTGGGAGCAGTGCAGCAGAATAGCTCCTAGCCTGAAAAGGGAAAAGACCTAAAACCTGGCTCCTGTGTGTCTCAGATTCCAGTATTTCTACAACAATAGCTAGCTGGCTTTTTCTCCTCATATCTCTATAACCTGCTCACTCTCTTAGAGACATTGAAACCAGTGAACTAAAGACAAAGTGCTGGGAATACCACTTTGAGTCATCAAGAAAGAACTGAAAGGAATTTGGAAGACATTGATCAAAATCAACCCATCGAATCCTGTACTCCAGAATTGGTGCTATTGAACTGTTTTATCCCACCCTTAAAATCCATGTTTTTTGTGTGTCTTGTATGTGTGTGTGTATATAGGGATTTAAGAAGGGGTGTAGTTTAAGTTATAGAGTTAGAAATTAGCAGTTCATATTGCTTTACCACTGGTTAAAGACAATTTGTTCAAAGAACAGTAATTTACTTATTAATATAAAAACAAAAAGCTAAAAGCTACTGCGGATGCTGGAAATCCAAAACAAAAACAGAATTACCTGGAAAAACTCAGCAGGTCTGGCAGCATCGGCGGAGAAGAAATCAGTTAACGTTTCGAGCCTTCATGGCCCTTCGGCAGAACTGAAGCATAGTTAGAAGAAGGGAGAAATATAAATTGGTTTAAGGTGGGTGGGGGGGGGAGAGAGAGAGACATTGAGGGTGTGGTGATTGTGGAGATGAGCAGATAATCAAAAGATGTCACAGACAAAAGGGTCAAAGAGGTGTCGACATTTGTCTGAGAAAAGTGCTAATTAAGAATGGAAGACAGGATATTCAAAGTACAGCTCTAGTGGGGGTGGGGTGGAAAGACTAACAAGGTTTTAGTTTAGATTTAAAAATAATGGAAATAGGTGGGGAAAGAAGAATCTATATAAATTATTGAAAAAAAAAGGTGCGAGGGGGGGAAGAAACGGGGTGGGGATGGGGGGAGGGGGAGTTTAAGATCTAAAGTTGTTGAATTCAATATTCAGCCCGGAAGGCTGTAAAGTGCCTAGTCAGAAGATGAGATGCTGTTCCTCCAGTTTGCGTTGGGCTTCACTGGAACAATGCAGCAGGCCAAGGACAGACACGTGGGCAAGAGAACAGGGTGGAGTGTTAAAATGGCAAGTGACAGGGAGGTTTGGGTCTTTCTTGCGGACAGACCGTCTCGTCGAGACCTGGAAAAATTTATTAATTTTGCTTCCAATCTCCACCCCTCCATCATCTTCACATGGTCCATCTCTGACACTTCTCTTCCCTTCCTTGACCTCTCTGTCTCAATTTCTGATGATAGACTGTCCACCAATATCCATTACAAGCCTACCGACTCCCACAGCTACCTCGACTACAGCTCCTCACACCCCGCTTCTTGTAAAGACTCCATCCCATTCTCTCAGTTCCTTCGCCTCCGTCGCATCTGTTCTGATGACGCTACCTTCAAAAACAGCTCCTCTGACATGTCCTCCTTCTTCCTTAACCGAGGTTTTCCATCCACGGTCGTTGACAGGGCCCTCAACCGTGTCCGGCCCATATCCCGCGCATCCTCCCTCACGCCTTCTCCTCCTTCCCAGAAACATGATAGGGTCCCCCTTGTCCTCACTTATCACCCCACCAGCCTCCACATTCAAAGGATCATCCTCCGCCATTTCCGCCAACTCCAGCATGATGCCACCACCAAACACATCTTCCCTTCACCCCCCTGACGGCATTCCGTAGGGATCGTTCCCTCCGGGACACCCTGGTCCACTACTCCATCACCCCCTACTCCTCAACCCCCACCTATGGCACCTCCCCATGCCCACGCAGAAGATGCAACACCTGCCCCTTCACTTCCTCTCTCCTCACCGTCCAAGGGCCCAAACACTCCTTTCAAGTGAAGCAGCATTTCACTTGCATTTCCCCCAACTTAGTCTACTGCATTCGTTGCTCCCAATGCGGTCTCCTCTACATTGGAGAGACCAAACGCAAACTGGGCAACCATTTTGCGGAACACCTGCGGTCTGTCCGCAAGAAAGACCCAAACCTCCCTGTCGCTTGCCATTTTAACACTCCACCCTGTTCTCTTGCCCACATGTCTGTCCATGGCCTGCTGCATTGTTCCAGTGAAGCCCAACGCAAACTGGAGGAACAGCACCTCATCTTCCGACTAGGCACTTTACAGCCTTCCGGGCTGAATATTGAATTCAACAACTTTAGATCTTAAACTCCCCCTCCCCCCATCCCCACCCCGTTTCTTCCCCCCCCCACCTTCTTTTTTTTTCAATAATTTATATAGATTCTTCTTTCCCCACCTATTTCCATTATTTTTAAATCTAAACTAAAACCTTGTTAGTCTTTTCACCCCACCCCCACTAGAGCTGTACTTTGAATATCCTGTCTTCCATTCTTAATGAGCACTTTTCTCAGACAAATATCACCACCTTCAACACCTCCTTGACCCTTTTGTCTGTGACATCTTTTGATTATCTGCTCATCTCCACAATCACCACACCCTCAATGTCTCTCTCTCTCTCTCTCTCCCACCCCGCCCCCCCCTCCCCCCCACCCACCTTAAACCAATTTATATTTCTCCCTTCTTCTAACTATGCTTCAGTTCTGCCGAAGGGCCATAAAGGCTCGAAACGTTAACTGATTTCTTCTCCGCCGAATTTACTTATTAAGTTTACAAACCTAGTGCTCGTATTCTGTTCACCTCAGCTAAACAATTAAGTGGTTTGATCAATCTTTACATTTGTCGTGGCTCAGGGAGCAGAGGGGCTTGATACTGTAGTGCACTATCCCCAGTGAGTCGTGACATAGTTTGGGGTCTTGGGTCCGGGATATTTTGCAGCAAAAGACAACGACGATTTGGGTGCAGATTTAGTAAGGAATAAAAGCTAAAGGTACAAAAATAAGATGGCACTAGAAACTACTAAAGCTTTCCTGCAAGTGGAAGCGATGTCCCTAACAATTATACAAGGGATCCCAAAAGCCAGGTTAATCGAATTGGCAAGTAAGTTAAGAGTACGATTGCCAAAGCTAGGAAGGCAGAGATAATTGAAGGTACAGCACAGCATTTGAAATTGGAAGTGAGGCTTCAGCAGAGGCAGAAGAAAAGGCAAGAGAAACCTTCTGTAATAAGAACCCATTTTGAAGACCAAGGGGTTGCAACTGCTAGACAGGCAGCAGTAATGCCTGACGATTATGAGCTGATCCATAAAACTAAACCCTTTCCCACCACCCCCATAAATTTGAAAAGGATCAAAAATGGAAGTGTTAAAGGAAGGCAAGTAGCCAGGGTAAAGAATGGATAACTGGGAATACCTTGAGATCTCCCCCCCAGATCAGAAAGGGAGTTACTGATGATGGAGGTGCAACTCAAAGGCCTAAGTGTTTCCATTGTAATAAAGTGTGACACATTCGTTCAGAATGCTGGAAGCTGCGAGGGAAGCCCATGGGATTGCTGGAATTCGTAAGTGCAGAGTCCGAAAAGGGGACTCAAAAAGAAACTTGTCACGGATCAAATTGTAGCTTTAAGTTCAAATAAGCGTCTGGAGGTAACCACTGCTGTGAATGCAGGTGAAGTGAATAAGGTAGATGAGAGATATAAAGGGTTTTTGTCTAAAGGGAAGATAAACCCTTTTTCATCAAATGATGCAGCTAAAGCCATTACTATATTAAGGGACACAGGAGCTATTCAAACTCTTTTGCTGGAGAAGGACCTAGTTTTCCCTCCAGAGAGTTCAATGAAAGCTAAAGTATTGGTAAACGGGATAAGTGGAGAGTACATCACGGTTCCATTGTACAAAGTGCAATGTGGGGTGTGATTTATTGTCTGGGTCGGTGGTTGTAGGAGTAGTTAAGAAGTTACCTGTGGATGGAGTTGATTTACTCCTAGGAGACGATTTGGCAAGAGTGAAAGTTATAGTTTCACCCATAATTACGGAAAGTCCAAGAGAGACTAAAGAGACGGAGCAGCTACAAGAACAAGTTCCTGGTATCAATGGCTAAATAAAGTTCATTACCAGAGGTCAAAGTAATACCACACGCAAATGTTAGAGTAGCCAAAACTTTCTTTAAGGATGGGGATAATTCAAAGGAAGTGTTTGGCATGTCTTCATTAATTGAAGCTCAGAAAGCAAATCCAGAGTTAAACAATTAGCACAATCAGCTCACACTGAAGCTGAGGCTGAAGGAGTTCCGGAATACTAGTACATGAAAAACGGAGTTCTGATGAGGAAGTGGAGACATCCTCACAGACCTGCAGATGAGGAACGGACGGTTGTTCATCAGATAGTGGTACCATCCAAATATCGTAAGGCGATATTGCAAGTAGCACATAAAATCCCTATTGCAGGACATGTAGGAATATGGAAAACCCAAGCATCGAATAACAGGCATTTTACCTGGTTAAGACTTCATAAGGACGTAGTCCAATTTTGTAAAACGTGCCATACATGTTAGGTGGTAGGTAAATCTCAACATCAAACCAGCACCTTTAATACCCATACCAGTTTGTGAAGAACCATTTAGATGGGTATTAGTAGATTGTGTAGGACCATTACCCAAAATAAAAGCAGGATATCAGTATATCCTTGAAATCATGGATATGACAACCCTATTTCCAGAAGATATTCCTTTAAAGGACAATTACAGCTAACATGGTAGTGAAAATGTTAACTCTGTATTTCAATTGGCAGGCCATAATGAGTGAAAAACTATCTATCTATCTGACCAAGATTCTAACTTCATGTCTAAAATTTTCCAGGACTTAATCAGCAGTTTGGGTATCAAACAACTAAAGCCTACCACCTATCACCCACAGACACAACAAGCTTTAGAGAGATATCATCAGACTCTCAAAACCATGATTAAGACCTGTGGCCATGAATACCCAAAGAATTGGGGCAAAGGATTAGATTTCTTACCATTTGCTACCAGAGATTCTCCAAATGAATCTACTGGATTTAGTCCATTTGAATTGATCTATGATCATGAAATAAGAGGTCCATTAAAAGTGATTAAGGAAAAGTTCCTAAAGCAGAAAGACGAATCCTCCACGTTGGACTACATGTTCATGTTCCTAGAAAGACTGAGGAGCATGTAAAGTAGCACGAGAGCATTTAAAAATTTCTCAATTAAAAATGAAAGAATGGGCAGACAAACATACTGCAACTAGAATGTTCCAAGCAGGAGTTGAGTTATGGTATTATAACCTTTGCAGGCTGAACCCCTGAAAGTGAAATTCGGCAGCCCCTATAAGGTATTTAGGAGAGTCAGTAAATTGACTTATCTGATAGATACTCCAGGGCATAGGAAGAAGAAACGGTTATGTCATATAAACATGCTGAAGCAAGATCATCACAGGGGAGATGCTGGGAAAGAGCAAGTATGGCAGGTGGTAGGAATAATGGCGGATGACAGAGACAGTAAGAGTAAGGTAGAGGAAGAAGTAGAAAGTGCACAAAGCAAATATCCTACAATTCGACTAGCCAATACGAAAATACTACTAACCAATACGAAAATACTGGGACAGTTAGACACTGTGTTCTCATATTTAAAGGAAGGACCACGGGAAGATCTCATAAGGTTACTTAGAAAGTATAAGGAAATTTGTAGAGATACACCTGGATGTACTACGTTAGCTAGACATGATGTGAACTTAGAAGACTCAGTGCCGATAAAACAACATTCTTATCGGCTGAGCCCAGACAAACAAGCTCAGGTAGAAACAGGAGATCCAATATATGCTAGAAAATTAATTGATTGAGCCCAGCCAAAGCAGCTGGAGTTCACTGGTCGTGCTGGTTCCTAAGCCGGATGGATCATCTAGATTTTGTACAGGCTACTGGAAAGTGAGTACAGTAACAAGGACAGATTCATACCCAATTCCTCAATTAGAAGATTGCATCGATAGGGTTGGCAGTGCCTCATTTCTTTCTAAAATGGATCTATCGAAGGGGTACTGGCAACTGCCATTAACATCAAGCACTAAAGAAATGCCCACCTTTGTTACACCAAGTGGATTGTATCAATGTCAAGTTATGCCATTTGGGTTTAAAAACGCCCCAGCTAGATTCCAGGGATTTATGAATCAAGTCATGGCTGAAGTACCTAACTGTGTAGCTTATTTAGACGACGTCTGTAATATATAGTAACACATGGGAAGAACATATAAAGCAATTAGAGAACCTTTTTAAGCAATTGCTGGCTTAGTCATAAATCTGGCCAAAAGTGAATTTGCAAAAGCAAGGGTAACTTACCTAGGTCACATTGTAGGACAAGGGCAAGTACTGCCAAGAACAACAAGAGTGAACACTTATTCCTTATTCCTAAAACTAAATGAGGAAATCATGAGGTTTTTGGGAATGTGCGGGTTGTATCAAAAGTTTGTGCCGAACTTCAGCATAACAGCTGTACCTCTCACCAATTTGTTAAGAAAACAGGCAACATTGGTATGGTCAGCAGAATGCCAAGCAGCCATTAAAAAGCTGAAGACAATCTTAATAAATGAACCAGTGTTGGCCACCCCTGACTTTACCAAACCTTATAAAACGGTAATTGATGCTAGCGACTTGGGGGTAGGGTCAGTCCTATTACAAGGTAATCAATTAGGGATAGAGAAGCCAGTGGGGTACTTTTCCAAGAAACTAATTCAATATCAGAGGAAGTACTCTACAGCAGAAAAAGAAATTCTAGCATTGTTGTTGTCTCTTCAACACTTTGAAGTTTACATCCAACACGATAACAAAGAAACACTAATCTACACATCATAAAACTCGAAATGCAAGACTGTTTAGATGGAGTCTATTGTTTCAACCATTCAACGTAAAGATAGTTCACATTGCCGGCAAAGATAATGTGATCGTAGATGCATTGTCCCGGGTGTAAAATACTGAAATAAGTTAAAGGCATAAGAAATGCTGAAGATTGTATAAGGGGAAGGATGAATGGGAGTAAGGATGAATGGAAGTAAGTCTCGTGTTTTGTTGTCCATGTGTCACATGCCTTGTGATGAAATGCATTTTTGAAATGGCACTTCATCTCTTTTAAGGGTGGAGGCATGTAAAGAGCATATCTTTTTATTTCTGTTGGACTGTTAAATTAAAATTACAATGGCTGCAGTTTGAAGGACACGTCTACTGAAAAGTGCGAAGGATATATACAACGTTGCTGTCCTGGAACAGAGTCTGACATGAAAGACAGGATAGTGCCGAGGAGGAGTCTGGTCTAATGGGGAACTGCCTGGCACCAACGTTTTAAGTGGCTCCTGACCAGGTGACCAGGGTTTGTGCGAGAGCAGTGCAGCAAAATAGCTCCTAGCCTGAAAAAGGAAAAGACCTTCCTCTTGTGTGTGTCAGATTCCAGTAATGCTACAATAATAGCTAGCTGGCTTATTTCCTCATTTCTCTATAACTTGCTCTCTCTCTCTGAAAACCTCAGTCAAAAGGAAAAGGGGAAAATCACTGTTAGAGGCACTGAAAGCAAGTGCTCTATTGAAAGTGCTGGGAAGACCACCTTGTGTCATCAACAAAGAACTGAAAGGAATTTCGAAGACATCGATCAAAATCAACCAATCAAATCCTGGACTCAGGAATTGGTGTCATAGTCAGAGGTCTACAGCACAGAAAAAGGCCCTTCGGCCCATCAGCCCATGGTGCTATTGAACTGTTTTACCCCACCCTTAAAATCCATGTTTTTTGTGTGTGTCTTTTGTGTGTGTGTATAGGGATTTAAGAAGTGCTATAGTTTAAGTTATAGAGTTAGAAAGTAGCAGTTTATATTTCTTTTACCACTGGTTAAAGACAATTTGTTCAATAAACAGTTATTTACTTATTAAGTTTACAAACCTGGTGCTCGTATTCTGTTAACCTAAATTAAACAATTTGGTGGTTTGATCAAACTCTTCACATCTGTCACGGCTTGGGGAGCAGTGGGGCTTCACATTGCAGCGCACTATCCCCAGTGAGTCGTGACAGAGGGCATTCCAGAGCTTAGATCCTCAATAGCTAGAGGGGACGCACAAGAGACCAGGATTGGAGGAAGGAGGACCTCAGAGGATTGTAGGTTACAGAGATAGGGAAGGGCATAGCTAGGGAATGGACACCAATCATTTGGACCTCTGGTCAAGAAATAAGCAGAAGATCCAAAGACATTTCTGGTGAGGGACAGTGATATTCTTCTCAAATAAAACAATTTTCTTTTTCCCCTTTGTATAATGAGTTGACAGCTTATATTAGTGACTCAAGTGAAAGTCTGTATCATTAAGTGAACCAATTTTCAAGAGCAATTCAGAAATGTCAGAAATACTCAGCTTATGTAATAAAATGTTTGTTTAATCTGTGAACATAAAAAATGGGGGTTATCCAGTCAGGACAAGTAAAGAGTACAACAACATATTCAAAACCCCAAAGCAAATGGAAACGCAACCAACCATCTCCCTTCAGTTGACAAATTACCATCAATACTACTGAACTATCGGTGCAGAAATGAAATGTACAAAGTATTGTTTACATTCAAGTTAAAACTGAATTTATGTAAATGTGTATTTTTTCTTTCGTGCCTGAAAAAAATTAAGTTAAGTCAATATTTTTCATGTGTATTACTCTATTAAAGGTACAAATAGGCTTTTTTTTTAAATAAAACAGTACAACAGAATTAGCACGACACCATTTTACCACCACTTAAGTACAGTAAACACATTGGTTTCCAATTACTAGGTAACCGACAATTATCAACTGAAGATGTAAGAAAGCGGAGAATTAAGAACACTATGCTCACAGATAAAGTACAACATTATAGACTGTACCCAAGACATTTACTCACTCAAGGAAAGGGGCTACAAGGTTTCTCCTAGCCTCTGCCTTCAAAGCAAACATAAAAAACTTACCTAAATACAAACGCACAAAGCATTTAGATATCTGACAAGCTGCCTCCCTTTAGTCTACCACTATTCACGGCATCTGGTTCTGCACAGCATTTGATTATCTGGACATTTACTTCTCCTTCCTCGAATCCCTGACCAATTATTCCTAGTATTGAGTATATTAACCCCTCAGTGTCTGCAGTCTCATCGGGCCTGGGGCTCTGCTACCTCCAGCTGCTGAACCCTTCCGGCGGCCGCGAATTTTCTTTCCCAAAATGGTCGCTAACCAGGAATTCCACGGACGCGCTCGTGCCAAGGCCGTTAGGACGCGCTTCGGGGCGCGTGCCCGCGCAGCCTCGTGCATGACCTGTTGGAAAATCGCTCTCCCTGGCTGGCGGGGGAGGGGGACCCAGCTCAGAAAAAGAAATGCTTTGGAGGCTGGCGACTTTAAACGTGAATTGCTTATTAAAGAATCGAGGAAATGGTGCTGGTGGTAATTTTTGGAAGTCATAGGGGTGGCGCATGCTGGGATCATTTACATAAGTGTCTGGGGGTAATCTATAGGAGGGTATGCTGGTAATTTATAGGCCGTTGCAGGCAATTTATAGGTCTTGGGGTAGTTTATAGGAAGTCAGGAGGAGGCCAAGATGGATCATTTATTCTGCAATCCTGGCTGAAGATTTTTTTTCATTAATTCATGGGATGTGGGTAATGCTGGCCAGGCCAGCATTTATTGCCCATCCCTAATTGCCCTTGAGAAGGTGGTGGGTAAGCTGCCTTCTTGAACTGCTGCAGTTTATGTGGTGTAGGTACACCCACTGTGCTGTTAGGGAAGGAGTTCCAGGATTTTTACCCAGCGACAGTGAAGGAACAGCGATATATTTCGAAGCCAGGATGATATTGCTTGGAGGGTAACTTCCAGGTGGTGGTGTTCCCATGTGTCTGCTGCCTTTGTCCTTCTAGATGGTAGCAGTCATGGGTTTGGAAGGTGCTGTCTAAGGAGCATTGGTGAATTCCTGCAGTGCATCTTATAGATGGTACACACTGCTGCCACTCTGCGTCAGTGGTGGAGAGAGTGAATGTTTGTGGATGGGGTGCCAGTCAAGTGGGCTGCAATGCCTGGGATGATGTTAAGCTTCTTGAGTGTTGTTGGAGCTGCACTCATCCAGGTAAATGGGGAGTATTCCATTCCTGACTCGTGCCTTGTGGTTGGTGGACAGGCTTTGGGGAGTCAGGAGGTGAGTTACTCGCCACGGGATTCCTAACCTCTGACCTGTTCTTGTAGCCATAGCATTTATATGGCTAGTCCAGTTCAGTTTCTGGTCAATGGTAAACCCCAGGATGTTGATAGTGGGGGTTTCAGCAGTAGTAATACCATTGAATGTCAAGAAGCGATGGTTAGATTCTCTCTTGTTGGAGATGGTCATTGCCTGGCACTTGTGTGGTGCAAATGTTACTTGCCACTTGTCAGTCCAAGCCTGGATATTGTCCATAGAGACAGGATGGGAAAGCAGGGAGAGTGAGAGAGACTGCATGGGAAAGGGGGAAGAGAGAGAGAGACAGCATGGGAAAGGAAGGAAAGTGAGAGAGCCAGCTTGAGAAAGGGAGAGGGAGACAGAATAGGAACCAGGGAGAGTGATAGAGACAGCATGGAAATGGGAGACGAGTGAGAAAGACAGAATGGGAAATGGGGAGAGAGATAGCATGGGAAAGGGAAGAAAGTGAGGGAAACAGCATGGGAAAGGGAAGAAAGTGAGGGAAACAGCATGGGAAAGGGAAGAAAGTGAGGGAAACAGCATGGGAAAGGGAAGAAAGTGAGGGAAACAGCATGGGAAAGGGAAGAAAGTGAGGGAAACAGCATGGGAAAGGGAAGAAAGTGAGGGAAACAGCATGGGAAAGGGAAGAAAGTGAGGGAAACAGCATGGGAAAGGGAAGAAAGTGAGGGAAACAGCATGGGAAAGGGAAGAAAGTGAGGGAAACAGCATGGGAAAGGGAAGAAAGTGAGGGAAACAGCATGGGAAAGGGAAGAAAGTGAGGGAAACAGCATGGGAAAGGGAAGAAAGTGAGGGAAACAGCATGGGAAAGGGAAGAAAGTGAGGGAAACAGCATGGGAAAGGGAAGAAAGTGAGGGAAACAGCATGGGAAAGGGAAGAAAGTGAGGGAAACAGCATGGGAAAGGGAAGAAAGTGAGGGAAACAGCATGGGAAAGGGAAGAAAGTGAGGGAAACAGCATGGGAAAGGGAGGGAGAGAGACAGCATGGGAAAGGGGAAGAGTGGGAGAGACAGCATGGGAAAGGGGAAGAGTGGGAGAGACAGCATGGGAAAGGGGGGAAGAGTGGGAGAGAGCCAGCATGGGAAAGGGAGGAAGAGTGGGAGAGAGCCAGCATGGGAAAGGGAGGAAAGTGAGAGAGACAGCATGGGGGAGGGGGAGGGAGACAGTGGGAAGGGGAGGGAGAGTGATAGAGACAGAGTGGGAAAGAGGTGTGAGTGAGAAAAAGTGGGAAAGGGGAGAAGAGGGTGAAAGAGATGGCAAAGGGAGTGGAAGAGAGAGAACAGTTATAAGGGAATGTGAGGGGACAGGATGAATTGAATTAAGTCCCTGAGTAGTTTGTAATCAACCCCAGTGAAGGTGATTGTTTTTTGGATTGGCCTTTTGAGCATTGGGCAGCCAAGTTTCTTCAGGACTCATGATATGAGTTGGGGTGATAACTAATGGGATGTGTAAACTGGTATGAGAGAAAGTGATTGAGGGTAGAACAGAGTTAGGAAGCAAAAATGTAACACCACATGGAAATTGAAGGAACTCATTTTGAGTGCAGCTCAATGTTACATATTAATCTGGTGCTGATATACACTCTGGTGAAGAGACAAGAGTACTAAACTGATAGCTTTCTCTTGGAGAATTCGGTGTACTTTTCTAATATGTTTTTAAGATAATACGGCTGCTACCCAAGACATCGGGACCATGCAGGAGGATATAAGCAGAGATTTTTAGATAAGAGACTCCCTTGATCTTTTGACTACCTGATTCATAGTTCTTGCATATTAGTTCATTGGAACATTGGACTCAGGCATAGATGTGAACGTGTCACAACAACAGTTGTCATTTTGTTGCTTCTGTAGCACTAAATGCGAGAATGAGACATTGCCATTCGTACACAGCTATCCCTGACTTTCGGTATGTTTACTTATCCTTGTATTTGCCTCAATTGAATTGATTCATTATAACATTATTTACGATAATCATAAACTGAGGCTGGATCTATGGCCAAATGAGGATAGGGCACAAATGTCAATTGGGCCCTAAAAATTCCACCTTTGATTCTCCTATTGTATGAAACACTAGTTGAATGGAAATTACATTATATGCTTATTTTTTTCTGTTTTGCTTTGTCCATTCTCCAGGGAAGCCTCCCATCTGGCTATGAGTATCACTTGTGCTCCGTAACTGTTCTTGGCAAAGATTTTGAGATGGAATTTTATGTAGCCCTGACCAATAAAGAATGGGCCATCAGGTAGCTTGCAGGGTACCAGGAGAAGAGCAAAATTACATTTGGAGTACAAACAACCAGACCAGAAAGTGGAAAATTCAACCTCTTCAAAGTTTATTTTCAATGCCAGCACAACACTTTGTCCCGATCCCATAAGGCAGATCTTCGTCTTAAGTTGAAGAAGACATTCTATCCTGCACAAGTGGTTATCACAATGAGAAACCCTGGGAAACAAAGCAAGTAAGCGTCAAAATATTTTCTTTGAATCAAAGGGAAATTGTATCCAAGGAGATGAATACAAATGCAAGGAATCACAGCTATTTTGTTTTCTGTAATTTGTTGATTACTGTCAAAACTAAACCTTTGAACTCTACAGATACTTCTCTTACAGGGCCAAACCCCAAGATCCTCATCTTCCAAAGTTTGCATCACTTGTCCAGATTCAGAATACCCACAATCATGAGGTTATGTATGTTGATGTCCTCAAATTTTGTGGTGTGACAGATTAAGTGACTGCAAAGTTCATGGAACTCTTCAGAAAAGGACATTCTCCTCCAACTACCCTTAACACCGACAAGCTGGATTTGCAGTTAGAACATGGTCCTGACCACCTCTTTGGAGCTGCAGATCAAGCAAAGTGTCCAGATTATAGGTTTATACACTTCCACATTTATATGATGATTTCGGACAGCCATAGTTTGTAACTGAGGCAATGTTTAAAGGCTTAAGTTGGTGTTTTGCGTCTTGAAACGTTAACTTGTTTGAGTTATCCCACCAGTGTGCAAGTTAATACATCAGATTGTTAAGTAATTTCATGCTGTTGCACATTGGGATGTTGCGGAAGTCCTGACCTGTGCACATGCATGATAAATTGCCCAGTGAGTTGAAATTTCCGATGGACAGAATGGTACCAACCCCCTTCCCCTGTGCCCCTGCAGAAATGTCTCCAACACTGACCTCAGCATCGGAGACTTTGGCCTGGCCTGTTGCACACTATTCGCATGGATACTTATGTGAGTATGCCAGTGATGAACAGTGAAGCCCACCCGACCATATCCTTCCCCTCACTCGCCTCTACTCCCCCTCACAGGGAGTTTTATGGGCAGTTAGGGATGGACAACAAATGTTGGCATTCCCATCCTATGAATGAATAAAATATTAAGTATGAGAGTGAAGGATATTCTTTTAACTTGTTTAAAGGGTATCACTGAACTTAGAAGGGGCACTGACAACAAATGTCTAGCCTTGTATTTCTGTGAGGCACAACAGGGGGCGGGCGAGGCGAGAACATAGGGTGGACTGGGCGAGGACAGGGGGCGGATGGAGTGCGGAGCCGGCCAAGTGAGGAGGGGGGTGGGTGGAGGCGAAGAGAAGGGGGCAGGCAGGAGTCGAGCAGAAGGAGCAGGCGGGAGGGGAGGAAAAGGAGCCGGGGAGAAGAGGGCCGCGGAAACAGGGCCCAGGAAAGGGGGCGAAGAGAGGGGGGCCATACAGAGGACAGGGGGAATGAGGGGAGGGACGAGGAGCCGGGGGAGGTCGAGGAGCGGCAGGGGGAACGAGGAGCGGGTGTGGGGTGGGGGTGAGGAGAGGGGCAGCCAGAGGGGAAGGCGATTAGAAGGGGTGGGCGAGGAGAGTGTGGTGAGGAAAGGGAGGAGAGGAGAGGCATGAGGACAGCAGAGGGTGAGGAAAGGGAGGAGAGGAGAGGCATGAGGACAGCAGAGGGTGAGGAGGGAGAGGAGAGCGGGTGAGGAGGGAGAGGAGAGCGGGTGAGGAGGGAGAGGAGAGCGGGTGAGGAGGGAGAGGAGAGCGGGTGAGGAGGGAGAGGAGAGCGGGTGAGGAGGGAGAGGAGAGCGGGTGAGGAGGGAGGAGAGGAGGGGCATGAGGAGAGTGGAGGGTGAGGAGGGAAAGGAGGTGAGGAGAGGAGAGGGATGTGAGGAGGGGAGAGGAATGTGAGTAGATTGTGTAGATGAGGGGAGTTGAGTAGACGAAAGGGGGGGTGAGGAAAGGTGCTGGGGCTGTGCAGAAGGGCAGGGGGGTTTGCGGAAGGTGGTGGGTGGTATGAGAAGTTCACACAACCTGGGGTACAACATTCAAGGTCCTAAGGTTGTATCAAAAAATGGTAATAATTTTCAGAGTTTTATCATAAGTAGTTTTTTTTTGTTCACCCCCAGGATGTGGGCTTCACTGGCTGTGCCAGCATTTATTGCCCATCCCTAATTGCCCTTGGGAAGGTGGTGGTGAGCTGCCTTCTTGAACCACTGCAGTCCATGTGGTATAGATACACCCAAAGTGCTGTTAAGGATTTCCAGGATTTTGACCCAGCAACAGTGAAGGAACGGCAATATATTTCCAAGTCAGGAGGCGAACTTCCAGGTGGTGGTGTTCCCATCTATCTGCTTCCCCTTAACCTCCTAGATGGTAGTGGTCATGGGTTTGGAAGGTACTGTCGAAGGAACCCTTGGCGAATTCCTGGAGTGCATCTTCTAGATGGTACACACTGCTGCTACTGTGCGTCGGTGGTGGACAGAGTGAATGTTTGCGGATGTGGTGCCAATCAAGCGGGCTGCTTTGTCCTGGCTGGTATCAAGCTTCTTGAGTGTTGTTGGAGCTGCATTCATCCAGGAAAATGGGGAGTATTCCATCAGACTCATGACTTGTGCTTTGTAGATGGTGACAGGCTTTGGGGAGTCAAGAGGTGAGTTACTCGTCGCACGATTCCTACCTCTTGTAGCCACAGTATTTATATGGTTAGTCCAGTTCAGCTTCTGGTTAATGGTAACACCCAGGATGTTGATAGTGGGGGATTCAATGATGGTAATGCCATTGAACGTCAAGGGGTGATGATTGGATTCTCTCTTGTTGGAGATGGTCATTGTCTGACACATGTGTGGTGCTAATGTTACTTGCCACTTGTCAGCCCAAGCCTGGATGTTGTCCAGGTCTTGCTGCATTTGGACATGGACTGCTTCAGTATCTGAGGAGTCGCAAATGGTGCTGAACATTGTGCAAACATCAGTGAACATCCCCACTCCTGACCTTATGATGTAAGGAAGGTCATTGATGGAGCAGCTGAAGATGGTTGGGCTGAGGACACTACCCTGAGGAACTCCTGCAGCGATGTCCTGGAGCTGAGATGATTGACCTCCAACAACCACAACCATTTTCCTTTGTGCTAGATATGACTCCAACCAGCAGACAGTTTTCCCTGATTCCCACTGACTCCAGTTTTGCCAGGGCTCCTTGATGCCACACTCGATTAAATGCTGCCTTGATGTCAAGGGCAGTCACTCTCACCTCACCTCAGGATTTCAGCTCTTTGGTCCATGTTTGAACCAAGGCTGTAATGAGGTCAGGAGCTGAGTCACCCTGGCAGAACCCAAACTGGGCTTCAGTGAGCAGGTTATTGCTAAGCAAGTGACACTTGATAGCACTGTTGATGACCCCTTCCAATACTTTACTGATGATCGAGAGTAGACTGATGGGGTGGTAATTGGCCAGGTTGGATTTGTCCTGCTTTTTGTGTACAGGACATATCTGGGCAATTTTCCATATAGTCGGGTAGATGCCACTGGTACAGCTTGGCTAGGGGCGCGACAAGTTCTGGAGCACAAGTCTTCAGTACTATTGCCAAAATAATTTCAGGAACCATCTTTGCAGTGTCCAGTGCCTTCAGCCGTTTCTTGATATCACGTGGATTGGCTGGAGACTGGCATCTGTGATGCTGGGGACCTCCGGAGGAGGCCGAGATGGATCATCCACTCGGCACTTCTGGCTGAAGATTGGATTGTTATAGTTTAACACTTTTAAGTATTGAATATAAAAGCTGTTGGTAAAAATGAGCTTACATAAAACCTTAATTATATATTATATAATTATATATTACTTTAGTGCAGTATTGGGCACCACAATACAAGGAGCATATTTAAATGAATTAAATTTAGATACATGAGAATATAGAGTACAGATTCATGAGAATACTAAAGCAAAATATCGCAGATGCTAGAAATCTGTACTAAAAATAGAAAATGCTAGAATTACGCATCAGATCAGGCAGCATCTGTGGAGGGAAACAACGTAAATGATTAAGATTGATGACCTTTCATTGACCTGATGGATTAACTTTGTTTCTCTCTCCTCAGATGCTGCCTGATCTGCTGAGTACCTCCAGCATTTTCTGCTTTTATCACTAGAACACTGCCCATTATAAGGAACTGCAAACAAAAGATAAATTTCAGGTGCACTCTGCCTGACTAGTGCTCAGAGGCTGGGGCAGTGTTGGCTTCTGGAGGGGAAAGAAGAAAATCGTCTCCTTGTTTACTATATTGTGTTCCTCTTCATTATATTTTCAATGGTTTAAGAATAAATGTTGTATTTTTAAAATATCTTTTTAATGGATCTCCAACAAAATAGGATCAACTGCCAAACTGAAACAATGAAAATGTGCATATTTTTGCAGTCAATGTATATTTTAATGTATTCCAGTTAGTTGCTACAAATATCACACCAGAACATCAATAAGATAGAGTTGCAGACATTTCAGGATAGCAGATCATTTAAAACAAAACAGTGTACCATAAAACCTTAAACCATAATTAGAGCACCTTACCTCACATTACTGTTAACAACATATAAATTCTACTTAGTAAGACACAAATGAGCATGAACAAGTATTTACCTGACAACAATGCTAGAAGTTGTGAGAAGCCAGTAAGATTGGCATTCTAGGAGGATGTGATCAAATGGGTTGAAGGGCATACCTCACCCAGTTGTGATAATGCAATACGCAATTTTAACTTGTTATAGTTTAACACTTAAAGAGTGTCCTGCACAGCATTAACTGCTTATATTCAAAACTTGCTATATCACTGAACTAGTACAACTCCTATGAACATTTAGCCGCAAATCAATACTGAAACTTCCTGACAATAATAAGAAAGTTAATGCACAAAAATAGTAAATATATTGACTATATATAGAAAATTTCATACACACAGTGATGCCCAGAAGAGATAGAAGACTGTAGGCAAACTGAAGTTCACTTATAAGCTGATAAGTAAAGCCAGTGAATTGCATTGTGAAGCTTTTTAATAGTTTATAGTCTAATAACTAATTTCTTGGCATTGTTTGTCATATATGTAGATACATAAGTGAAATAAATATGGCAAGTGTCTGAATGTGCGAGAGAGAATACTCATTAGGTAATCAGGAAATTCATGAATTCATGTTTCTTCAAAAACAGAATACAAACCTGTAATTCTTCATATTTTAAAACCAGAAGTTTAAAATATATTTTTTAAATTGGATATTGCTGAGGATGAATAGAAGTAAGATGTGTGCTTCAATCTTTTCAATAGTTATCTGTGGCTTTTAGTTTTCTTCAGGATATTTCAGCACTGTTATTCCATGCAGAACTAATTTTATAGCTGGATCTAGTTAGAATTTTGGTGGTTCTTTGGCCCAAAAGGAATTCACATTTTGCTTATAAATACTACTTGGATTTTCTCTGAACTGGTATGATTCATCAATTGACTGGATTAACTCAGTGAGGCAACTAGTTTTTTTGTAGATTTAAAAATGAAATCATTTATATAGGTGGATTAGGTGTGGGTGGCAATAAAGATACCTGTACTGATGTTATTGGTACACACAGTATTTTGATTTTGAGCGTTTCAAAGACATACCAGTGATATAAGGTTGTTAGATGCTTGTCCGTGTCGCTTCCCATTAAGTACATTTCAGAGTGAAGTGATTATGCAATAGAAATCTTCTATGGCCACAAACAACACTATATTATTTCATCCTGCTCACAGGGTGTTAAAAGGTTTGCATACAAATATGGTTTGCTGCCAGCCAATATGTCTTTGGGTTATGATTTCTGCAGGAAGGCAGCATACAATCTGTTGTTCATCTGAGTAGCTCCCCACACCCACAGCCATTCAGGCATGTACTGGGCAAATAAAAACTGAAAAAGAAAAAGAAAAATCACAAAAATAATTTCACCCAACCAATAAACCTTTTCTTTCATACAATAGATGCCTTTCACTTAAAGATGTTCTGTACCTCTGTACATATCAAAACAATTTAACAGCCTAATAAAGTTAGCACTGTTCATAAACTTTTGCACTTGGGAGTCAGTTTAAGATCATTAAGGAAAATAATTTTATACCTTTGAAAAAAAAAATGCAGCACATCAACTATGAAAATTAATAACAAAAACAAAAATTGCTGGAAAAACTCAGCAGGTCTGACAGCATCTGTGGAGAGGACAGAGTTAACGTTTCAAGTCCAGATAACTCTTCTTCAGAACTAAAGAGAAGTAGAAATGTGGTGAAATTTATACTGTTTAAGGGGAGTGGGACAGATGAAGCTGGACAGAAGGCCAGTGGTAGGTGGAGGCAAAGGAGAGATTGCAAAAGATGTCATAAACAAAAGGTCGAAGGGGTGTTGATGGTGGTGATACTGGCTAAAGGAGGTGCTGATGGTGACATTAAGAGTAGAAAGCAGAATGAGCAAGTGACAGATGGTCTTTGGAAGATTAGGCACTTTACAGCCTTCTGGACTTAACATTGAGTTCAACAACTTCAGATCATGAACTCATCCATCTTCACCCCTTTTTGATCCCTTTTCTCAAATAATTATTTTTTATTTTTAATATATACATTTTTTCCCACCCATTTCTATTATTTTTAAAATTTTTCATTCATTGTTTTATCCCCACCTTTTAGCTTATTTTGATCTTTTCTCCCACACCGTCCCCTCCCCCCACCCCACCCCCACTAGGGCCATCTGTCACTTGCTCATCCTGCTTTCTACTCTTAATGTCACTATCAGCACCTCCTTTAGCCAGTATCACCACCATCCATCAACACCCCTTCGACCTTTTGTTTATGACATCTTTTGCAATCTCTCCTTTGCCTCCACCTATCACTAGCCTTCTATCCAGCTTCATCTGTCCCACCCCCCTTGAACAGTATATATTTCACCACATTTCTACTTCTCTTTAGTTCTGAAGAAGTCATCTGGACTCGAAATGTTAACTCTGTCCTTCTCTCCACAGATGCTGTCAGACCTGCCGAGTTTTTCCAACAATTTTTGTTTTTGTTTCAGATTTCCAGCATCTGCAGTATTTTGCTTTTATGAAAATTAATAATCATCCTCAAATGATTCTGGCGCTATTCTGGCTCTCTTAATAACTCAGTCTTGTGCTTCTCCATTCAATTCTGCATACTATTACCTATTAGTCAAGTGGCTCCGGCGTATCCTTCTTTTCCTCCCTCTTGGTCTTCTGCCATTCAACCTTCCTAACAACTCCTTCAACATCACATCAGCACATGCCCAATTCAATTATTTTGGCTTTTTCTGATGGCATCAACCAAATAACATTCTTCTAGCATCATTGTCAATATTTCCTTATTACTTTTCTTATTTTTTCACTTTACTTTTTCCATGCTTCTCAAAGCTGTTTTAAAGCCTGTCATCCTGTTTCGCATCACACTCCATACAAAACCCTTCACTAATCTTCTCTACAGTTCTCTATTTAGTCGGCCAGTCAATATCCTCTTCTTTCTATTAAATGCAACATTCCCCATAGTAATCCTAGCTCACACTTTCTTGGCACATCTGCCATTGTCAATTATTACACTTCCCAGGTATTTAAATTGTCTCACCTGATCAAACTGCTTGTTTATTAAAATGCTCACTCTTGCATCCCATTCCTAGAAACATTCATCACTTAGATTTTATTGATCTTCATTGTATAATCTATTGTCACACTATTCATACTATCAACAACTGGGGTACTTGCATCAAGTCTTTGACATCTGACATAATTCACTAGCTGACCTCTTTCATTTGGTGGGATAAATAATTAATCTGCCTGTTTGATACTGGTTAAAGGGAAGATGTTGAACAGAGCCTTTTTTTTATTCATTCATGAGATGTGGGTGTTGCTGGCTAAGCAAGCATTTATTGCCCATCCTTAATTGCACTTGAGAACGTGGTAGTGAGCTGCTTTCTTGAACTGGTGTGGTATAGGTACACCCACAGTGATGTTAGGGAGGGAGTTCCAGGATTTTGATCCTGCGACAGTGAAGGAACAGCAATATATTTCCAAATCAAGGTGGAGTGTGATTGGGGGGAAACTGTAGGTGGTGGTGTTCCCATGCGTCTGATGCCCTCGTCCTTCTAGATGGTAGCAGTCCTGGATTTGGAAGGTGCTGTCTAAGGAGGCTTGGTGAGTTCCTGCAGTGCATCTTGTAAATGGTACACACTACTGCTACTGTGCATCGATGGTGGAGGGAGTGAATGTTTGTGGATGGGGTGCCAATCAAGCGGGCTGCTTTGTCCTGGATGACGTCAAGCTTCTTGAGTGTTGTTGGAGATACACTCATCCAGGCAAGTGGAGGGTATTCCGTCACACTCCTGACTTGTGCCTTGCAGATGGTAGACAGCCTTTGAGGAGTCAGGAGGTGACAGGATTCCTAGCATCTGACCTGCTCTTGTAGCTACAGTATTTATATAGCTTGTCCAATTCAGTTTCTGGTCAATGGTAAACCCAGGATGTTGATAGTGGGTGATTCAGCGATGGTAATGCCATTGGCGTGATGGATGGATTCTCTCTTGTTGGAGATGGTCATTGCCTGGCATTTGTGTGGCACGAATGTTACTTGCCACTTGTCAGCCCAAACCTGGATATTATCCAGGTCTTGCTGCATCGGGACACAGTCAGTTTCATTATCTGAGGAGTCACAAATGGTGCTGAACATTGTGCAATCATCAGAGAACATCCCCATTTCTGACATTATGATGGAAGAAACGTTATTGATGAAGCAGTTGAAAATGATACGGCCTAGGATACTACCCTGAGGAACTTCTGCAGTGATGTCCTGGAACTGAGATGATTGACCTTCAACAACTACAACCATCTTCCTTTGTGCTAGGTATGACTCCAACCAGCAGAAAGTATGCCCTCTGATTCCCACTGACTCAATTTTTCCAGAGCTCCTTGATACCACACTCAGTCAAATGCTGCCTTGATGTCAAGGGCAGTCACTCTCACCTCACCTCTGGACTTTCACCTTATGTCTGTAAGAACTGAGTTCTTTTTAACATCGACTTAAATTGTCATACAATCTAGGCTATGTACTCATATCTTGGTGTGGCTCAGCTCCACAACCTTCTGACCTATAGTTAAGAGTGCAGCCAATTTCCACAAAGAATGGCTCATTGGAGGGCTGCTGAGTTCCAGTAAACGTTTCTATGCATGAGTCACTGTTTTCAGAAAAGCAGATGATTAGTAGACCTCTGGCTGAAAACGTTTTTTGTGATGCAAGTGAAAGTGCTACCACTAAGCCAAGGCCTCAGCCTCACAACAGAGGTTTGAGCACATAGCATATACTGATGCTGCAATATAGTAGTAAGAAACCACTGCACTGTCAGGGATGCCATCTACCAGCTGAACGTAAATGATCCCATGGCACCCTTCAAAAATAGGAACAGGATATTCCCGTGTCCTGGCCAACATTTGTCCATCAACTAACATCACTAAAATCTGTTCTTTTAACTTTGTGGCACCTTGCTATGCAACACTTCCGTAATTGTAATAGTGACCGACTACACTTGTGATATATTGCATTGGCTGTGAAATTCTTTAGGATGCTCTGAGGTTGCGAAAGGCTCTATATAAATTCAAGTCCTTTAATGTAATTTTTGAATCTCAACAATTCCAACACTCTGCATTATAATCACCTGTATTGAATGCATCCAGTAACCAGCAGTCCTGTGGGATATTCCAAGGGTAGAAATTGCATGGCGTGCATATACATTAGCTGATGGTGCTATCCAGGAGTAGATGCATAATCCATCGGTGTCTGTGGCTGTGTTGGTTTTTATGTAAAATGGCAACAAGCTCTGAACAAAGATTCCTTTAGATGCATATTCAAAATGCAAAGCTCTACTAAAATGGTCCAAATAAGTCTGAAAAACAACAAAGTCACATCTCAAAATGTATAATTCATGAAAACAAATTCAGGCTAACTCTGAATTAACAGTCAAGATGACAGCCCTAGAATTAGTTTAAAAAAATGATTTCCAGCAGTTTATAGTTCCAGCTTTCCTTGTGAAAAATACTGCTGGCAGAAAGTCAAAGGTCAACAAGGCTCTTACAAATTCTGTTAATTCAGCAAGCAAGCCTTCCCCCACCCATCCCTGATGTAAAGTTGCTGTGACCATTTGTCATATACTTGCACCAGGTTCCTTGCCTGCTCGCTTAGCTAGACACCATTGTAGGATAATCACAAAGAGAAAATATTTTTTTTTTTTAAAAAGGAAAGAATTTGCAATTAACATTCTTCTTCATTAAAAACAAAAGTTTCTAGTGGATGATGCAGACAAAAAGAAAACCCTAAATATCTCATCAATGGCTATTTAAAACATTCCTTATGCAAAATCCTAATATAATTAAACAATTGTGACACAACTCACATTATACTCATTTATATGGAGAGTGCACTTATAATTTTAGGTACAACATTCAGAGTTAAAATTTCAGAAGGGCTATTAACATGGTTTTTAGATACATCATTCTGAAGCTTTCCACAAGTAACGTATTCTCCTCTGGGTACACTGTTATAAAGCATACTATAATTTCAGAAGGCATTAGTGATACCTTAGCGCTTGAATATGTGGCCATCTGCGGTGAGGGCTTACAGCAAGACCCTGAGGAAATGTTAACAATAGCTCCCTTCTTCCTCTGTATCATTCCTGGTAACAAAATATGGATCATCATGTTGGTTGCAGCAATATTTACATTTATGAGATCCCAGAGTTTGTCCTCAGATATGTTTAAAAAAGACTGTGGGTGCTCATAGGGCACATCCACACTATTCACTAGGATGCCTATTTCTTTATCCTCCACAGTTTCTCGGATTGGCTGATATATCTCTCGTCCTTTGGTAAAATCAGCTTCTATTATAATGGTTTCAACATTATACATCTCTGAAATGGCTGTGGCTGTAGCTTCCAGCTTGCTTCGGTCATGGCTAATGAGAATCAGATTAATGCCTTCGCTAGCCAACTCCTCGGCATAGGCCTTGCCAATCCCATCTGTTCCACCTAAGGAAACAATGATAAATCTGTTACTATCAAAATGAATTTTGGTACTATGCAATGTGGACTGACTGAAAGATTTAACTCAGTCTACCCATTAACACACAAACAGAAAAAATATGAATATTTCTAAAAGCTTTTCACAAAATTCATTTAAAAAGCAGAGAAACTATCCACAATTAAAGTACGGCTTGAAGCTTCAATGCAATGAATGTCGGTATTTTTGCTGTACAGCGATTACTTTCAAGATTAGCATAGGCACTGGGTTCCACAAAAGCAGAGTAGAGGTCAAAATATTTGAAAAATGTATCCTGTTACGTTTTAATACTGGTACTGCCGATAACTTTTCAAAGATTAATCAATACAAACGTAGGCATGAAGGTGATTGAACATTGCAGCTTCCGT
Source organism: Cetorhinus maximus (assembly GCF_964194155.1). Classification (NCBI taxonomy): domain Eukaryota; kingdom Metazoa; phylum Chordata; class Chondrichthyes; order Lamniformes; family Cetorhinidae; genus Cetorhinus; species Cetorhinus maximus. The sequence continues at coordinate 89,254,800 of NC_135883.1, read as the reverse complement.
TTTATTTTACTTCGGCAACCAAACTAAAACCAAACTAAAAATGGATTCTGTGATCCCATAGTGCACTGGCTTGCAAAGTGCAGCAAGCTAAACAAGATATACAGTACATAACATATTCTTCACCCCTTATTGGAAATGTCAATTTAACAAAACATTTTGTGAACCAGGGAAAGAGGGGAGACTGCCTCTATTCCCAGTTGAACCTTGGGGATTATCCTGCACCCACCGCACCGCCCCCCCCCAAAAAAAACATGGGTTCGCCCTTAACTATAACTTAAGACACTCAGGAGGTCTTCTCTCCCGGTGTGGGTTACAGTAGACTTCTGGTGCTTTTACAGAGAAATGTTCATTTAAGACTTCATTTAATGACATTTTGAGCAATGTTCAATCACCTCCATGCCTACATGTGTATTGATTAATCTTTGAAAAGTTATCAGCAGTACCAACAGTACGACAATCAATGCAGTACCAGCATTAAAACGTAACAGGATACATTTTTCAAATATTTTCATCTCTACTCTGCTTTTGTGGAACCCAGTGCCTATGCTAATCTTGAAAGTAATCGCTGTACAGCAAAAATGCTGACATTCATTGTATTGACTGAAGCCTCAAGCCATACTTTAATTGTGGATAGTCACTCTGCTTTTTAAATGACAACTTTGGACTTGTAGCAGAATCTGAAGTTGACTCTAATGCAGGTGAAAGTGAGACGATTTCAACTTCAGTTGAGCTAGACTGAGGAGGTGAGACTGGAGTCGGCATTCCTTGATTTGGAGATGGCTCACTCGAAGTGGTAAAATCAGGCTCTTCCATAAGAGGTGTATCATAAAATGATGCTTGACTTGGCAATAGTTGGTCAACATGTTTCCACCAGGTGAGATCATTTGCAGTATGGACTGTACGAAACAGGCCCTGTCTGAGCAATCACCATAGAAGGAACCCATTTAGCTCTGGTAGCATAATTACAAGCTAGAACTTCTTGTCCAGAACAGAAAATTCTTGACTTTGATCTTTTGTGCTCTACTCTTCACTTGGTTGTACTGTCGATCTCGTGCAACTTGTCGTGTTTCTGTTGGTTTCAGCTGATCAAAGCAAGTGCACAGTTGCCGTCCCATTAGTAGGAATGCTGGAGATGCTTTAGTCGTAGCATGAGGCATGTTTTGGTATGTCAGCAGAAATGTGTCCAGACGCTTTTGAATGGAGAAATGTCCCTGTGCCGATCTTAAAGCGTGTTTCATGGTTGGAACAAATCTGTCTGCTAATCCATTGATGGATGGGTGGTATGATGCTGAGGTGATGTGATGAATTCTGATGCTTCTCAAAAAGTTCTCAAATTCCTGCAAGACAAACTGAGGTCCATTGTCAGACACAAGTTGTTCTGGTAACCCATAATGACTGAGCATTTCTCTTAGCCTTTGAATTGTACTTTCAGCAGTAGTAGAGGACATCACTGAAACTTCTGGCCATTTGGAATGAGCATGGTTCCTTCAAACGGACCAGCAAAATCGATGTGAATGCGCTTTCATGGGTTTTCTGGCCAATCCCATGGATGGGGCGGTGCCAATTGAGGCATGTTTCTCACTTTCTGACATGAAGAACAAGGTCTTACCTTGGCTTCAACGTCTTGGTCCAGGTCAAGCCACCAAAAGTAGCTTCCTGCAATCTCTTTCATGTGAACTATCCCAGTGTCCAGAATGCATGTTAGTCCAAGACTGATTTCCTCAATATTGATGGAATGATAGCTCGCATGCCCCAAAGCATACAGTCCCGAAGTGACTGATAACTCCATCCTCCTGGAAACAGAAGGATGAAGGTCAGGTAGACTCAGGAGTTCAGGGAAGAGTTGCCATGCATCACAAGGTCCATGACTTTGGACAATGTTGGGTCCACTCAAGTAGCTTTCTTGATTTGGACTGAAGTGATGGGTATGCTCTCCATGTGTGCAAAGTAAAAGATGTCTTTCTAAGCAGTGTTCACATGGCTGACTGGGAGGGGCAGCCTCGAAAGACCATCCGCATTGCCATGCAAAGTAGATTTTCGATACTTGATGTCACATGTGTGAGCACTCAACATCAATGCCCAACGCTGCATCCTACTTGCAGCTTAAGAAGGGATGTCCGTGTGGACTGAATATTGAGGTGAGTGGCCGATGATCAGTCAGCAACGTGAATTCCCATCCAAACAGGTACTGGTGAAATTTCTGGATTCCGAAAATGATTCCCAGTGCTTCACGTCCGATTTGAGCGTATTGGCTTTCTGCTTTGCTTAAAGTCCAGGAAGTGAATGCTATGGGCCTCTTCACACCTGAGGGCATTGTGTGTGAAACAACGGCCCCAGCTCCATAAGGCGATACAGCACATGCAAGTTGTAGAGATAAGGAGGGATCAAAGTGCGTCAGTACCTTGGAATCTGTCAGCACTGCTTTAGTCTTCTTGAACGCAACATCACAGTCTTCTGTCCATTTCCAGGATTTGTTCTGACACAGAAGCTCATACATGGGTGTCAGTTGGGTTGTCAGCTGTGGAATAAATCTCCTGTAATAATTCAGCAGCCCTAAGAATGAGCAAAGATGGCTGATATTCTGAGGAGCTGGAGCATCCACAACAGCCTGGACCTTGGAGGGTGCTTTGTGGAGCCCAGCAGCAATGACGTGCCCCAAATATTCCACAGAGAGCTGAAAAAGCTCGCATTTGTCTTTGTGAACCCATAGGCCATACTCCTCTAGCCTTAGTAGGGTGGCATCCAAGTTCTTGTGATGATCCTCATCAGTCTTGCCCGTTACCAAGATATTGTCAAGGTAACACTCAACTCCAGTCAATCCACTCAGGAGCTGGTCCATGGTCCTCTGAAACAAGGCTGGAGCTGATGTTATTCAAAAAAGCAAGCGGCAATATTGGTACAGTCCCTTGTGTGTTGTGATGGTCAGATATTTTTGTGACTTCTCATCAACATGCATTTGTAAGTAGGCCTGGTATAGATCTATTTTGCTGAATTTCTGTCCACCTGCCAGGCCAGCAAAACAGGTGCTCAATATGGGGAAGTGGATATTGTTCTGCACAAAACACGGGTTAACAGTAACCTTGAAATCTCCACAGATGCGTATGGGGCCATCTTTCTTGAGCACTGGAATGGTGGGTGTTGCCCATTCACTATGGGAGACAGGTACCAAGACTCCTATCTTGACCAGGTCCAGGTCAGCTTCGACTGTTGGTCGTATGGTATAAGGCACTGTTCTGGCCTTCAGAAATTTTGATTGAGAGTCAGCTTTGATATTTAATTTTTACGGTAACTCCCTTAATGTTTCCCAAATCGCATTCGAAAACAAGTTTTTTTTTTAATAAGAGCTGTCAGGCCAGTTTCTTCTTTTGCAATGCTGTGCACTTCTGCCCAGTTTAACCAGATCTTCTCAAGCCATGACCGTCCAACTAAAGCTGGGTAGTTGCCTTTCACCACAAACAGTGGTAGCTTAGCAGTCTGTCCATTTAGTTCCACTTTAACTTCCGTTCTGCCCATCATAGGTACAGATTCCCCTGTATATGTTTTCAGAATGATTTTTGCAGACGTCAAGGGAAGATGTTTAAGCTTCTTGTTATGCACATCATTTGGGACCAGAGAAACTGCTGCCCCTGCACCCAGTTCCATACATATTTGGTTGGCCCTCCAGCAGCAGTGTTACCTAGTTGTCCTGTGAACCACCTGCCACTGACAAGATGTGGAGGGGCCCTTCTTCTTCAGACTCAGTGTCACTCTGGTCCTCCCGTTCCTGCTGTATAACATGCAGATTTTTCTTCTTGTTATGCTAGACGACAGATTTCTTTTTCTCTGGTTTGCTTTTCTGATTCACTGCTACATTTTTGTTTTTACAGGCACGCTCAATGTGTCCCTTCTTGCCACACTGACGGTATTCAAGGTCTCTGCACCAACATTCAGATGGATGGTGACCAGGCTTTCCACAACAGTAACATTCTCAGAAGCTTGCTATCTTGTGTGCACACTCAGCTGTCATGTTATGCACTTGAGTTGATGCACTAAGCTGCTGTGCTGCTTTTGCAGCCAGCTCCATGGAAACTGCAATCTCTATGGCGTTCTGCAAAATGAGGTTAGCCTCTGTCAGGAGGCATTTCTGGGATGCTTCAGTACGAAGGCCACAGACCAACCTGTCATGGAGGGTTATCGTTTAGTACCTCCTTGAATTCACAATGTTCAGCGAGCATTTTAAGTATCGCAACATATTGCTCAATTGTTTCCCCCTCTTGGTTTCTTTTATGAAACCTCAATCTGTTTGCTATGACAAGTGGCTTAGGGGAAAAATGCGTCTCCAGGACTTTTACAATGTCCTCGTATGATTTTGTGCCAGATTTGTAAGGCTTCACCAAGCTTCTTAATATGTCAAAGGTTTTAGCTCCCATCACACTTAAGAAAGTTGCCATCTTTCTATCATCTTCAATTCCATTTACAAGGGCAAAAAGCTCAAAGCATTCAGTGTAGGAGCTCCACTGTTCAACAGTCTCATCGAAATGTCCCCGGGTCCAGTAAGTGTAGTCATTTTCTGCCTTTTTATTTTCTCTTCTTTGTCAGTTACTTTTTGTTTACTGTTGTTTTCATTTCTTTTACTAGTAATTTCCTTCTACTAACTCTTTCACTTTAGTTTTGTTTTTCGAGTGGCATTACCGCAAAGGTCCATCATCCTCATCACCAATTTGTTACGTTTTAATACTGGTAATGTCAATAACTTTTCAAAGATCAACCAAAACACATGTAGGCGCGGAGGTGATTGAACATTGTAGCTTCCATTTTATTTTACTTCAGCAACTGAACAAACAAACAAAGTGGATTATACGATCCCATAATGCACTGGTTTGCAAAATATGGCAAGCTAAACAAGACATACAGTACATAACATGTCCAATCTCTGCTATTTCTATGGTAGGCAGTTATTTGTCACTTCATGACACTGCTGGTATAAACTTTGTGTAGACTGTAAAATAAAACAAACAATTCGCAATTCTGGCAATTGCAATATAAGTGGACTAAATACTCTAAAATCATGTTAGATATGTTCAGATATTTGTTCAATCATTGACAAACATAGCAACTTAGTAAAATAGCCCTGATCATGTGCAGTGTGAGTGTCAATGAAGGATCAAGTGATAAACTACCTGATTATATAGTGATTTCTGTATGGTGATAATGGCCAACGCATGGTTCACAAGCCATGTGCATCTCTTCCATTATTCAAGTGTGCCTCTTTCAGGCTAGTGCATTTCTTTGGGTTCTTGGCTATAGCAATTATGGGCATTACACTTTGGAACCAGAAAGCACCATTTTCTACAGGAGCAGAAATTTAAGAGATCACAACCCTTCTGGGGACCGATGTTTAGCTGGAAACTAGACCACAGCTAAGTGAGGAATGGCGATCAGAAATGACCAGTACTTTCAACAGAATACAAAGCAGCAAGAAAGCAATGGTGTCCATAGAAGGTCAAAAAAAATGTTTAATCGTTCATGGGATGTGGGCGTCGCCGACTGGGCCAGCATTTATTGCCCATCCCTAATTGCCTTTGAGAACTGAATGGCTTGCTAGGCCATTTAGAGGGCATTTAAAAGTCAACCACATTATTGTGGGTCTAGAGTCACATGTAGGCCAGGCAAGGATGACATTCCCTAAGGATGCCATTAGTGAACCAGATGGGTTTTTTTTAAACGACAATCAACAATGATTTCAAGGTCATCATTAATTCCAGATTTTTCATTGAATTCAAGTTTCACCATCTGCTGTAGTGAGGTTCGAACCCAAGTCCCCAGAGAATTACCCTGGGTATCTGGAGTACTAGCCCAGTGACAATACCACTACGTCACCGCCTCCCCTATAAAGTGATGAATTCCCTTTGAATCAGGGTTAAGCTAATTTTAACTTCAGAACTATGACTACTTGTTGGTAATGCTTTATGGAGTTTCAGGTTTAATACTGCTGAAATACCAAAACTTCCTTGGATGTCAAGTGCTCTTTAATTGGATATTTTTGATGAATCAAGGAGTGAAATCAACCTGCAGGCACATATAACTTTGAGGTTTAAACTGCAATCTTTAGGGTAAATTATCACTTGGGTACACAGCTTCACATGCTGAAAGCACATAACAGGAGTGTGCTCTCTGCCCACGTTAAAGACAAAAATTCACCATTTTCTATCCCAGTATTAATTCTTAGGATAGAGATGAGACAAGGAAATGACATAGGGGGTAAGGCACAGAGAGTATGCATACAAATGCTTCATTTATTGGTGCAGAGCAGTACTCTCTCTTTTCTGGAATCTGAGAGTCAGGGTGTTGCACAGTGTCTAAGAATGTGGGTGCTGAGTTGAATTTTGACAGTTGTACCATATAAGACTGCAGTGTTTTGTGGACACCAAGAATAATATAATTTAGTTTATAATTTTCCTTGTTGTTCAAAATTATTAAAGAAAGAAAAACAATGGCTCTGCCTTTATCCTAATACCTGGTATCAATGCCACCTATATGTGTGAACCTGATTATTTCTTCCTCAGCGTTTAAAAGGGAAATGATAAGTTCCACAGTGTGATTGACACAACTGCATATTTGGGGAATTTGTCTCCCAGTTACCATGAACTCCTAGAATTTGGTTACCTTCATACATCAGAAAGGCTTTCCTTGAGATTTTTTTCCCCTAAGTTGGCATAATATTTTTTTTCTCTGTTTATTTGCCTCTCCTAGGAAATTGCATGTTTGCTTGGGGGAGAGGCTAGGGAAGAGAAAGACAGCAAATATGCAGAAGTTATGTCATGACAGGATGGGTTTGATGCAGCTGGTCTTTCATTCTTGACTATTCTAATGCCCATAAATCAAAGTACAGCTCTATTCTGATTGTCGTTTACATTTCCAAGCCGATTCCTGTATAACTGAGTAAAAACCAGACTTTGAGAAAAGTGTGAGAGAAACAACCTATGTTAGAAGTCACATTAATTTTCATGCTTGACTGTACCTTCTGCAGCATAAACATTTTTGTTGTAGTTACAGGGAAAATATCAGAGTACATTTACCTTCCCTAGTCCCTCCCCCAAGCAACCATGCAATTTCCCAGGAGAGGCAAATAAACAGAGAGAAAAAAATCTTATGCCAATTTAGGGAAGAAAATCTCGAGAAAAGCCTTTCCAATGTATGAAGGCAACCAAGTTCTAGGAGACCATGGTAACTGGGAGACAAATTCCCCAATTATGCAGTCGTGTCGATCACACTGAGGAACTCATCCATTTTCCTTTTAAATGCTGAAATAGAAATAATCAGGTTCACACATATAGGTGGCATTGATACCAGGTATTAGGATAAAGGCAGCCCCATTGCTTTTTTTTCTTTAATAATTTTGAACAATAAGGAAACTTATAAACTAAATTCTGGTTTATTGCCGGGATTATTAGTAAACTTAAACATTATTTTTCAAAAATGACTGGAAAGTGCTCATTACAACTCTCTGCAACACAGAAATTCTGCCGTGGGTCACACTGAAATTTTCTCAAATAATACATTTTAATTTAATGCCCCTTTACCATATTGGTACTACAGATTCTTGATTTTCTACACTGTTGGCAGCATCCTAAATATAATTAAAAACATTAATAATATAATATAAATGGCTCTATTTCTGGAGCATCGACACTGGGCATCACTCTTCCAGGGCCAAAGCTAAGATGTTAAAAGCACTTTAACATGGGAGTCTCAGAAAATTGTATCTTTCTAGCTCAAGCTTTGAAGGTTCAAGTCAACCTGCAAAAAAAACACAGGCCGAATGAACTCGGGTGCACCGAGATCGGGGAAAAAAAGCAATTTCATGCATGCAGGCAGTAGAATTTGGCTGCTTTTGAATGAGTCAAAGTTGTTTTGTACAACTCACTCATGTTGGCTACCTAAAAGCAATAAGATATTCGTGAATTACAGAATCATGGAATCAATTATGGCATAGATGGAGGCCATTCTGCCCATCGAGTCCAAGTGGCCTCCCCATGGAGCAACCCAGTCAGTCTCACTTCTGCTCAATCCCTGCAACCCTACATGTTTATCTCCTTCAAGTGCCATCCACTTTCCTTTTGAAATCATTGATTGTTTCTGCTTCCACCGCCCTCTTGTGCAGCAAGTTCCAGGTTACTACCACATGCTGTGTAAAAAAATTCTTCCTCATATTTCCCCTGCATCTCTCGCCTAAAATCGTAAATCTGTGTCCATAAGTCCTTGTTCCATCAGCTAATGGGAAGAATTTTCCCTCATCTTATCTAAACCTGTCATAATCGTGTACACCTCCATCAAATCTTCCCTCAATCCCTTTTGCTTCAAGGAGAACAACACCAGCCTTTCCCACCTAAACTTGTAACTAGCCAACCCCCACTGTCCCACCTCACCCCTGGAGCCATTCTGGTAAATCTCTTCTGCACCTTCTTAGGACCTTCACATCTTTCCTAAAGTGTGGTGACCAGAACTGGACACAATACTCTAGCTGGGCCCTACTCAGAGCTTATAAAGGATCAGCATAACTTCCCTGCTTTTACACTCAATGCCTCTATTTATGAAGCCCAGGATCCCATATTCTTTGCTAACCACTCTCTCAATATGTCCTGCCACCTTCAAAGATTGACGTGCATGCACCCACCCCCCCCCCCACCAAGTCCCTCTGTTCCTGCACATTCTTTAGAATTGTGACATTAAGTCCATATTGCCTCTCCCCATCCCTTCAGCTAAAATGCATCGCCTCACTCTTCTCTGTATTAAATTCCATCTGCCATTTGCCTGCCCATTCTACTAGCCTATCTATTCCTGTTGCAGGCAATCCATATCATCCTCACCGTTTGCCAAGTTCCCTCCAAGTTTGGAATCATCTGCAAATTTTGAAATTTTACTCCATATTCCAAGATCCAAGTCTTTCTTCATTTAACCTGTTTTAGAACACTTGATGGAAATAATTCTCCAGGAATCCTTTAACATTTCCAGATGCTATCACTTGTTTATTCCACATTTATAGTTCTTAGACAGAGCAACGATGTGGATATGCAAATAGTTTCACAGTCACTAAGACATAGGTGGGAGGGGAAAGGAAATAAATTTATGGTCACTCGGATACCACTGGACAGTGAGTACTGGAGTATCAGGCAAACGTAGCAAAAATAATTAACAAATTGCCACAATATTAAATTTAGCTCACTTCACCTGGGAACAGAACTAAAGAATAAACCATAAATGAAATGCTGAAGCTCATAAATCTCCCCAACAGACGACAGTATTTGTCTGTCCAAGCAATCACAACAGAAAGATAAACTTTCCTTCACCAAACATGAATGCACCTAGACGATAAAGAAAGTAAACTTCAAAAGCTTTCATGAAGGTTACCAAGTATGGTTATTTATCTGTAAAAGGGGGTTTGAGTGCACCAGGTTAAGAAATTAAAAATGAACATATAAGAAATGTCATAACATAATTCCACCTTTCATTAAAATTTTCAGTTTCTAAAAATAATGAAAACCCACATTGTACACCTTCACCTTCTGACTCCCCAGAGCCTGTCCACCATCGACAAGTCAAGAGTTTGATGGAATACTCTCCGCCTGCCTGGATAAGTGCAGCTCTAACAACACACGAGCAGCTCAACACCATCCAAGACAGCCCACTTGATCAGCACCCCATTCACCACCTAAATATTCACTCCCTCCTCCAACGCCACACAGTGGTAGCTTTTTTTTTCTTTATTCTTTCATGGGATATGAGCATTTTTGGCAAGGCCAGCATTTGTTGCCCACTGACTCCTTGAATTAAGTGGCTAGCAAGTAAGACCATTTCAGTGGACAATTAAGTGTCAACCACATTGCTCTGGGTCTGGAGTTACATGTAAGCCAGACCAGGTAAGGATGGCAGATTTCCTTCCCTAAAGTACATTAGTGAACCAGGTGGGTTTATACAACAATCAATGATGGTTTCATGGTCAGTATCACTGATCCTAGCGTTATATTCCAGATTTATGTACATCATCCACAGGTTGCACGGTAGCAACTCATCAAGCCTCCTTTGAAAGCACCTTGCAAACCTGCGACTGCTATAATCTAGAGCAAGGGCAGGAGATGCATGGGAACACCATCATTTCCAAGCCCCCTCCATGTCACACACAATCCTGACTTGGAACTATTGAAACTATCCTTCACTATTATTGGGTCAAAATTCTGGAACTCCCTCCCTAACAGCACCGTGGCTGTACCTAAACCACATGGTCTGCAGCAGTTCAAGGCACAGTTCCTCACCATTTTCTTAAGGGCAATTAGGGATGGGAAATAAATGCTGGCCTAGCCAGTGATACATACATTCCAAAAAGAATTTTAAAAAGGCAAAACAGTGTAGCTGATGTACTGAGCCCTCAGCAGCCAGACTTTATCAATAATATGGCATTCTCAAATATAAAAAAGGACTTTATAAAAAAAAAGATGCACTGGATATCCATTAGGTCAAAAACAATTTTTTTTTTCGAGCAATACATCCAGTGGGCTAATCAGCATTGCCCACCATATATTGGGCCATTTAAAAGGGTTCTGTTTCCAGGCAAAAAATATGTATCAGGAAAAAAAACCAAAAAGAAAATGCACAAGATATATTTAACAAAGTTCCACACCACAGTAGAACACAGTCTCACAAAATGTCGCCATATATCACCTGAAATGAAGGTAATAATGATGTACACTTATCAAGTATCTGCAAATTAAAAACATTTGCTTTGTCTTGATATTACACGTTGCAAAGTGTAGGCAAAATGCTCTCTTTATTATTAACAGAATGTTAAAAAAATGGCTTAGAGTTAAGGCTGGGCATGCTTCAGCAGTTCATGTCATGTTATGTGTGGTCTGCCCAAAGGCAGGTCTTTGGCTCATTGCCTCCTTGACGTTGTTTTCTTGGCAGTTTTTGACAATGGTGATTTGCCATTGCCTTCTCCTCTCAGGGGCAGAGCGTGGAGGTAGGTCTCCTGTCTACTTCAGCTGGAATGGGAATCGATCCCATGCTGTTGGCATTATTCTGAACGACACACTAGCCACCTAGCCAACTGAGCTAACTAGTCCCCATTTTGGCAATTATGAGCTGAAATATACCTCTGGTTTTGTGGCACAGGTCAATTCACCCAGTCAGCTCCCCCTGCCCTCCAAAAACATTGGAACTGTTGGTACCAACCTTTATGGACTGATCATTCTCCTGATTTTTTAATGGTGTGTCAGTATTACTATGTTTGCTATACTGAATGCTACTTAAAATAAATTGGAATAGAGTGTTATTACTAGAATTTCAGTTGTACGTGCATAACATTTTCATATTTGACATACCCAATAGTAAAATTACAGGTGATGTCCTTCCATATTTTGGTAATGCTTGTCAAAAGCATTTTGAGCAGGAGACCACTAAAGCAGAGGCTTATTTTTATATTTTATATAACGTAGGAAATATAAAAAGGCCAGAAAACTTCTGCCCCCATGGGCAGCGGGTGTCATGGCAGGTGTGGTGGGGGAGAGTGGGGGGATAACAACACGGCAGGAAGGCCAAAAATCTGCTTTACGCCATTGTGAAACCAGTTTGCGATCATCCGCTCCACCTGTCAATGGCGGGCCACCTTTCCCACCTCCGCACATCGGGAATCTAATTTCATTACTTTAGCGTCTCACTATAAACACTGCTTGCTGGAATCAGCCCCCCACGCTGGACCATCTTGGCATATCGGTGTTTCACAACGGCATTTAAAAGGCGTGCACCTGGTGAGCTGCATTTTGAGGGGAACTGGGAGGTGAGTATACACTAATGTTGCGCAGTGCTCGCGAGGGTCGCCTGTTCAACTTCATGGAAGAAGTGCCGTGCATTCACGCTAGGGCACAGGCAAGTCACCTTATCCCAGATGGCTGACAGTGCAGTGTCGGGCAAGGGCTGCACTGTGGTTGAGGTGAGTTGGGGGGAGGGGCAGGGGCAAGGCAATATGGTCTGATGGTAGCGTACTAGCACATGAAGGGGGCGGGGAGGAGGGGAAGTGGCCACACATTAGGGAAGTCTTGTATAAAGGGACCATTGCTCCGCAGCTGAGACAGTTCAGGCGTAGCCACATTGACATGCTTGGAGTCAGGCCTCTAGCTTATCTGCCCACTCAAGCAACACAGAGACATGAAAGTGCCACCAAATGCTCCAGAACTTTTCACCCCTCAGGCACAGACTGCAAATTAATGAGCATTTTAAGGGGCTGCAGAACAGTTAGACAACTGGGCACGTTGTACAATCGCCTTGCGAAAACTGGCCATGGAGCAGTCACTGGTGGAGGGGCTCTCAGCTCCTTGCAATGTCGTCATTAAGTTTTGGACTAATCTACCCCATGGTTCAAGTTAACAATGTAGCCTTGCAGTGCAGGTTAGGAGAATGCCTGCGCCTGACCTCCTGAGCTGGGAGCATGCAGTCCAGTGAGCGAAGCTGGCACCAATCGGTCAGGTGGAGTGGGGCGGAGGATGGTGGCATTTCAGACAACCATACAGCGCACTAAACTCTGGCCAGCACTCTCTGGCATACATTGAGATGGAGCCTGAACCACACCAGTAACCATGAGAAGTCTCCAGGATACCAATGCTAACCCACGCGTCTCCCTTTCATCCTGCAGGAGAAGTCCATCAGGAGCATGGAGCCTGGTGACTTGGCTGTGTGCCTCATGGCTTACAGCGAGTGGAGATGAAGGAGCAGAGAACAACGGAGACGCCTGGCTGGGCAGAGGGAGGAGCAGCACCCTCAAGAAGGAGGGGCGGCTGGGGCTCCTCCACATGCCACAGAAGAGCCAAAGCGAACCGTCGCCAGTTAGCACCTAGCTAGACCCAGGGTTGGCGCCTATCATTCATGCTGATGACCAAGAACCAGTGTCACTGAAGACTGCGCATGTCCAGGGACCTGGTTGGTCACATATGCCACCTGCTGTAGAATTTGGCGAAATGGGGACTTGGAGGGCATCCACTGCCTGTGGCCATGAAGTGACTGTGATGCTCAATTTTTACATTACTGGCTCCTTCCAGGGCTCTACAGGTGACCTCTGTAGTATCTCGCAAGCCTCCACACACATCCAGATGGTCATGGACACCATATACACGAAGGCAGACAACTTTGTGCATTTCGCCTGGGATCTGCCCAGATCTCAGGTTTCCCACAGGTGCAGGGCGTCACCAACTGCGCTCACGTGGTGCTTAGATCCCCGTGGCAACGAGCAGTCAACTGCAAGGGCTTCCACTCACTGAATGTTAAGCTGCTGTGCGCCCGCCACAAACACATCTTGCAGGTCTGCGCACAATTCCCAGAGAGTGTCCATGACTCCTAGATTCTCAGTAGGTCTCAGATCCTTGACGTCTTCCAAAGTCCACAAAGGCTGCAGGGTTAGCCCCTCGGGGACAAGGGCTACCCGCAGAGGGCGTGGCTGATGACACCCGTGCGGTGGCCTCAGACTTCAACAATGATGCTCATGCTGCAATTCACACTTTGGTGCAGTGAACCATTGGGATATTGAAAGTGAGGTTCTGGTGCCTGGGCCTGTCTGGTGGAGCCCTGCAATACAGTCCAGGGGGTGCCTTGCATCGTCATCGCCTGCTACGCCCTTCACAACCTGGTGCTGCAAACAGGGGGGCGGAAAGCTGGCCGAGGAGGAAATGGAGGAGCTGCGCAGCTCCTCCACTGAGGAGGACATTGACGGGGATGAGGGTAATGAGGTCCTCAAAGGCGGGAAAGACAGAGATGGGTCATTGCCCAGATGAGGCAAACGCACTTGGGGAGCCCTCATAGCTGTCAGATTCATGGAGGATGATGACGACGAAATGAATGTTTGACTCCTGACTGGCTGATGGCAGCGCACATACCCTCATGATAAGGCTTCTATCATGGAGATGCAGCGGATGCCCATAGTCCCTACGTTCAGGAGGACGATGACGACATGCAGTGGGGACACTCCATACGTCTTCACATAGCTTATGTGAATGTTTGACTTCTGTCTGGTTGATGGCAGGTCACTTACGCCCTGTGGGGTGCAGCGAGGAAACTTTAACTTCTCCTAACCCCATGGCATCTTTCTTGAGCTGAACCCTTATTTTTTATATGTGGGATGTGGGCGTCACTGGCTAGGCCAACATTTATTACCCATCCCTAATTGTCCTTGTTCAGAGGGCTGTGGGTCTGGAGTCACATGTAGGCCAGACCAGGTAAGGACGGCAGATTTCCTTCCCTAAAAGACATTAGTGAACCAGGTGGGTTTTTATGACAATCAGCAATGGTTTCATGGTCATCATTAGACTTTTAATTTTTACTGAATTCAAATTCCACCGTGGTGGGATTCGAACCCAGATGCCCTGCTGCTACGTTGTGATGTTCCCCAGACATCCACAATGGAGATGGAGGCAGCCTTCTGACTGCTATGCACTGTCTGTGATGATCTTGACGGGCATCCTCTGGAGGGCCCCGGCCTGCTTTTGGGTCCTACTGTGTGGCAGTGGCACTCTCCTCGGCCTGTAGAGCTGGAGCTGCTGGAGTCACAGGAAGGGGGGATTCGGATGAGCCAGACATTCCCAGAGTCACCTGGGTGGATGGCCCCAGGTTGTGCACCTGATCCTCCTCCCTATGGGTGCCCAAGGGCCCCTGGCTGTCTCTTTGAGAAGGGGTAGCTGGAGTAAGATCGAGCTGCCCCTCTTGCGTTGACACTATTGCAGGCCAACTATGGCGTCAGTGATGGAGTTGAGCCCGCGCAGCAGTGCAGGGCCGATTTCCTGGACCACGGCCTCCATGGCAACCATCATCCTACCAGTGTTGACCTCGGTGCATTGGCGTGTCGGTGCTATCACCTCAGAGTGAAGGCGGGCGGACTCCTCCATCGTGCCTTGCAATCTGAGGAGTGCAGCGGAAATCCCTTCCGGATGTTTCCAAGCTTGCCTTTGCAGCTTCAGCAACTGAGATATAACCAAGTCCAGAGGTTCGTCATCTGATTCGGACTCAGCAGATTTCTGGCCTCCGGCAGTCTTCCAAGTGCCAGAAATTTTGGGAAGTCCCTGCTGCCGCCTGCGGTTGATTAGACAGTGCGATGTGCTCACCAGATACTGATCCCAAGGCTAACCTAGAGCTAGGTCCCACTGAAGTGTCTGTCTCTGTGCTGGTGGAGGGTATGTGTGAGCACTGTGATAGGTCTTCAATAAGGATGTCATCAGATTCTTCTTCCAAGGTGTCTTCGGGGCTTGAGTCAAGGGCCTGGGTCATGGACCCCTTGGCTGCTTCCCAGATGTGCCTGTGAAAGCAAAGAGAGATAATTACTCCATGGCAGGGAACAGGGGAACAGACTCACAGCATGGTTCTCTGATTGACATTGCACTGCTGGATCCTCACTTGGCTGAGAACCGCCAACCTCACCATCAGCACAGGAACAGTCCAGATCGTCGCCCCAACTGGATGACTCCTTTTTCAAAGTCTATTAGGACCTTAATGTCAGGCATTCCTCCACAAGTCCGTGACCTCTCCCTTTTGTTGTATGCCAGCTTTTCCTACATGAATACAGATGGAGAGATGGCTGTCAGGCCAGATGAGAAGGATGTCTGTCATGTGTGGGTGTTGAGTGGTGCCATGGACGGGATGAGCACAATCCGCAGGGCAGATGAAGGTGTGTGTGTGTGAGAGAGGGAATGGTGCTGTCCCTTGAACTGGCAGTGAGTGAGATCCCTGTGGATGTGTCATGGGTTTGAGAGTATGTGAGTTGGGAGTGATGAGAAGAGTGACTTACCCTGGCAGAACGGAGGAGATCATTCATCCTCTTTCGGCACTGGGTGGCTGTGCTCTTTTGCGTGGCGTTGGCCCTGACCATCCATGCTGGATTTGTCACCTTGCTTGCTGATCTTTGCTATGACCGGGATAGAGCACTTCACGGCAGGCCTCCACTGTGTCCAGTAGGCGCTCGAGGGAGGCGTTGCTAAATTTAAGGGTAGCATGTTTCCTCCCTTTGGCAGCCATGAGTTTCCAATACCTTAGAGAGTGCTAGCTCTGTGCAGGGGCCCCCTTTAAATATGGCACCCGGATTTCTGAATGCCTGAGGTGATGGTGGGGCGAGCGAATCAGAGGCCGCCCCACCAGTGACCCAGTGTGTTTCCCAGAAATGCATTATTAATGAGGCGGGACGTGCCGGGAATGGGACGATACGGTGCAAAAACCCAGCATTGCGGCTGGTAGCTAAGACGTTCTTTTTCCCGCCTGCTACCACAAATCTGGGACAATTCTGCCCAAAATATTATACTGATAAACAACCATTTAAATTAAGCGGTGCAAATGTCTCTTATATGGTGCATTCAGACAAGTGTAACATCAGTGTGCCTGTTTTGGCTTTGCACCAGCATTAAACTTGCAGATTGTAAATCATGTATCGAGGTCCAAACAAAAGGAAACGGAGTGAGACTACCTCCGCCAGTGAATCTCACGCTTCTTCATTCTGATGTCAGTTCATGTCACAATTTTGGATTTAAAAAAATAATTAGGGACGTGGGTGACGCTTGCAAGACATACATTGATTGCCCATTCCTAATTGGCCTCAAGAGGATGCTGGCAGGCTGCTTTTGTGAACCTCTACAGTCCATGTGGAGATGTTCCCATAATACTATTAGGTAAGGAATTCCAGGGTTTTGAACCGTGACGATGAAGGAACTGCAAAATACGTCCAAGTTGGGATGACTTGAAGGTTATGGTGTTCTTATGTGTCTGCTGATCTTTCCTGGATACTGGAGGATGCAGGTTTGGGAGTTGCTGCCAAAGAAGTCTTGGCAATTTGCTGCAATGTATACTGCAAATAGTAAACACTGCAGCCACAGTATGTTGACAGCGGAACAATTAGATATTTAAACTGGTAGATGGAATGTTGATCTAGCAGACTGCTTTTTTCTGAATGGTTTTTAGTTTCTTGAGTATCATTGCAGCTGTATTTATTGTATACCTGCAGCATTAGTGCAAATTAAACTACTTTGCACTGCCACTACAGTTCAATTTATCTAGTCAGTGCCATTCACATAAAGACTGAGAAAAGGAACGTACCAGTCACCAATGCCCATTTGCCGAAGTGTTTCAGCAGGTCTCTTCTGCTTACCAGTCTCGGGATGAAATGTAGTCGGACTATGCTGTAGAAATCACAGATAAGGCAGATGCTTTTCCTTGTCACGTACCATGCTCCCACAATGGCTAGTGCATCTATGTAGGTATTACATGTCCCGGCAATCTGTCTGTACAGTAATTGGAAACTGTCCACTGCTGCCATGGTATACAATAGGGATGACCTCTATCCTAGAGGAAGGACACTGTAGTAATCCGTCACAGCACAAATTTGTGACTTCAGTGCAACTCGAGCAAGTGTTCTAAGACAACAGTCTGACTTTCAGAATTGGCTGCCAAATAGTTTGTTGGAAAATCCCTCAAACAAAATCTGACAGGTAGCTATGCAATAGAATTTCGTAGTACTGCATCCCTTGATGATAGTCTGCCTTAGTGCCCAGGGAAAGTTTCTGTTCTTTTTACTCACTGTAAGCAAACAAATAAGACTGGTTACAGCATACAGAAATTCCTTACAAAGATTTATTCTTAGACATGGCTTGCATTTGGCTTAAACTGTTTATGCAGATATGTGCTCCTTCATTCTGCTAAACATCTCCTATTTCACAAGATTATAGGACAATTGAAATAATCTCTACCTGAATTCTGCTCACAGGCCTGCTGAACTGTACAGCTAGTACTTGCTGTTAGGAAGTTATAGGCAGTGACCTCTGAAGGTCCCCTATTAGAGTGTTGAGGAGGAGCTTACAGGATTTAGGTGTTCAATACTATGCCTTACAAAAAAAATCCTTCAACCTTATACTGTAATTTTATTTGATATGACAAATAGTAGATAATTTCAGGTAAGGAATATTACCACTAATTTAATTTAATTCCATTGAATGCTTCTAGTTTTGTTTTTATCCTGCCCCTTAAGAAATCTCATTAAAATCCCCTGTCTGCTACAATTATCCAAGCCTGCTAAATCTTGTTTATTCATTTTGCTTTAAAATGTAGCTTATTTTGATACACTTTAAATTAAAAGAAAATTCCTCCATTTGTTTAAATGTGTTTAAAGTCTCTCTCACTCTCAGGATTAAGCACCAAACAGATGAGAATATCAGTTATACTTGACCGGCATAAACATGGTTTTAAGTGGCAAATTGTAGGTAACATGGTCCATGGGAATGGACACGTGGTATTATTGCATTTTTTCCACTCTTGCTTTGCCCATTTTTGCTGTATCTCGTACTAACCATCTGGCTGCGCAGGTTATCAAACAACACTGTTCTATTGATCTCAAACAGTTTCCAGAAATAAAAGTCACCCTTTTGCAAGCACTTAGCACTTATTTGTGCTCATTTTCAAGCTAGTGTTTCTCCAATGAAGCCTAGTGATTGGAAGATTGCTGAGTTTAAGGGCACTTTATAGATGGGCATAGTGAATGACCTCAAGCAGTTCTGAGTCCTTTGGGCCTGGCTTCAGACTGCAGTCTCTCAGCATGGTGGATGCAGTACAGCTAGGCTGGCTGTGTGGCACTTACAAGGGGAGTGCCAGAGTAGGCACTGCACAGGCATGCCATCATCCTGACCCGCTGGAGTTAAAGTGGGAATAAGCACATTCACAGTGTGTTGTGTCAGGTTTCCTATTTTAACAATTTAAACACATCCCTACTCTGCCCTTGTAATGTCTCTCCCATCCATTTAGGGGGGGAGGGTGATAAAATTCACTGCCACCCCCTTCCCCCCCCTCCATGGATTAACTTGATGGCTCTCCTCTGCTACTATGGTCTGAAGTTTCTACTGGCTTGATTGTCAAATTCAGAGACAACTTTCAAGGTGATTTTTTTTTTCAACTATATGTTTCAAACATGACATTTCCAGATTTATGCTCCAGTGAATAAGCAATATGTTTCAGCAATTTATTCACTTTATTTGTTGCTGCTCCAGATGATTAGATGAGTTAAGTCTGAATATATTATCATGCTAGATTCCTTTCAAATTGACCTTTACATTCGTAATGTTGGCACGAAAACCATGACACTCATTACTTCAAGAGCTTTGGTCTCAAAAGAACACATGACATTTCTAAAATATGAAAGGCCAAAGCCTTTTTTAATACTATGAGCACAAAAATAGAGAAAATGAATAGAAAATTAGCACACCTCAAACAGGGTGTGAGATTAGATGGGTCTGTTTTCGCCACTTAGGATATCTGGAATATGCTCCCCGCAAAAGCAATTAATCTTGTATTGACTTGCACCTTTGAAAAGAGTTGAATTTTATCTGATTATGAGTGGGATTGAAGGTTATAAAGATAAGCGCACATAGCTGTAATACCTGCTGTGTGGAACATCATAGTTCGTGATCTATTTATTATTTATATCCTACCCCTCAGAGACATTAATGTAAAAATTAGCTCTGCAGCATCCACTTTTAGGCACTAAATAGCCTCCTAAGCATTCAATATGATGGATAGAAAATATGTGCACATTTCCACTAAGAAAAAAGGAAAATACTGGGAATGCTGGAAATCTGAAATAAAAACAGAAAATGCTGCAAAAACTTAGCAGGTCAGGCCGTATCTGTGGGGAGTGAAACAGAGTTAATGTTTCGAGTTTGTATGACTCTTCAACAGAGCTCTGAAGAAACTCGAAATGTTGGGAGGAATTTTCCATTAATGAGACTAAGTGAAGTGGCAGGCAATTTCGGCGGTGCCCACCCCGCTGGCCAGAATGGCGGGAACTCATGCCCGATTCCACGCATGGAAACTTATTAATTATGCACAGGCGAGTCAGGAGCTGCTTCGCCTGCCCGTCAGCAGCTGGCAGGGTCGAAGGTCTGGGCACCACATTTAAATGTCAGTCCAACACATACATAATACCCTCCCCAGCCCACCAGCTGTCCTTCAGGACAGGTGCAGAGATGTCTTCCAGCCACCAGGAGAAGGCCGAAAGCCTCAAGAAGACAGTAGCACCTGCTTCACCCACCTCCAGGCCTTGATGAGAGGAGTGTGAGTACTCAGCCCTGCCCTGTATCTAAGAGATGGCTCCAGGAAGCACAGCAGCTTCACATCTCTGGCCTCAGATGGATCTCACACAACCATTACCAGGGGACCCATATCAACACTCATTCTCTCACCGAGACTTGCACATCTCCACCATCCCATCTAACATGTTGCTCACACTTCATCCTCTGGCCCTTCTGGGGAGCCTCACCACACACAGGGGACATGCATCTCATCCAACTTCTGCTCCATCACTTCTCATCACATGTCTTTCTTTCTTCTTCATACAGGCCAAGCTGGTGCACAACAGGCACGAGAGAGCGCAGACCGGGGGAGGAATGGCAGACATCATTGACCTCAGCAAGTTTGAGGAGGCTGCAGCCGAACTGGCTGGGGAGGACAGGAATTGCTCCTTTGGAGAAGGGGAGATTGGCGTCTCCCAGCAACCTAGTACGGATCACAGCTCCATCACTTCATCAAATCCTGACAATTACAGTGACTCAAATGCAGTCTTATATGGCTCATGGTCATCAACTGAAACTCAATTTTCTATTTTCTAGGCACCAGCGGATAGAGGCCCACAAAGCAGTCAAGCACAAGTCTAAGCCCCCACACCACGTCTGAAGAGGAATCTCTGGAAGAACCATCACGGCGCTCACATGCACCTTCCACCAGCTCAGAGACACACATGTTGATGGGGCATTGCTATAGGTCAGGCTTGAGCTCACTTTCTGGAGAACACCTCACTGACACGTCCCCACAGCAGTCGGTGGCAGGGACAGCCCAGGTCTCCAGCACTCAGAGGATCTGTTAGAGAACAGCCAAGTTCAGTCTAAGTCTGATAATGAGCCTCTGGAAGCAGCTGCCAACTCAATACTGGAGACACAACGACAGGCGGCGGAACATCAGGCAGAGACTCGACACTCAGCAAACTAGAGCGAACGATGGAGGAGTCTGCCCGCGTTCTGTCTGATGTTGTGGCTCCGACATGCGAGCGCCTCAAGGTCACCATGGGAAGGCTAGCGACCACCATGGAGATCTTGGTTCAGTAGATCTTGCCGAATTTGTGCTCGTCCCTACTCTCCAAGGCCACACACCCTGGTGGGCACCATCAAGATTTAGATGACATGGGGACGAGGCACCTTGACCTACCTCCGGTGCACCACCTCGTGCAGGAGTCAGGCCGGGGCTCCCAGGTACCCACAGGGAGAATGAGCATCATCCAGATACCCCGGGGCCCTCCTCTCAGGACACCCCAAGGATGTGCAGCCGCTCATGGTCCCCTCTGCCTGTGACCACATCCACTCCAGCTGCTCAGGCCACCAAGGGTGCTTCCACCCCTGAGCAGGAGACCCCTTACCAGGCCAGGGCCCTCCAGGCCTCGGTCATCACTGAAATCAGCACGTAGCAGTCAGCAGGCTGCCTCCACCTCTGCTGCAGATGTCAAGGCTACACCCAGGCTTAGTGGTCGGGTTAGGAAAGTTAAGAAAATTTGTATTCACTTTTGGGTCACGGGTGTGCTATACATGTAAAGAAATTGCACTTTTGTGAATACATTGGTGATTATGTCAATGTTTTGGGCAACTGAAGGCGTTGTGAATTTGTATATTGGAATCCTCTTATGTTGAGGTTTAGCCATCCTCCCACTCAGTGATAGTGTCCCATTGTGAGATTCACATTCCTGTGATGTCAACCTCAGTTGAACTAATCTCCCCACTCTTGTGTGCTGTCAGGGAGATGTGTTTAAATCTTTATTTGAAGCATGTGATGTAAGTGTTTCTAGCCCTTCTTCCTCAAGGAACACCACTGAGTGAGGGTAGCTCATCAGCATTGATAATCTAGCAGCATTTTTGTCTCCTCAGTGGCAGTGGAGAACAAAAGTCATGCACAGAAGGAGTAGATCCCTAGGCATGTCCACATCTCAGTCGCAGCAGTGTTTGCATCATTAGATGGCAGCAAAATCTTCAAGTCTTCTCTCATATTGATCTTATTCCTCAGTGGACTCTCAGTTCCCAGAGTGAGCTCACTCACAGGGTTGTATGGACAAAAGCAGAGATCATGGCCTGACAATTCATGAGGCCAGAACGCACAAGTGTGAAAGCAGGACTCGTTCTCGTTGCAAGTGGTTGGACATCCCGTGAGATGAAAGGGAATAGCATTGAGGGCTAGGAGAGATGTGGCCATGTGCCCTCATTTAACTTTACTCTTCCTGGAACCTGTCAGCCATTAATGTATCACGGGCACGTCTCCCACGCCTTCCTTCCTCCATGGTGTGATCGCGCTCATACTGACACTCAGCAGCCTCCTGAGGTTCCTGGGCCTCCAGATCTTCATCCTCCGATGAGCTCTCACCCTCTTCCAGTTCATCCTCTGGCAGAGGTTCACCTTTTTGCATTGCCAGATTGTGAAGGGTGCAACACACTGTGATGATGCGGAATTCCCTATTGGGAGTGTATTGGAGTGAGCCACCTGAGCAGTCCAAGCATCTGAAGCGCATCTGCAGAAGCCCTGTGGTCTGCTCTATAAGAGAGCATGTGGAGCTGTGAGCAGCATTGTATCTCTCCTCAGAACGACCCTGAGGGCGAAGCGCCTGTGTCATCAGCCAGCATTTCAGTAGGTTCCTCTTATCCCCAAGCAGCCATCCCTGCAGACGTAATGGCCCCTCGATAACCTCAGGCAACTGGGAGTGACTCAGGATGTAGCAGTCATGGCAACTCCCAGGATACTGTGTACAAACGTGCAGTATGTGCTTCTAGTGATCACACACCAGATGTACATTGATGAAATGGTAGCGCTTGTGGTTTATAAACATTGGGGGCTGCTGCCATGGAACCTATATAGCCACACAGGTGCAGCCAATGCCACCCTGCACTCTTGGGAAGCCTGAGATGGTGGCGAAGCTGGTGAATCATGCAGCCTGGCTATCTTCGTCCCGAGCAAACATGACATGATGGGTCTTCCTGTAAAGGGCACCTGTGACCTCCTTAATGCATCGATGTGTTGCAGTCTGAGAGATGCCACGCAAGTCCCCTGTCGAACCCTGGAAAGACACAAAGGCAAAGAAATTGAGTACTGGGGTCACCTTCAAAGCCATTGGCAGGGCATATCCTCCAACTCCACGTGGCATCAGGTCTTCACAAAGAATGTGGCATATGTGATGTACCATAGCTCGGGACAAGCACAGACGTGCACTGCATTGCCTCTCACTCATTTATAAGTAAGAAACTCTTCTACAATATATCCTTGGTCTGGTGATTCACCTCCATTGTCTGGGTCTCTCCTCCTGACCCTCCCGTTCATGCCCTGGCTCCACTTGACCATGTCCCTCAGGGTTGGCCTCCTGCTGGAGCTGCGTGCAGCATTGCCTCTCCCTCCTTCGCCTCCTCCATTGCATTAGGACCCTGACAAAGGCAGCATTGAGCTCCGGATCCATATGTGCTTTTCCCTCCTCTATGAAAGGAAACATTGAAGACATTAATGATTCAAGGGGCAAGAAAGTGAAGCTCAGAAGATGAAATATATGGTAACTGTAAGGGTCCTTAGATTTTCCTGCTCTACATGCATGGTAGCTGATGCCACTTTGTCCCTGAGACACTAGCTCACATATCGAGTTGACCAAGATGGTATCGCAAATATGTAACACCTTCGGCCCCACATGGGATGCTAAGGTTTAATTGAGATGTGTGACCCAACCTAGCTCTGTGCTCCAATCTCCGATGTGGCATATTAATGACCAATCAATTGCTCACGGTCAACAAGTGGTTGCCCTTTGGTCCGTTAGGAGTGTCAAATCTGGTGAACACATGACAGGCCTTCACTGTTGGAATTTTAAAAATTCATTTCTGGGATGTGGACGTCGTTGGCTAGGCCAGCATTTATTGCCCATCCATAATTGCCCCTTGAGAAGGTGGTGATCAGCCATCTTCTTGAACTGCTGCAGTCCCTGTGGTGTAGGTACACCATTGATGGAATGCCATATATGATACACCTTTGCCTCCTTCACTATTGGCCGCATTCCCAAATTCTAAATTTCTATATGTTACTCTTGCGATGCATGTGATGTGATGTGAAGCCAATGAGTTCTCAGTAGCCCTTTAACAGTGCCAATGAAGTAATTCGCTTTCAGTGGCTTTCATTGCAAGGCGGTCTTCCTCCTTTCTTTCTAAGCAGACTCCTGCTCACTCTTGTGGCAACAAGAGGTTAGAGGGTGACCCAGAAAGGCCCACTCTTGTTCGCCCTTCCTCCTGACTGCAATTCCACAGCATTCCCTCCCCTTTGCCCCCCTCATGTTTGCCCTTCCTCCTGACTGCCATTCCACAGCCTTCCCTCCTCTTTTCCCCCCTCGTGTTTGTCTTTCTGCCTTACTGCAATTCTACAGCCTTCCTACCTTATTGCTCACCTCGTGTTTGTCATCCCCACCCTCGCCTCACAGCCCACCCCTAGCTGAAGTGCTATTTCCTGAAAGTGGAGTTCTGCCTGACTACAACTGCACAGTGCTGTCCTGTGGATAACGGTCTCAGCTACCGGGAGTAGAAGACCCCTGCACTCCCCAGTCCCGGCCGCTGTACTGGTCACTGTCTGAAAGTGGAGGCCTGCATGAGTACCCCAGCACAGTGCTGTTCTTCGGGACAACGTAGGCAAAGAGCAGGAGCAGATCAACCCTACAGCTCCAGCAGTGTGACGTTCATCACAACAAGACCGGCGCAGCGCTATGGTAGGTAGGTTATGAATGTTGTACCCACCTCAAAGCTACGCGCGAACTGAGGTCCGACTTGTGCACGCCACTCCTTTTCAAACATGTTTAAGGTTGATATATTTTCCCACTGGCGTGATGCAAGGTTGGAAGGCCTGGCAAGATTCTGGCAAGCAGCTGTTTTAATGAGCATTCATGAGGTGTTAATGAATGCAGATGGAGTTCATGCCATTAGTCAGTCTGATAACCAATCCTCCCATTAATCTGCCATTGGGAGAATTGCAAACTATTTTTATGCAGATTTCCGACTCTTTGCTTGCCACTAGGTTCTCCGCTCCCACCCGCCACAAAAAGCGCTGTGGGCACTTTTACTCATTAACTCTGTTTTTTTCTCCACAGATGCTGCCAGACATGCTGAGTTTTTCCAGCATTTTCTGTTTTTATGCAGATTTCCAGCTGGAAGCGTGCCCCCCGCCCACACAGGGAGCGCATAGTGCTTCACTGCGGATGTCAGGCTGGTCGGGCCTTAATTGGCCCGTCCACGTAAAATGGCGCCGTGCCTCCGATCGGGGGTGCCGATCGGAAGCGCGCATGCACGCGCCCGCCCATCAACTTTCCCCCCAACGGGGGGAAAATTTTGCCCATAAAGTCTATGATCCTGTATGCTTTTTTAACCACTTTCTCAACCTGGCCTGCCACCTTTGGTGATTTGTGCACATATAACTCCAGGTCTTTGCCCCCACTAAGGTAATTGCCAATTTGTTAATTTGTTAAAAGCAAAACATTGTGGACGCTGGAAATCTGAAACAAAAACAGAAAATGCTTGAGAAACTCAGCAGGTCTAACAGCATCTGTGGAGAGAAAAATAGAGTTAGCATTCCGAGTCCATATGACTCTTCTTTCAGAGCTAAAGAGAAGTAAAAATGTGATGAAATTTATAGTGTTTAAGGGAGGTGGAGCAGGTGAATCCAACAGAGGGTGTTGGTGAGAAGTGACAAGCATTCTGGGAGAAGTCACCGCAGCCACCGCGACTCAGGAGGAAATCAAGGAGAAGGACTCTTGCACTCAACAGGAGGAAGAGCATCCAACAGAGGGCGCTGGTGAGAAGTGACTGAAGCATTCTGGGAGAAGTCACCGCAGCCACCACGACTCAGGAGGGAATCGAGGAGAAGGACTCTTGCACTCAACAGGAGGAAGAGCATCCAACAGAGGGCGCTGGTGAGAAGTGACTGAAGCATTCTGGGAAAAGTCACCGCAGTCACCGCGACTCAGGAGGGAATCGAGGAGCACCCACTGTCAAAGAATGGATTAGCCCCAAACATTACATTGCTGTAGTGTTTCCATCCCTCCCTCTTCTTCAAACCTAAAAAAAAGAGAGAGAGAGGAAGAGGCAGTGTCTTCAGGAGTGCACCAGACCTGCGAGGGACACTCTTCTGAAAGTGGATTTTAAAGAAAAAGCAGCTGATTGGTGAGTAAATCCTAGGAGCAGACTCGGAGGAAGGAACACCGGAGCGGTGAGTATAAATCTAGCTTACCTCGGGATTCGTGGCCTTGTCTCCAGGGAGCAGACTCGGAGGGAGGAGCACTGGAGCGGTGACCTCGGGGCAGAGAGTAACTGAAGCCAAAACTGAGAAAGTGACATCACAGGAAAGCTGTGACCTGATTGGTTGGTAGGAAATCTGCACCAAATTTCAAAAAAAACACTGCAAAGCTAATTAATAAATTAATTATTGAAGTCGAGATGGCTGGGCAGGTGATGGGCTGTATGATGTGGGAGCTGGCAGATCCCATTGCCGCAGTGACCACATCTGCAGCAAGTGTTGGTTGCTGGAGGAACTCCGGCTCAGAATTGATGAGCTGGAGTCTGAGCTCCGGACGCTGTGGCACATCAGGGAGCGGGAGAGCTACCTGGACGCTTTGTTTCAGGAAGCGGTCACACCCGGTAGATTAAGTACCTCAAGTTCGGTCAGTGGTCAGGGTCAGCAGGGTGTGACTGCAAGTGAGGCAGATAGAGGGATCCTGTGTTCAGGGACAGAGGAGTCTCAGCTCTTGACCTTGTCCAACAGGTACGAGGTACTTGCTCCCTGTGTGGATGAGGAACAGGGCTGTAGGGAGGACAAGCCAGCTGACCACGGCACCGTGGCACAGGAGGCCATTCAAGAGGGGGGAGTAAAAAGACAAGTGGTAGTTGTAGGGTATTCTATAATTAGGGGAATTGATAGCATCCTTTGTAAGCAGGATCGAGAGTCCCGCATGGTATGTTGCCTGCCCGGTGCCAGGGTGAGGGACATCTCTGACTGTCTTGAAAGGATATTGGAGAGGGAGGATCCAGTTGTTGTGGTCCACGTCGGGACAAATAACATAGGTAAGACAAGGAAAGAGGACCTGTTTGGGGATTATCAGGAACTAGGAACTAAATTAAAGAATAGGTCCCCAAGGGTTATAATCTCCAGATTACTACCTGAGCCATATGCAAATTGGCATAGGGACGCGAGAATAAGGGATGTAAACACGTGGTTAAAGGAGTCGTGCAGGAAAGAGGGGTTCCATTTCGTGGGGCATTGGCATCAGTATTGGAACAGGAGGGATCTGTACCGTTGGGACGGTCTCCACCTGAACCGATCTGGGACCAATGTTCTAGCGAAAAGGGTAAATAGGGTGGTCAACAGGACTTTAAACTAGAAAATGGGGGGGAAGAAAGGGTAAAACTCCAATAAGTATGACTAATGGGAAACAAAGCAGCAGGTTAGAGTGTGGGGGGGTGGATTCAACTTCATGGAAAATTATGAAAAAACTGAAAAGAATGGAGAGCCCAGGAGAGGCAATTAAAGTCTCCAGAACACAAAATAGGACAGAGTGTTTGGAAAGGGCTAGGAATCTAACTTCAAGCACATCAGATAAAGGGACGACAATGAGAAAGGGGACGGGAAATACAGGACTGAAGGTGTTGTATCTGAATGCACGCAGTATACGAAATAAGGTAAATAAGCTTGTGGCGCAGATTGAAATTGGCAGGTATGATGTGGTGGGCATCACGGAGACATGGCTGCAAGGGGATCAGGACTGGGAGCTAAATATCCAAGGATATACATCCTATCGAAAAGATAGGCAGGTTGGCAGAGGGGGTGGGGTTGCTTTGTTAGTTAGTAAGAAATGAAATTAAATCGATAGCAAGAAATGACGTAGGGTCAGATGATGTAGAATCTGTGTGGGTAGAGTTGAGGAACCGCAAAGGTAAAAAAACCATAATGGGAGTTATGTACAGGCCTCCGAACAGTAGTCAGGATGTGGGGCACAAGATACACCAGGAGGTAGAAAAGGCATGTAAGAAAGGCAAGGTTACAGTGATCATGGGGGATTTCAATATGCAGGTAGACTGGGAAAATCAGGTTGGTAGTGGATCCCAAGAAAAGGAATTTGTGGAATGTCTACGAGATGGCTTTTTGGAGCAGCTTGTGGTGGAGCCCACTAGGGAATAGGCAATTCTAGATTTAGTGATGTGCAATGAGGCAGATTTGATAAGGGAACTTAAGTTGAAGGAACCCTTAGGAGGACGTGACCATAATATTATAGAATTTACCCTGCAATTTGAGAGGAAAAAGCTGGAATCAGATGTAACGGTATTACAATTGAATAAAGGCAACCACAGAGGCATGAGGGAGGAGCTGGCCAGAATTGACTGCGAGATGAGCCTAGCAGGAAAGACAGTGGAACAGCAATGGCAGGAGTTTCTGGGAGTAATTTGGGAGACACAGCAAAAATTCATCCCGAGGAAGAAGAAGCATACTAAAGGGAGGACGAGGCAACCATGGCTGACGAAGGAAGTCAGGGACAGCATAAAAGCTAAAGAGAAAGCATACAATGTGGCGAAGAGCAGTGGGAAACCAGGGGATTGGGAAGCCTACAAAGACCAACAGAGGACAACTAAAAAAGAAATAAGGAGGGAGAAGATTAAATATGAGGGTAAATTAGCCAGTAATATAAAAGACGATTGCAAGAGTTTTTTTAGATATATAAAGGGTAAGAGAGAGGCAAAAGTGGACATTGGGCCGCTGGAAAATGACGCTGGAGAAGTAGTAGTAGGGAACAAAGAAATGGCGGAGGAACTGAATAGGTACTTTGCGTCAGTCTTCACGGTGGAAGACACGAGTAACATCCTCAAAGTTCAAGAGAGTCGGGGGACAGAGGTGAGTATGTTGGCCATTACCAAGGAGAAGATGCTAGGAAAACTGAAAGGTCTGAAGGTGGATAAATCACCTGGACCAGATGGATTACACTCCAGAGTTCTGAAGGAGATAGCTGAAGAGATAGTGGAGGCGTTAGTGGTGATCTTTCAGGAATCACTGGAGCCAGGGAGGGTCCCAGAGGACTGGAAAATTGCTAATGTAACCCCCCTGTTTAAGAAGGGAGTGAGGCAAAAGACGGGAAATTACAGGCCGATTAGCCTGACCTCGGTCGTTGGTAAGATTTTAGAGTCCATTATTAAAGATGAGATTTCGGAATACTTGGAAGTGCATGGTAAAATAGGGCAAAGTCAGCATCGTTTCATCAAGGGGAGGTCATGCCTGACAAATCTGTTAGAATTCTTTGAGGAGGTAATGAGTAGGTTAGACAAAGGAGAGCCAATGGATGTTATCTACTTGCCAGAAGGCCTTTGACAAGGTGCTGCACAGGAGGCTGCTCAGTAAGATAAGAGCCCATGGTGTTAGAGGCAAGGTACTAGCATGGATAGAAGATTGGCTGTCTGGCAGGAGGCAGAGAGTGGGAATAAGGGGATCCTTCTCAGGATGGCAGCCGGTGACTAGTGGAGTTCCGCAGGGGTCAGTGTTGGGACCACAACTTTTCACTTTATACATTAATGATCTAGATGAAGGAACTGAGGGCATCCTGGCTAAGTTTGCAGATGATACAAAGATAGGTGGAGGGACAGGTAGTATTGAGGAGGCGGGGAGGCTGCAGAAGGATTTGGACAGGTTAGGAGAATGGGCAAAGAAGTGGCAGATGGAATACAACGTGGGCAAGTGTGAGGTCATGCACTTTGGTAGGAAGAATAGAGGCATAGACTATTTTCTAAATGGGGAGAGAATTCAGAAATCTGGAGTGCAAAGGGACTTGGGAGTCCTGGTCCAGGATTCTCTTAAGGTTAACTTGCAGGTTGAGTCGGTAGTTAGGAAGGCAAATGCAATGTTGGCATTCATTTCGAGAGGACTAGAATATAAAAGCAGGGATGTGCTGCTGAGGCTTTATAAGGCTCTGGTCAGACCACATTTAGAATAATGTGAGCAATTTTGGGCCCCGTATCTCAGGAAGGATGTTCTGGCCCTGGAGAGGGTCCAGAGTGGGTTCATGAGAACGATCCCAGGAATGAAAGGCTTAACATATGAGGAACGTTTGAGGACTCTGGGTCTATACTCGATGGAGTTTAGAAGTATGAGGGGGGATCTGATTGAAACTTACAGAATACTGAAAGCCCTGGATAGAGTGGACGTGGGGAAGATGTTTCCATTAGTGGGAGAGACTAGGACCCGAGGGCACAGCCCCAGAGTAAAGAGAAGACCTTTTAGAAGAGAGATGAGGAGAAACTTCTTTAGCCAGAGAGTGGTGAATCTATGGAATTCATTGCCACAGAAGGCTGTGGAGGCCAGGTCATTGAGTGTATTTATAACCGAGATAGATAGGTTCTTGATTGGTAAGGGGATCAAAGGTTATGGGTTGAGAAACTTATCAGCCATGATTGAACGGCAGAGCAGACTTGATGGGCCGAATGACCTAATTTCTGCTCCTCTGTCTTATGGTCTTATGGTGAAGCTGGATAGAAGTCCAGTGATAGGTGGGGCCAAATGAGAGATTGACAAAGATGTCATAAACAAAAGGACCAAGAGGGTGTATATGGTAGTGGTAAGGGCTAAAGGAGGTGCTGATAGTGGCATTAAGGTGAGAAAGTAGAATGTGATAATAGCAGGACAAGGGTAAGCACTATGTAACATGAACAAGTGACAGATGACCCTAGCGGAAATGGGGGTGGATGATCCTTTGAATGCGGAGGCATTGTTTTATCCCCACCTTTTATCCTATTTTCGATCTTTCTTCTCCCCCCACCCCACTGTCCCCTCCCCCCACCCCACCCCCACACTGGCCATCTGTCACTTGTTCATATTGTTTTTTTCACAGTGGTTACGCTTGTCCTGCTATTATCACATTCTGCTTTCTCAACTTAATACCACTATCAGCACCTACTTTAGCCGTTACCATTACCATTTACACCCTCTTTGTCCTTTAGTTCATGACATCTTTGTCAGTGTCTCCTTTGTCCCCACCTATTGCTGGCCTTCTATCCAGCTTCACCTGCTCCACCCCCCTTAAACAGTATAAATTTCATCACATTTTTACTTTTCTTTAGCTCTGAAGAAGAGTCATATGAACTCGAAACGTTAACTCTGTTTTTCTCTCCACAGATGCTGTTAAACCTGCTGAGTTTTTCCAGCATTTTCTGTTTTTGTTAATTTGATTATTTGCTCCGCGCAAAAGGGTATAACCCAGGTCTCTCTGTTCCTGCACCTTCTTTAGAATTGTGCATTTTACTTTATATTTCCTCTCCTCATTCTTCCTGCCAAGGTGCATCACTTCACAGTTCCTGGCATTAAATTTCACCTGTCACATGTCCATCCATTTCACTAGCCTGTCTATGTCCTTTAAAGTCTTTCACTATCCTCCTCACAGTTCACAATATTTCCAAGTTTTGTGTCATCTGCAAATTTTGAAATCTTGCCCTGTACACCAAATTAGGTCATTAATATTGATCAAGCAAAGCAGTAGTCCTAGTACTGACTTCTGGAGTACCCTGCTGTATATCTGCCACCATTCCAAAAGACAACTGTTCACCACTATTCTTTGTTTGCTCTCACTCAGTCAACTTCGTATCCATGCTGCTACTGTCCCTTTTATTCAACTTCAACTTTGCTGAGAACCCAATGCAATGCATTTCATCAAAGGCCTTTTGCAAGCCCATGTATACCACAAAACTTGATTATCTTCATCAGCCCTTTTTGTTACCTCATGGAAAATCTCAATCAAGTTAATTAAATATAATTTGCCTTTAACAAATATGTGCTGGGTTTCTTTAATTAATCCGCATAAGTTCTGAAAGCTTTCCCACTACCGAGGTTAAGTTGACTGACCCGTAGTAGCTGGATTATTTTTACTTAGGGTGGAATCTTCTGGAGTCTAAGTCCAGTGGTAGTCGGAAAGTCGGCATGATTCTCGCTGGGTGGCGGGATGGCTGAACACACATAATCTTCCACTATTCAGCTCATTAATTATGCATCAGCAAGGAGCTTGGCGAATCTCATGGTGGGGCGAACAAGAGGTCACCTGCCCTGCTGTCACCTTGTGGAGCCGAAGGTTCTGGCACCATTTTAAAATGGCATGTGGACAGTATTTACTCAACGCAGGCCAGGAGCTCCGCCTTACTCCTCCAGAGTCTTTGCGGCTGCAGCTTGAGCTGGAGAAGTTGGCAGATGTGAGAATCCACATCCTGGGGCATATGAAGGTGCCTTTGGCAATGCCTTTTGCTCATACATCCATGGCCAGGCCAGTGCTCGCCATTAGGGTGTACCCTGTTCACCAGCATCTCGACCTTCTTGAGGCCCCACTGCCTCTTGCTGCTCAGGCCCTTGCTCATCCTGGCCCTGTGCCAACCTACGATGGCTCCCCTTCTCCCCATCTAGACGTGAGTCATTACCAAGGCAGGGTTGCTTGCAGCCTGCATCATCGACACCTTAGTGGATATATGAACAAATTGAAGTGATACATCAAGTGAGCATGCCCTTTACAGGTTTCCCTCCATTTCAAAGCCTGCAGGCAAGTGCCAAGCCCTTCACCTGGCCTTTATCTAAACATGGCATCCAACCCCAACCCTTCCAGGTTAAGGACATCCTGGAGGACCAGAGATGGGTGTTCTTCCTGTTCATACATGAATGCGAATGGAGACATTGCTCTTTGGTCAGTGTGATGAGAGCCATGTGCGAGAAGCCTCAAGCGGATACTTTTCCACTTCTCTCCACCACCCTCAAAACTCTATAGAGAGACCATTGCCTTGGCAGTATAGAAAGACTAATCGCATGATACCTTGTCAGCCATGACTCTTCACCCAGGAGGATGGATTTTTGGAGCTGTGAGTTGGCTGCCCTCCACCAGCTGTGCCTCTTGGTGGCATTCACTGCCCTCCCTCCCTTCACCCCTGCCTCTGACTGCAGCCGATGGCAAATGGTACAAAATAAATGACAGCTCCAAACCTTGCTGGGATCTTGATGTTATGAGACCCATGAGTCGAGAACAAATTTGCTGCAATGCGGACAGCACCATTGAGAAGAGAACACAAGTGAGCATCTTTAACATCCAGTTGCCTCATGATTATTAAAGTGTCCCTTTAGTCGGCCACTTGTGCTGATTTTGAACTCCACCCACCTGAAAAGACCCTCCTCCCACCTCGAGGGATCTCACTGACTGACTAACAACAAAGTCAGTTTGGAAAAATGGTGCGCATCACCTTTCAAACTCGCTCCACCAACTTCTACATTCCCCTGTCACTCACCAACTTCCTCCCATCACCATAGACCCACCCAATATCACCATTACTCTCCCTTTTGTCACCCTTGAATCTCCCCTGTTACCCTGGACACTATAATGATCCATCTCTGCATGCCTTTCCTCCCCTCAGAGCCAGCAATCGTCACTGACCCCATGCTCACCCTGACCCTACTGCCTACCATTCTCTGAGCCTTCTGTCTTGTACCCCTCCGTGACACCCCAGTGAGACTTTCACACACCAGACTCTCACCCTGGACCTACCATCCTACCGCATCCCACTCCCCCCCTCCAACTGCGACTGTTCCCTTCTATCACCAGTACCTGAGTTCTCCCCCCAGGACCTCGCTATCAATACCACGACCCTGCCCGTGAAGGCACTCCTGCCCCTCCCCCCCACCCTTCCCCAGACACTCCGCCATCCTGGCTTGCAGTAAGTGAATGGCTATCCAGGTGCTCTTTAAATATGGTGCCAGTACATTCAACCCCAGGAGGCAATGGCGGGTCAGTTAATTCCTGCCTGCCCCCACCGGACGATGCGCCGTGCATCTCACACATGCATACGTAATGAGATGAACAGCATGAGATTGTGCTTGGCCAGCCGTCAAAACCCCAAGGAGAAATCACTCCCACTTCCACTCCCGCCACCAATTTATACTTCAGAACATAAGATACCCCACAAGAAAACTTGTTAGCTATTTCTGGCATCCATGGTGCCAGATACGTTTTCAATTCATTCATGGGATGTGGGCAGCACTGTCTAGGCCAGCATTTATTGCCCATCCTTAACTGCCCTTGAGAAGGTGGTGGTGAGCTGCCTTCTTGAACCGCTGCAGTCCATGTGGTGTATGTACACCCACAGTGCTGTTAGGGAGCGAGTTCAGGATTTTGATCCAGTGACAGTGAAGGAATGGCAATATATTTCCAAGTCAGGATGGTGAGTACTTTGGAGGGGAACTTCCAGGTGGTGGTGTTCCCATGCATCTGTTGCCCTTGTCCTTCTAGATGGTAGTGGTCGTGGGTTTGGAAGGTGCTGCCTAAGGAGCCTTGGTGAGTTCATGCAGTGCATCTTGTAGGTGATACACACTGCTGTTACTGTTCGTCGGTGGTGGAGGGAGTGAATGTTTGTGGATGGGGTGCCAATCAAGTGGGCTGCTTTGTCCTGAATGGTGTTGAATTCCTTTTTTTTATTCGTTCATGGGTTGTAGGCGTCGCTGGCAAGTCTAGCATTTATTGCCCATCCCTACTTGCCCTTGAGAACTGAATGGCTTGCTAGACCATTTCAGAGGGCATTGAAGAGTCAACCACATTGCTGTTGGTCTGGAGTCACATGTTGGCCAGACCAGGTAAAAACAGTAAATTTCCTTCCCTAACGGACATTAGTGGACAAGATGGGTTTTTACGACAATTGACAATGGTTTCATGGTCATCATTAGACAAATTTCACCATCTGCCATGGTAGGAAACGAGCCCAGGTCCCCAGAGCATTACCCTGGGTCTCTGGAATACTAGTCCAGTGGCAATACCATTATGCCACCACTTCTTAAGTGTTTCTGGAGCTGCATTCATCCAGGAAAGTGGAGAGTATTCCATCACACTTCTGGCTTGTGCCTTGTAGTTGGTGGACAGGCTTTGGGGAGTCAGGCGGTGAGTTAATCGCCACAGAATTCCAAGCCTCTGCCCTGCTCTTGCAGCCGCAATATACGTATGGCTAATCCAATTCAATTCCTGGTCAATGTTAGCCCCCAGGATGTTGATAGTGGGGGATTCAGTGATAGTAACGGCATTGAATGTCAAGTGATGATGGTTAGATTCTTTCTTTTTGGAGATGGTCATTGCCTGGCACTTGTGAGGTGTGAATGTTACTTGCCACTTATCAAGCCTGGACGTTGTCTAGGTCTTGCTGAATTTGGACATAGGCTGTTTCAATATCTGAGGAGTCGTGAATGGTGCTGAACATTGTGCAATCATTCATGAACATACCCACTTCTGACCTTATGATGGAAGGAAAGTCGTTGATGAAGCAGGTGAAGATGGTTGGGCCTATTTACTACAATGAGGAACTCCTGCAATGATGACCTGGAACTGAGATGATTTTGTTTTTATTTATTTACGAGATGTGGGCGTCGCTGGCTAGGCCAGCATTTATTGCCCATTCCGAATTGCCTTTGAGAAGATGGTGGTGAGCTACCTTCTTGAACTGCTGCAGTCCATGTAGTGTAGGTACACCCACAGTGCTGTTAGGGATGGAGTTCCAGGATTTTGACCCAGCGACAGTGAAGGAACAGCAATATATTTCCAAGTCAGGATTGTGTGTGTCTTGGCGGGGAACTTCCAGGTGGTGGTGTTCCTATGTGTCTGTTGCCCTTGTCCTTCTAGATGGTAGTGGTCCTGGGTTTGGAAGGTGCTGTTTCAGGATCCTTGGGGAGTTCCTGCAGTTACACTCTCAACTCACGAGTTCAGCTCTTTTGCCCATGTTTGAGCCAAGGCTTTAATAAGGTCAGGAGCTGAGTGATCCTGGCGGAACCAAAACTGGGTGTCAGTAAGCAGGTTATTGTTAAGCAAGTGCCACTTGTTAGCACTGTTGTAACCCCTTCCATTACTTTACTGATGATCAAGAGTAATTGGCTGGGTTGTTTTTGTCCTGCTTTTTGCTTGCAGGACACACCTGGGAAATTTTCCATATTGCCGGGCAGATGCCCATGTTGAAGCTGTATGGAACAGCTTGGCTAGGGGTGCAGCAAGTTCTGGAGCACAAGTCTTCAGTACTATTGCTTAAATATTGTCAGGGCGTATAGCCTTTTCAGTATCCAGTACCTTCAGCTGTTTCTTGGTATCACGTGGAGTGAATCAATTGGCTCAGGACTGACACCTGTGATGCTGGGGACCGCTGGAGAAGGCCAAGGTAGATCACCCACTTGGCACTCCTGGCTGAAGATTTTTCAAATGCTTCAGCCTTAACTTCTGCACCGATGTGCTGGGCTCCTCCATCATTGAGGATGGGGATATTTGTGGAGCCTCCTGCTCCATTGAGTTGTTTAATTGTCCACCACAATTCATCACTGGATGTGGCAGGGCAGCAGAGCTTATATCTGATCCGTTGGTTGTGGGATCGCCTAGCTCTGCCTATCGTATGCTTCTTACGCTACTTGGCATGCAAGTAGCCCTGAGCTGTAGCTTCACCAGTGTTACTAGTGGACAAGCCTGATCCCAGAGTGGAACCCAGCTTGATGAATCCTAACTTATACTTGTTTGTTTAGATACATAGTGAGTGGCTACTGAACAGAGTCACCGGAGTCAGTTCATGAACTTTTAATAAAAGAATAAAACATTAATTAAACAAAAAATGAATTGTATTACATCACTCCTTCATCCACAGCCACACCTTTATAGATGTATACAGATTTGTCAGGATAACACAGGTTACAAAAGCTATCTTATACTCTAATGTTCATAGTAAGTACACAGTCCATGTAAACCGAAAGGTGACCTGTGGTCAGACACACCACACTCTGAAACCAAGTGACAGATGCCACCCCAGACAGATGCTATGGGTCTCTTGTCAACTCCCCACAGATGCTTGTCACACCATGAGCCAACCGGTCTCACTGAACTCCGTCCCTCGCACAAGGGTTTCCAATCTCCACTTTCCAAGAACTCGCTTTGGAATTTATTCCCAAACCAACACTTTTTCTCAGACGCCTTCTGCAAGGATCCACCTTCTTTTTGGTCTGAGGAGAATTCCTGGGAATTCCCAATTGTCCCTTCTCTTCCCTGGCTCTATGCCTTCCTTTCACCTTCCCAGCTTCTATCCTTCTTGGGTTTTTGGGGCTGATGGAAAAAGGGTTTAGATTTATGGACCAGTTCATAATCGTCTGCCATCTCTTCTGCCTGTCTAGCTATTTTAACCCTCTGGTCTTTAATGTGGATTCTAACTATAGGAGGAAGTGAATCTTTAAGTTCTTCCAAGAGAAATATTTCTCTAAGAGCTTTATACATCATCTCTACCTTTAATGCCTATATCCAACGGACAAAATTACTTTGCTTTACCCTCTTAAACTCAATATAGATCTGCCCAGGCTGTTTCCTTATCTTCTGAAATTCCTGCCTGCATGCCTCCAGGATGAACTCACATGCACTCAGAATAGCCTTTTTTACTGCATCATAACCTACAGAAACCTCTTCTAAAAGTGAAGCATAAACCTTGTGAACTCTACTCACCAACCTACCCTGTAAAAGTTTCTTTTGGCCACTTCATTTGCTTAGCTACCTTTTCAAATGAGATAAAGAAGGCCTCAACATCCCTTTCCTCAAACTTTGTAGGGGGGCTTGCACAAACTTCAACATCTCACCACTGGGCTTTGGGCTTGAGGTTTTTTCATCCTCAGCATCTGAGGCTTCTTTTTTAAATGCCAGCTTTATAAGTCAGTATTCCCTTTCCCATTCCTTCTCTCTTTCCTACATTGCTAACTTCTCCCT
Organism: Cetorhinus maximus; assembly: GCF_964194155.1. Taxonomy (NCBI): domain Eukaryota; kingdom Metazoa; phylum Chordata; class Chondrichthyes; order Lamniformes; family Cetorhinidae; genus Cetorhinus; species Cetorhinus maximus. Next base: position 89,216,951 of record NC_135883.1, on the reverse strand, counting down.
CTAGAAGTCAAGGTCGCTTGCCTTATCTCGATCCCTTTTTTTCTCCTGCCTTTCTGCTTGCTCCCTTTGAAATGTCCTTTCTCTTGCCTTTTACTTTTCTTTTTCTTCTTCCTCCAGCCTTTTCAATTCCAATCCTTTTTCTTTCACCTCTAACTTAAGTTTTTTCAGTACCTTTTCATGTTCAAGTTGCTTCACTTGCAACTAGATCTTTCAGCCAATTCAATTGACTCACCCCCCTGGAGGAGTAGTATCCCTTCCAGTTTCAATTGCTGCACTATTATCCCAACTATGTCTACTTTCCTCACCCCTATGGGTAATTCTAACTCCAGCTTATCCCCCAATTCCATTAGTTTACTCTTGGTTAATTTCTGTAAACCAGTCAGGGTTATATTTTCCATCTGTAAAAATGTCTTGGCAATCTCCAAAGCCATTTCAGATTCCAACCTGTATAACATACCTCACAGCAACTCCAAATCCCAGGTTTCACCTTTTAAAGTTAAACTAAAACTCAACTTGACCTTAAGCTTTAAAGCTAAATCCCATTCCTAACACCCACAAATACAAATATAACTTACCTAAATTGTCTCTATTTCCTAACAGAAGATTGACTCTTCATTTTTGGGTATGTCTAGTGCTGCTCCTGGCTTGCCCTGCTACACTCTTTATTGATGCTAATTGTTTAATAAGGGGTTACTGTACTTACTTACAAATAATCTCCCAAATTTGTCCTGGTGGGATGGGGCTGCTGGCTAGGGATAATTGCTTGCTGGGGCTGGGGATGTGGGTAATGGGTGTGTTTGCTAGGCTGATGGAGGAGTGATTGGTGGTCAGTGGTCAGACAATCAGGTCTTGAGTCAGGAATGAGGGGGCGTGGAATGATTGGAGGCTGAGTCAGAGGACTGTATTTTACAGGCAGGGGTGCATATTGCTCAAACCCCCCACCCTGTTGTAAAAGTCAGCCGCAAACCAACTGATTTTAAAAAAAGCCACCCCTCAGCGATAACTGATCAGCAGCTCTAGCAGTCCCAGCAGCATCAGAACTCAGCCGTGGGTGCTGCTGGGTCTGCAAGCTATCCAACGATGATGTGGATCCTGGACTCAGATAAATCCGGGATTTTTGGGCGTTAGTGGATCGAGCACCCTAGGGATATGGGGCGAGAGGGGTTGGGGTGCAGTCTTGAAAGCCTGGCAGGGAGCCGAAAAAGGTGGTATCATCTTGTTGAGGTTGCATGGATGGGCACAGTGCTTCCCCCAAATGATGTACCCCACCTTCCTTCCCTCTTTTTCACCTCTGATGATGAAAAACTGGACTCCCCAGTCTTGCCTGCCTGTCCACAGCAATCACATTATGGTATGGGCAGGATAATATGGGGGTTAACAAGTTCAATTGCCCATTATTGATTTTTTTTAAACTGGTGTGTTGGTTTTATAACCCGACATCATCACGCTGGACTTTACGTACGCATTGGATGACAGCAGAGCCAATTTGCAAACACAAATTATTCCAGATTAGGGCTTCGCTATCTGATGTGGGGTGGGGCGGCCGCATTCTTTTCATGTGAGTTTAGGTGGAACCCTCCTGAAATATCTCCCTGCACAAGAAGTACTATAGAAAAGCAAGTTGTTGTTGCTGAACTCCAAATGTAATGGTGGGGAAGTCAACGAGTCAAGGGTGAACATGTAAGTGTTGATAACAGTTTATGGATTTTTACCTCTGAGAGATCCAGCTTTCTTTAATTTAACTTTGGTGCGAGGGAGGAACTTTGCAGAAGCTTTACTCAGCAGATTAAATAGGCTGTGTAGAGTTCAAGACAGAATGTATTTAAGTAATACATGGAAGGAATGAGTTTTGTGAGCCGAATAGATACTTCTCATTCAAATGCTCTTTGTCTTTGGCCTTGCCTATTTCTTTAACTTCTTCCATTCCCTTCTGCACCCCTTTCTGAACTTTCCCCTAACTCATGTGCACACCCCTTCCCTTTTTGCCACTATTGGCAGCTGCGACTTCAGCTGCTAAGGTCGTACTCTCTGGAATTTCTTCCTTAAATCCTCCTCCACCTCATTCTTCTCCTTTGAGACTCCTGTTAAAACACATCTCTTTAACCAAGCATTTTCCTAATCTCTCTTTCATTGGCTCAGCATTTGTGTTCCGCAGATTTCTGTAAATCACTTGGGACATTCTTTTATGCTGAAGGTGCTCTATAAATGCAAATTATTTTTGTTAGGTTCTTATCACATACAGGGTTGGTTATCTCCAGTTAATAAGGTGAATGCGAAAATGACTTTGCACAGTATACATGCACCGAGTCAGGTTCGAGGATGAGTGGCTCAGTGGCTAAATTAAGGACATGATAATTCTTTGACCTGTGGCTCAAATCCAAAAAACATACATGCAATCAAACAACAAACATTCTGGGTAGAAAATAAACTTAGTGACCCGATAATAGCAGTGAAACATCCAGCACTATGCAACAAAATCTCAGTGACACACAATGCTCATTGTTAAATGTCTAAAAACATTGCAATGTTAATGTAAGATACAACCTACAAGGTTGAACAAAATGTGTAATCTACTAAAGACAATGATAGCAAATTCTAGAATAGGCACCAACAACAACAAAAATCAACAAGCCATCCAATCAGCAAACATTTCATACAAAACAAACAATTTGCATTTATATTGTGCCTTTAACATAATAAGATGTCCCAGGCTGCTTCACAAGAATGTTATCTAATAAATTTGACAGCAAGCTACTAAAAGAGGTATTAAGATAGATGGCCTTGATCAAACTTGATCAAAGTGGTAGGTTTTAAGCAGCATCTTAAAGGAGGAGAAAGAAGTGGAGAGGTGGAGAGGCTTAGGGAGTGAATTCGGAGCTTGGGCATTAGCAGTTTAAGGCAAAGCCATCTATAGTGGAACAATCAAAATCTGGGATGTGGCAGAAGCTGGAATTGGAGGAGTGCAGATAACTTGAAGGCTTGTAACTTTGGAGGGGGTAATAGAGATAGGGAGAGGTGCGACCATGGAGGGATTTGAAAACAAGGAACTTTGAATTTTGAAGTTCAGGCGCTTCCAGACCGGGAGTGAATGGAAGTCAACAAGATATGATGCGTGAATGGGACTTGGGGCGAGCTATAACTAATAATCCTGAGGTCCAGGCTAATGCTTTGGGGACATGTGTTCAAATCCAACCATGGCAGCTAGTGAAATTTAAAGTCAATTAATATTTAAAAAAATCTGGAACTGAAAGCTAGTCTCAGTAATGGTGATCATGAAACTATAATTGATTATCATAAAAATCCATCTGGCTCACTCATAGCGGGGAGGCGATGGCATTGTGGTATTGTTGCTGGGCTAGTAATCCAAAAACCCAGATGTAATCGGGGGACCTGGGTTTGAATCCCACCACAGCTGTTGGTAGAATTCAAATTCAATAAAAAACTGGAACTAAAAGATGATCATGAAATGATTGTTGTAAAGACCCGTCTGCTTCACTCATGCCCTTTAGGCCAGAATTTTTTGCTCGTCGGGCAGGCGCGCACCCAACCCAAACAAGCGTAAAATGACATGCGATGAGGTCGGGCGAGCATCCCGATGTCATCGCGCACTCACGTGATATTTCAGTTGGCGGGTGTGAGTGGGAGTCGGCAGTGCGCCAGCCGACAATTAAGCAGCCTATTAAGGCCATTGAAGTACCAGTTAAATGTAGCTTTTTGCTGCCGTCCAACCTTATGGTTGACGGGCAAGTGAAAAGGCCAAGTGACCTTTGCATTTTTTAGGAAATCTCATCCACAGGCGGGATGAGGTTTCCAACAGCAATTAAAAATAAAATAAAAATTTTAACTTTTCATTAATAACATGTCCCTGCTCATGTGACAGAGTCACATGAATAGGGACATGTTTTTTAACATTTTGAAATTCTTTATCTTTTTATTTTCATAAATCTTCATCTCCTGAGGCAGCTCTATGCTTTAGGGAGCTTTTGTTGCACGCACTCTCGTGCATGCGCGAAGTTCCTTGCTTGCCCTCCTCCCCCACCACACAGGCAGTGCTGAACGCAGCAGCACTCGTTTCATGCTGGGCGGGCCTTAATTGGCCCGCCAGCATGAAATTGCAGTCGCGGCCCGATTGCAGCGGGCAGCCGGCTTCCCGACTGCTCCAGCCCACCCCTGCTGAGCCCGCTCAAAGAGGGCAAAATCCTGGCCTTGGGGAAGGAAATCTGCCGTCCTTACCTGGTCTGGCCTACATGTGACTCTTGACCCACAGCAATGTGGTTGACTCTTAAATGCCCTCTGAAATGGCCTAGTAAGCCACTCAATTGTATCAAACCGCTACAAAGTCACAAAAAAAGAATGAAACCGGACGGACCACCCGGCTTGGACCTAGGCACCGGAAGAAACGATGGCAAACTCAGCCCTGTTAACCCTGCAAAGTCCCCCTTACTAATATCTGGGGGCTAATGCCAAAATTGGGAGAGCTGTCTCACAGACTAGTCAAGCAGTAGCCTGACATAGTCATCCTCATGGAATCATACCTTACAGATAATGTCCCAGACAACACCATCACCATCCCTGGGTATTTTACTTCATTGTCGCTGGGTCGAAATCCTGGAACTCCCTTCCTAACAGCACTGTGGGTGTACCTGCACCACATGGACTGCAGCAGTTCAAGATGGCAGTTCACCACCACCTTCTCAAGGGCAACTAGGATGGGCAATAAATGCTGGCCCAGCCAATGAAGCCCACATCCCGTGAATGAATAAAAAAAACTCATGCCCTCTAGGGAAAGAAATCTGCCATTGTTATCTTGTCTGACCTGCATGTGCCTGCAGATCCACAGTACTGTCGTTGACTCTTAACAGTCCTCTGAAATGGTCTAGCAAGCACTTTGTTGAAGTGTAATTAGGGATGGGCAACAAATGCTGGCTTTGCCAGCAATGCCCACATCCCATGAAAGTATAACTTTCAAGAAAAAAGCGATCCCCAAGCAATGGACCAGATCTAAGCTCAGTAGTCCTGCAAAATCCAGTCGTAAATGGTGGTAGAAAATTAAACAACAAATCCTCAATGATGGGGGAGCCCAGCACATCAGTGTAAAACACAAGGCTGAAGCATTCACAACTACCTTCAGCCTGAAGTGCTGAGTGGATGATCCATTTCAGCCTCCTCTGGAAGTCCCCAGCATCACAGATGCTAGTCTTCAGCCAATTTGATTCACTCCACCTGATATCAAGAAGGCAAGAGATACTGCAAAGGCTCTGGTAATATTTCACCATTAGTACCGGATACTTATGCACCAGAACGAGCTGCGCCCTTAGCCAAGCTGTTCCAGTACAGTTAAAATATTGACATCTACCCAGAAATGTGGAAAACTGCTCAAGTTTGTCCTGTACACAAAAAAAAGCAAGACAAATCCAACCTGACCAATTGCCACCCCATCAGTCTCGATCATCAACAGGGTGATGGAAGGGGTCATCAGATATTGCTATCAAGCGGAACATACTCAGCAATAACCTGCTCACTTACTCAGTTTGGGTTCTGCCAAGTCCACTCAGCTCCTGACCTCGTTACAGTCTTGGTCTGAACTTGGACAAAAGAGCTGAACTCAAGAGCTGAGGTTTGAGTTACTGCCCATGACACCCAGGCATTGGCCGAGTGTGGCATCAAGGAGCCCATCAAAACTGCAGTCAATGGGAATCAGGAGGAAAGCTCTCCACAAAGAAGAAGTGGTTGTGGTTGTTGGAGGTTAATCATCTCAGTCGCAGGGCATTGCTGCAGGAATTCCTCAGGGTAGTGTCCTAGGCCTAACCATCTTCAGCTGCTTCATAAATGCCCTTCCCTCCATCATAAGGTCAGTAGTGGGGATGATCACTGATGATTGCACAATGTTCAGCATGATTTGACACTCCTCAGGTACTGAAGAATCCATGTCCAAATGCGGCAAGACCTGGACAATATCAAGGCTTGGGCTGATAAGCGGCAAGTAACATTTGCACTGCACAAGTGCCAGGCAATGACCATCTCCAACAAGAGAGAATCTAACCATCACCCCTAGACATTCAATAGCATTACCATCACTGATTACCCCATTATCAACATCTTGGGGGTTACCATTGACCAGAAACTGAACTGAACTGAACCTGGCATATAAATTCTGTGGCTATAAGAGCAGGTCAGAAGCTGGGAAGTCTGCAGAGTGTAACTCACCTCCTGATTCCCCAAAGCCTGTCTGCCATCTACAAGACACAAGTCAGGAGTGTGATGGAATATTCTCCACTTGCCTGGATGAATGCAGCTCCCACAACACTCAAGAAGCTTGACACCATCCAGGCAAAGCAGTCCGCTTGATTGGTAGCCCATCCACAAACATTCACTCCCTCCACCCCCGACACACAGTGGCAACAGTGTGTACCATCTGGACGATGCACTGCAGGAACTCACCAAGACTCCTTCCACAGCACCTTCAAAACTTGTAGTCTTTACACCCATAAGAGCAGCAGGTGCATGGGAATACTATCACCTGAAAGTTCCCTTCCAAGCCACATGCCATCCTGACTTGGAAATATATCGCTGTTCCTTCAATGTTGCTGGGTCAAAATCCTGGAAATCCCTCCCTAACATCACTGTGGGTGTACCTACAGCACATGGACTGCAGCAGTTCAAGAAGGCAGCTCACCACCACCTTCTCAAGGTCAGTTATGGATGGGCAGTAAATGCTGGCCTAGCCAGCAATGCCCATATCCCATGAACCAATAAATAAAAGATGGTGGTATCCTCATATCTAATCCCCATTTTCATATTCCACTTGCACCCCATCTCATAATCTTTTCTGAATTACAAGATGCAGGTTGTGTTAATATGCACTTCTTATTCTAGAAACACAATGAGAAGGCAATAGAACCAGAGAACTACAGATGTAAATGCCAGTCCCGAGGACCTGAATACAGTGCTGTAAGATGTTCAATGCCCTCATGAGTGGTCAAGGTCAGTGATTCCATCTTTAAATAGCATATCCTACCCACTATACCAGCAGCCTCAGCCACTGTTCGATTCGCCACACCCTCATAACTCACCTACCAACATCCTCTATAAATCAAGAGGAATACCTACCATTCAACAACAGTGATGGCAACTTATATTTAGATAGCATATTTAACAAAGTAAAACATCCTAAGATACTTTACAGGAGCATCATGGAACAAAATTTGAAACTGAAGCACACAGGGAGATATTTGGTCAAATAACTGAATGCTTGGTCAAAGAGGTAGGTTTGAAAGGGTGGCTGAAAGGAGGAAGGAAAGCTAGAAAGGCAGACAGGTATAGGGAGTGAATTCCAGTGTTTAGGGCCCAGACAGCTGTAGGCACATTTGCCAATGGTGAAGTAATTGCTGTCCTGCTTTCACCCTGACCTGGTTAACATTGCTAGTGCTGGGAATGGCGTCCTGAAACTGACAGACTGGCCACCGCTAGTATTTTTGAGCACCTCCCAACTGCCTCCACTTGGGGGTCTGAAAATTCACCCCATGCACTCTGACCTGCCTGATATTCTGATATTCACCATGTCCAGGTGATCCAGTGCATTAAGTTTCAGATCCAGATACCCCTGTGGAAATTTCAGGTTGACACAAGTACTAAATCAACACTTGGCAATGCAAACATCACATGGAAAGAATAGTACACAAGTTTAAACTTTTTCTTCAAATCAGAAAATAAAATGGAATTAATCATGAACAAATTACCAGTAAAAGGAAATTTATGCAAGTGGAAAGACACTCACAGAAAATCAACTGTGTTCGAAACAACAATAATTAAATCCAGCCAAGAATATTTATACGGAAAACAAAATCAGCTGAATCAAATTGAAAAAGGCACAAAATCAATACTGTAGATGAACTGTCACTAGTTAATATTGATCAACTTTATCAGCACAAACTACTTGACCCTTGTTCTCTTCTATCTGTCATCAACAATTAAATGACATTTACAACATGAACCAATGAAAATCCCCAAAGCAACAGAAAAGAACATGCAGCACAATGAGCCATGAATGTGCTTTGGTGACTGTATAAAACATACGCAGAAACTTAGAATTTCAAAAGCAAAACAAAGGTACAGATTGCAAAAATAAAATTGTTTTGATCAATGTTTAAAAAAGATAATATAACTGCAATAATCCCAATGTAAAGGTGACCAACAAGCTACAATGTGCAGAATCATCTTATACAAAAACTTAGTGGCTAAACCTTTCACTAAGAAAAATAACGTGAAATGAAAACAGATTTCAGGCCAGAGGAGCAAGGGTGCAGTTCAGGGCATGATACAATCAGACACAGCCAATAGAGGAGGAGTGGGTGTAACCCACAGCTGTTAGGAGCAAAGACAGGAGTCAGGAGGCAACTGAAGTTGAACCACAGGCCTACAGATGAGAAATAGCTTATTGAGGGGGGACAGAGGCTGATCTAGGAGGTTAGTGGGAGAAAAGAAAATAGTCCAGGAATGCAATAGAGAAGTGAAGTTGCATCCAAAGAAATCTGAAGAAATTTGAGCCCAAGAGTAAGGAAAAAGTGTGGTTGGGTTCAGAAGATGGAAGATGAAGAAAAGTAAAAGCAAAGGTTGGTTCCAGGAGACCAGTGGGAACCAGAGAACCAGGAGTTAGGAGTAAACTAGAGAATGGCAGAGTAATGAGATCTAGCCCTTTTTCACAAGTTAAAGAATTTACTCAGTGTGTTTCATAACCTCAGCATCCCAAAGTGTTCCATTGCCAAGGAAGTCCTTTTGAAGAATAATCACTATTTTAATGAAGGCAAACAACAACAGCAAACCCAAATAAAAACAGAAAATGCTGGAAAAACCAAACAGGTCTGGCAACATATGTGGAGAGAGAGACAGAGTTAACGTTTTGAGTCTGTATGACTTCTTCAGAGCTAAAGAGAAGTAGAAATGTGATGGATTTCAAACTGTTTAAGAGGGGGTGGAGCAGGTGGAGCAAAATAGAAGGTCAGGGATAGGTGGAAGCTCAGGAGAGATTGACAAAGATGTCATGGACACAGGATAAAGGGAGTGTTAAGGGTAGTGGTAAAGACTAATAAAGGTGCTGAGAGTGGCATAAAGGTAAGAAAGCAGAATGTGTTAATAGCAGAACAAGGGCCAGCGCTCTGTGAAAGCAAAACAGGAACACAAGTGACAGATGACCTTTTGTGAGGTTGGGGGTTGGAGAAAAAAGGATAAAAAATAATAAAATAAAATAAATGCATTAAATAAATAAATAGATAGATAGATAAATAAATAAGTTTTTGAAATTAGATTTAAAAAGGGATAAAGATGGAGGAGAGGGTTCATGGTCTGAAGTTGTTGAACTCAATGTTAAGTCCAGAAGGCTGTGAAGTGCTTAATGGGAAGATGAGGTGCCATTCGTCCAGCACACCCAATCCCCCTGATCCTGCAAAGTCCTCCTCACTAACATCTGGGGGCTTATGCCAAAATTGGGAGAGCTGTCCCACAGACTAGTCAAGCCACAGACTGATATAGTCAAACTCATGGAATTATACCTTACGATGTCCCTGACACCAATATCACCATCCCTGGGTATGTCCTGTCCCTCTGGCAGGACAGACCCACCAGAGGTGGCAGCACAGCAGTACACAGTCAGAAGGGAGTTGCCCTGGGAGTCCTTAACATCGACTCCAGACACCATGAAGTCTCATGGCATCAGGTCAAACATGGGCAAGGAATTCTCCTGCTGTTTACCACGTACTGCCTCCCTCAGCTGATGAATCAGTGCTCCTCCATTTTGAACATCACTTGGAGGAAGCACTGAGGGTGGCAAGGGCACAGAATGTAACCTGGGTGGGGGACTACAATATCTATCACCAAGAGTGGCTCAGTAGCACCATTACTGACTGAGCTGACTGAGCCCTAAAGGACATAACTGCTAGATTGGGTCTGCCGCAGGTTGTGAGGGAACCAAAAAGAGCAAAAAACCTATTTGAATTTGTCCTCACCAATCTACCTGTCGCAGATGCATCTGTCCATGACAGTGTAGGTAGGAGTGACCACCGCACAATCTGTATGGAGATGAAGTCCCGTCTTCACACTGAGGATATCCTCCATTGTGCTGCGTCGCACTACCATCGTGCTAAATGAGATAGATTTCAAACAGATCTAGCAACTCAAGACTGGGCAACCATGAAGGACTGTAGGCCATCAGCAGCAGCAGAATTGTATGGAACCACAATCTGTAACCTCATGGCCCAATATATCCCACCAAGCCAGGGGATCAAACCTGATTCAATGAAGAGTGCAGGAGGGAATGCCAGGAGAAGAGCAAGACATATATAAATATGAAGTGTCAAACCGGTGAAGCTGCAGCACAGGACTACTTGCAAGCCAAACAGCGGAAGCAATAGAAAGAGCTAAGAGGACCCACGACCAACAAATTAGATCAAGGCTCTGCAGTCCTGCCACATTCAGTCGTGAATGGTGCTGGACAATTAAACAACTCATTGGGGGAGGAAGCTCCACAAATATCCCCATCCTCCATGATGGAGGAGCCCAGCACATCAGTGCAGAAGAGAAGGCTGAAGTATTTGCTACAATCTTCAGCCAGAAGTGCCAAGTGGATGATCCACCTTGGCCTCACAGGGAGGTCCCCACCACAGATGCCAGTCTTCAGCCAATTCGATTTACTCCACATGATATCAAGAGATGGCTGAAGGCACTAGATACTGCAAAGACTACAGGCCCTGACAATATTCCAGAAATAGTACTGGAGACTTGTGCTCCAGAACTTGCCGCGCCCCTAGCCAAATTGTTTCAGTACAGCTACAACACTGTGGTCCACCTGGCATATGTGGAAAATTGCCCAGGTATGCCGTTTCCACAAAACGCAGGACAAATACAACCAGCCAATTACCGGCCCATCAGTCTACTCTCGATCATCAGTAAAGTAATGGAAGGGGTCATTAACAGTGCTATCAAGTGGCTTTTGCTTAGCAATAATCTGCTCACCAATGCTCTGTTTGGGTACCACCAGAGCCACTCAGCTCCTGACCTCATTACAGCTTTGATTCAAGCATGGACCTGCGGGCTGCTGGCTATTGAATGAGGGTGGAAAGGGCCTCCTTTCCAGGTCTCCAGTGCCAATTGGATGCCCCCCGAACAGTTTTTCCTCACGCCTCCACCCTCCTTCTCTGCCCTGTCCAACATGCCCATCTACCCCCCTCGCTGGGCCCCGGCAAGATCCAGAAATTACCTGGAGGTCCAGTCCATAGCTGAACACCCATTCAATGTCCTTGGGGCAGTATTGGCATTGGCCACCACTCCTGGTGACACTGCCAGCACTGCTGAGCTGCCAGCATCTAATTGGCCAGCAGCTCTTTCAGGTGGGACCTCCTCCTGGAATGGGGCAGGAGTCTTTTCTCATAATAGTTAAAAGTCCAATGGCCATAAAGTTAAAGTGGGGCAAGCTAGCCAAGCTTGTCTCCAACATTTATGCTGAGGTGCGGGGAGCTCACCCTCAGCATACAATCCAGTCCCTGGAGTAGAACTTGAACTCAGAACTTTGTGATTCAGAGGCAAGTGTGCTACTAGCTGAGCCACAACTGATGCATGTCTCAGGTTAACTTCTCATCCGATTATTATGCAGCTTGTGCAGGGATCTACAGAACACAGCAACAGCATACCTGGTAGCAGAACACACACTGTTGTACATCTAAAAGAAAACACTTTCAAAACACTCTGACAATTATTTTCACAACCCTTTTCCTTATCTCTCAATTAAATGCGGGAGTTATATAATTCTGTACCATGTAACATTATCAGAAAACATCCCTTGAATTTTAGATAATGGACAATTCCAAAAAAATCACAAAGCAATCCTACATTCCCTCAATCTCTCACATCATTACAAGGATCAGGCTGTTTATATTTCCAACAAATTATTCTTACAGCATCATGCCTCACAAACTCATAACTCAGTCCCAGAACATCCACATAGTATGCGAAACACATCTCAACGAGCAGCATATCAGCTGATTCACCATGCACAACTCATATTTTTTTATTCAGCCAGCATTTATTGCCCATAGATAAAAACAAAAAGCTAAAAGCTACTGCGGATGCTGGAAATCCAAAACAAAAACAGAATTACCTGGAAAAACTCAGCAGGTCTGGCAGCATCGGCGGAGAAGAAATCAGTTAACGTTTCGAGCCTTCATGGCCCTTCGGCAGAACTGAAGCATAGTTAGAAGAAGGGAGAAATATAAATTGGTTTAAGGTGGGTGGGGGGGAGGGGGGGCGGGGTGGGAGAGAGAGAGAGAGACATTGAGGGTGTGGTGATTGTGGAGATGAGCAGATAATCAAAAGATGTCACAGACAAAAGGGTCAAAGAGGTGTCGAAGGTGGTGACATTTGTCTGAGAAAAGTGCTAATTAAGAATGGAAGACAGGATATTCAAAGTACAGCTCTAGTGGGGGTGGGGTGGAAAGACTAACAAGGTTTTAGTTTAGATTTAAAAATAATGGAAATAGGTGGGGAAAGAAGAATCTATATAAATTATTGAAAAAAAAGGGGGGGTTGCTGGGGGGGGGAAGAAACGGGGTGGGGATGGGGGGAGGGGGAGTTTAAGATCTAAAGTTGTTGAATTCAATATTCAGCCCAGAAGGCTGTAAAGTGCCTAGTCGGAAGATGAGGTGCTGTTCCTCCAGTTTGCGTTGGGCTTCACTGGAACAATGCAGCAAGCCAAGGACAGACATGTCGGCAAGAGAACAGGGTGGAGTGTTAAAATGGCAAGCGACAGGGAGGTTTGGGTCTTTCTTGCGGACAGACTGCAGGTGTTCCGCAAAACGGTCGCCCAGTTTGCGTTTGGTCTCTCCAATGTAGAGGAGACCGCATTTATTGCCCATCCCCAATTCCCCTTGAGAAGGTGAGAAGGTGAGCTGCCTTCTTGAACCGCTACAGTCCCTGTGGTGTAGGTACACCGACAATTCTGTTAGGAAGGGAGATCTAGGATTTTGTCCCAGTGACAGTGAAGGAATAGCGATATATTTCCAAGGCAGGGTGGTGAGTAGCTTGGAGGGGATCTTCCAGTTGGTGGTGTTCCCATGTATCTGCTGCCTTTCTATTCTAGGTGGGAGAAGTTGTGGGTTTGGAAGGTGCTGTTGGAGAAGCTTTGGTGAATTCCTGCAGTGCATCTTGTAGATGGTACACACTGCTGACACTGTTCATCGGTGATGGAGGGAGTGAATGTTTGTGGATGGTGTGTCATTCAAATGGGCTGCTTTGTTCTGGATTGTGTCAAGCTTCTTGAGTGTTGTTGGAGCTGCAGTCATCCTGGCAAGTGGGGAGTATTCCATTACACTCCTGACCTGTGCCTTGCAGATGGTGAACAGGTTTTAGGGAGTCAGGAGTTAAGTTACTTGCCACAGGATTCCTAGCCTCTGACCTGCTCTTGTAGCTACAGTATTTATATGGCTAGCCCAGTTCAGTTTCTGGTCAATGGTAACCCCTAGAATGCTGATAGTACGGGATTCAGCGATGTTAATGCCATTGAATGTCAAGTGATGTCAATGTCAATGTCACACAAGTGCCAGGCAATGACCATCTCCAACAAGAAAGAATCTAACCATCACCCCTTGACATTCAATGGCATTACCATCACTGAATCCCCTACTACTAACATCCTGGAGGTTACCATTGACCAGAAACTGAACTGGACTAGCCACATAAATATTATGACTACAAGAGCAGGTCAGAGGCTAGGAATCCTGAGCAAGTAACTCACGTCATGACTCTCCAAAGCCTGTCCACCATCTACGAGGCACAAGTCATGAGTATGATGAAATATCCTCCACTTGCCTGGATGAGTGCAGCTCCAACAAGGCTCAAGAAGCTTGACACCAACCAGGACAAAGGAGCCCGCTTGATTGGCACCCCTTCCACAAACATTTGCTTCCTTCACTACCGACAAACAGTAGCAACAGTGTGTACCATCTACAAGATACACTGCAGAAATTCACCAAGGCTCCTTTGGCAGCACCTTCCAAACCCTCGACCACTAGGGCAAGGGCAGCAGACAAATGGGAACACCACCACTTGGAAGCTCCCCTCCAAGCCACTCAGCATCCTGACTTGGAAATCTATTGCCATTCCTTCACTGTTGCTGGGTCAAAATCCTGGAACTCCCTCCCTAACAGCACTGTGGGTGTACATACACCACATGGACTGCAGCAGTTCAAGAGGGCAGCTCACCACCACCTTCTCAAGGGAAATTAGGCATGGGCAATAAATACTGGCCTATGCAGCGATGCCCACATCCCATAAATGACTAACAAAAAAAAAATCGGAAGCCACTTGCAAAGAAAGACAGAAAACATGATGGCCAGTTCACATGTTGAATGACATCAAATGCACACTACCAATGCTCATAATATGTAAATAAATACCTGAGCTTCTAGGGGAAGGAGCGTTTACGCCTAAAACAGGCACAGGCATTGGAAGTACATGGAAATGAGACAAGAGTGGCTTAAAAGCGTATCCAATCTTACTTCTTACTGTCCATTGGGTACCCGCCTAAGAAGATGATGCTCGGCCTTGTGCCTGGCCTAAAACGATATGTGTTATTTCTATCTACACTATTGCTCCTTGGGTCTGGAGTAGCCTGAAAATCTCAGCTAGTTACATTCCTGCTGGTACAGGTCTCTGATGTGAGACATAGATAAACACCATGTGTGACATTTTACACACAGAACCATCCTGCAATCCAGTGAAATTTGTGCATTTAGTCATGGTGATGAATCCTTTCACAGGGAAAGTAATGAATGTGCTGCATGCCAATATAGCATTTGTCCATTTTCTTGACCCAACCGTGCATTATCGAGTGCCTGGGACAGCTTGTAAAGAAGAACAGTTGAAAAATCAAAGCTTTAATAATCTTCACTCTATGGAAAGAGCCATCTGTGTTTCAAATATTGTCTGCTAATAAGGGTGAGATCAATCTTCACTGGTGGCACAAAATAGGCAACAGGGAATTGGCATTTTACACACTGCACCATTTTCTCTTCCATTGGAAGTCTAAACATGCTACCAATTCATTATATCCCATTCTACGTTACTGGCTTTTCACCACCCCAAGATGACCAGGTACATGTGGAGGGATCGTCAAACGTGGTTCCCAATGTTACTTATGAAATGGACAGATCACCATAGGTGTCAATTAACCCCCATTTGGCGGTCCCTTATGGATTTGTCTTCTTCATCAGAATCCGATAAGGATACCTATGTTCCTATATACACTATGAATTGCGTCACTTAAATGGTGTAACAACCAAGAAAACATGGATGAAACCACTGGCAGAAAAAATTATCCAAAATGCAAAAATTACTGAGTTCCAAGCAAAAACAACGAAGACCTGTGGTAACATTCAGCAGAAACTTTTTAGTGACTATGACATGAACTTTCCAGGCTCTAGGATCTCTAATGGAACATGTTAAATGGGCAGGTCTCTCAATTTGAGTAGTTCATCAACAGTTGACAGTTTAGGCAAGGAACTGCATAAATGAACCTAAGCTTGCTGGCATCGAAACCTCAATTTTGTAAGAAAGTTTGGGAAATTGGGCTTATCTGCATCCACTGTGAGCCTCTGGGCTTCCAGAAAACTTGTTTATGAAGGCACATGATGGTCCCTTTACATTCTCCTACTTAGTAGCAGTAAGAGAAGGAGAGAGAACAGTGTTAAATTCCAGTTCTGGAGATATGTCACAGCTGGGTGACTAGCTTTTTGGGTCAAGTTCACGTGTGGTGCTTTTCAATTAACATTTCAATGGATTTAGTATATTTAAAAAAACTTCCTCCTCTCAGTCCTAAATCTGTTTTATTTCATCCTACGTCTATATCCTCTTATTTTAGACCCTTCAATTATTGAAAACATTTTGTTTCAAGTTACTCGCCACCTTTCATAATTTTAAATATGTCTATTAAATTATATCACAATCACCAAGTGAAAACAGTCCCATTCATTTCAGTCCTTCACATTTGTATTTCTTCAAATTCTGGGTCATAATACACTGATATGCTTATTTTCCACCCCTGTGCAGTTTGCAGCCAAGATTCTGTTAGTGTTGCTAAGTCACTACTCTCCTGTGATATAACTATGATATAAATAATATACAATCCTCTTCTCAGTTTATTTCCTGCACTTCATCGTTGCAATACTTGCCTATTATTTTTTAGTTTGTTCGTCATCAATGTTGATGTCTTTTTTTGTTTTTGCTGAAACCTTGGCCGCAAAATTGAACACGACCTGAAAACGGGTGCGAGGAGCTGGATCTTCATCACCCAGGCGAGTAGTGGGAGTGGGAAAATTCTTGGCTCGACCGGTCCGCCTCGGGAGTAAGTGCCCACAAAAGCAGGATCTTCATCACTGGGGGTTGGGTGTGGGCTGGAGTTGGAGCTGACCCAGGCAAAAGGTCAGAGGCAGCCACAGCAGCTCTTAAGGTGCAGAGGCAGACTGTTTAAAAGGCCCCCCCTCAGTGCTGTCAGACGTTGTCCCTTTTAAAATAAAAACGTAAAGGCCCTCCATCCCCCTTACACCTCCACACTCTCCCCATGCCCTATCCATGCCACCTCATGGTCGCCACCCACCCCCATGGCCCTGCATGCCCTCTATGCCAAGCTATGCCCCTCCACTCCCCTCATGGCCCCTCATTCTCACCATTCCAAGGTATTCCCCTCCACCCACCCCATGGCCCTCATGACCTCGATGCCAAGTTATGCCCCTCCACCCACCTCCATGGCCCTTCATGCCCTCTATACCAAGGTATTCCCGTCCACCCACCCCATGGAACCTCATGCTCCTAGGCCAAGCTATGCCCCTCCACCCGCCCCCATGGTCCCTCATGCTCCCTATGCCAAACTATGGCACTCCACCCATCTCCCAAGGCCTCTCATGCTCCCTGTGCCAGGCTATGGCACTTTCATGCCCATTGACCCATTGTACACTGTATAGAACCAATGAAGTCTATAGTGACAGTAGGATGTGTTAAAAAATGCTTTAAAAAAGTCATTCATTCATTACTTTCACTATGTTAAAAAAGGTGATTTCACTTCAGGGCTATCATCTAGACCCTTTAAAGTATCAATAGCAGAAAGTGCAAGCCTTTGAGACCACTTAGCTTTGTATAAATAATAGCTCAGAGATTCAGAGCTGGCAATCAAGCAAAGTTTTATCTAGGGCTCAGGTGTTTCAACAAAAGTAATGGAGAGTATCTATCTCCACTTGGAGATGCAAGGTTTGATCAGGGATAGTCAGCATGGCTTTCTCAGAGGGAGGTCATGCCTAACAAATTTGATTGAATTTTTTGAGGAGGTGACCAGGTGTGTAGATGAGGGTAGCGCAGTTGATGTAGTTTATATGGATTTCAGCAAAGCCTGTGACAAGGTCCCACATGGGAGACTTATAAAGAAGGCAAATACACATGGGATACAGGGTAATTTGATAAGGTGGATTCAAAATTGGCTTAGTTGTAGGAGACAGAGGGTGATGACAGAAGGATGCTTTAGTGACTGGAAGCCAGTGTCCAGTGGCGTACCACAGGGATCTGTGCTGGGTCCCCTACTATACGTCATTTATATAAACGACATAGATGACTATGTGGGGGGTAGAATTAGTAAGTTTGCGGATGACACAAAGATTGGCCAGGTGGTTAACAATGAGGTTGAGTGTCTTGGGCTACAGGAAGATATAGATGGGATGGTCAAATGGGTAGATAAGTGGCAGGTGGAATTTAACCCTGAAAAATGTGAGGTGATACACTTTGGAAGGAGTAATTTGACAAGGAAGTATTCAATGAACGGCATGATACTAGGAAGTTCTGAGAAATAAAGGGACCTTGGCGTGTGTGTCCATAGATCTCTGAAGGCAGAGGGGCAAGTTACTGGGGTGGTGAAAAAGGCATATGGGACACTTGCCTTTATCAATCAAGGCATAGATTACAAAAGTAGGGAGGTCATTTTGGAGCTGTATAGAGCCTTAGTGAGGCCACAGCTGGAGTACTGTGTGCATTTCTGGTCACCACATTATAGGAAGGATGTGATTGCACTGGAGGGGGATTCACCAGGATGTTGTCTGGGATGAAACATTTAAGTTCTGAAGAGAGGTTGGATAGACTTGGGTTGTTTTTGTTGGAGCAGAGAAGACTGAGGGGCGACCTGATCGAGGTGTACAAGATTATGAGGGGCATGGACAGGGTGGATAGGGAGCAGCTGTTCCCCTTAGTTGAAGGGTCAGTCACAAGGGGGCATAAGTTCAAGGTGAGATGCATGAGGTTTAGGGAGGATGTGAGGAAAAACATTTTTACCCAGAGGGTGGTGACGGTCTGGAATGCACTGCCTGGGAGGGTGATGGAGGCGGGTTGCCTCACATCCTTTAAAAAGTACCTGGATGAGCACTTGGCACGTCATAACATTCAAGGCTATGGGCCAAGTGCTGGTAAATGTGATTAGGTAGGTAGGTCAGGTGTTTCTCATGTGTCGGTGTAGACTCGATGGGCCGAAGGGCCTCTTCTGCACTGCAATTCTGTGATTTCTAGGCTCTCAGCCAAGCCTCATTAAGTAATGAGAAAATACTGCTTGGTGTTGGTGGGGTGGCTGGAGTGCCATAACTTGGCACAGGGAGCATGAAGGGCCATGGTGGGGGGGTGGGTGGAGTGACATAGTTTGAGATAGGGGGCATGACGAGCCATGAAGGATGTATGGAGTACCCCCTTAGCTGGGCACAGGAGCATGACGAGCTATGAGGGGTGGCTTGGAGGTCTTAACTTGGCATAGGGGCATCAGGAAGACATTTTGTATGAGGTTAGGAGAGTGCATTCGCTGGAATATTGATCTCCAAAATGGCAATGCTAGCATAAAAACAGCATTAGACACTGATTGATGTCACAATTTGACTCATCTGCATGCTTCCAGCAGACACTCTTATTGCATGCGCCAATGGCCCTGCCTCCATTGTGCCTAACACCAGGGGCAGAATTTTGCCCTTGATGGGTGGGCGGGCCTGACCGACTCGGCGGCGGGCGGGCAGCCGATTGCTGCCGCCGAAATGGGCCACGCTGCCATTTTGCGCGGGTGGGCCAATTAAGGCCCGCCCAGCTGGTTAGCGACTCCCATGGTGAACGGGAAAATTGTCACGGAGGCAGGCGTGCTCAGACCGCCAGTTCCAATGGGGAAAGAGCAGTCTGTTTAAAGAGTGGCCAGGCAGCCTGCTTGAGGCAGTGCACCATGGCCACTCAGGGGGAGAGAGATAGAGAGGCAGCTGTGTTTCCACAGGAGCATGAGCAGGAGGAGGGGGGCAGGCTGCAGGAGAGGCCAACGGGGGGCCACTATGCCCCTCCATTCTCTAATGCATGCCTTGCTGTCCTCCTCCAAGAGGTTTCCAGCCATCAGGATATATTGTATATAGTTGGGTGACGCAGTAAGCGCCCATGCAGTGCACAGGAACGCAGTGCCGCAAGAGATTCAATGATTTGCTGCGTTCTGGAAGGGTGAGCACCAGAGTACCATGTTGGCCTTGGCCATTTGACCCTCAGAACAGAACTTCACGCTTCCTCCACTGAAAGATCGGTGACTCTCATGGAGAGGGGCTTCAGTCGGATTGAGACTCTTCTTATTGGGTTATGCTCTGACCTGCATGCCCTCACAGCGCTAATGGCCATGGGTGGTCATTCCCAATGTGGGAGATGTTCTGGGCACCAAGTGTCAGCGCTCAATGCCCATTCATCTGCGGTGAGCATGGAGGTCCAATGTGACCTCACGTCAGTGCAGCAGCTGCCTGTCGTCGCTGTGAGCTCCTCTCAGGGCGCTCCGGATGAGGGCAGCAGCTCCTCCGCCCCTCTGCCAGTCAACGTTGCTTCCGTTGAGGCTGCGACAACTGGGGAGGTGCCAGTACTGGAACTGGCCACTCCCTCCCAGGCAGAGCCAGCACGGGCTCCACGGGCCAGAGGACGTCCGCCAAGGTCATTGACGCCAACAGGACAGCAGAGTCAGCAGGCTGTCTCACAAGCCACTCCAAGCGATGGGGCGGCACCTAAACGTAATACCCGCAAATGAAAGCATAAGGCATGTTAGGCACTCCACAGGTATGTCACTGGTGATTTTGTGTTGGCCTTAGATTAGGGAACAAATACTTATATTTGTCATAGAGACGTTTCTGTTTTATGTTGGTCAGAATAAAGTCCATTTTTCTGACCATAGCCGAGGGTGTTTCCTTTGTGCTGCATTTGTATTTTTCACAGACATCTCATGAGTGTTTGAGTGGATATTGATGTTTCTGTACTAAGCCCTTAGTTGCAGCTGATGAGGTGGAAGATGTTGCACCTAAGAGCCACGTGTGGAAGCGCCAGACAATGCTGGTCCTGCAGATCCATGTGTGTGGAGCTAGCTGAAGGTTCGTTGGATTAAATTGTCCCGGGTGTCCCTGCCTCCTTGGTGTAATAGCGGGTTGGCATGTTGCCCCTCATCATCGCCCTGTGCTTCCTCATCCTCTGAGACACTGCTGGATTCATCATGTGCAGCCTCATCCACTGCGTCAAGGTCTTCATCGTCAACTGCATCCCCCCTTTCCAGCGCAAGATTGTGCAGAGCGCAGCATGCTACCACTATCAGAGAAACACGATCTGGAGGGTCCTGGAGTGCGCCCCCGAGCGGTCCAGGCAACGGAAGTGCACCTTGAGAAGACCGATGGCTCTCTCCACCACAGCCCTTGTGGTGCCGTGGCTCCTAATCTAGTGCTACTCAGCTTCTGTTCTTGGATGGCGGAGTGGCATCATGAGCCACCTTCTGAGGGGATAGCCCTTGTCACCCAACAGCCAACCATCCAGCCGAGCCAGAGCACTGAAGAGCCCCGACACTTGGGAGCATCTGAGGATGTAGGTGTCGTGGGAGCTGCCTGGTTACTTTGCACAGACTCGCAGAATCTGCATTCTGTGGTCACACACTATCTGAACGTTCATGGAGTGGAAGCCCTTCCTGTTGACGAAGGCACCGGGCTCACCTGCTGGCACCTTGATGGCCACATGTGTACAGTCTATTGCACCCTGGACACGGGGGAAGCCAGCAATGGCCGCGAAGCCTCTGGCTCGCTGTGCCTGACTTGCCTGGTCGCAGCGGAATTGGATGAAGGTCAATGCCCATCTGAACAGAGCGTCTGTAACCTGCTTGACACAAGTGTGGACAGCTGATTGGGAGATACCACACAGACCATCCAATGAGCCCTGGAAGGAGCCAGAGGCATAGAAGTGGAGGGCAGCTGTGACCTTCAGAGCCGCTGGCATGGGGTGTCTGGCCACACAGTTAGGGGAGATCTCAGGGCCAATCATCTGACAGATATAGTTGACTGTCTCCCTTGACAGACGGAGCCTCCTTCGGCACTGCACCTCAGTCATGTTGAGATAGCTGCTTCGCCGCCTGTATACCCTGGCAGCAGGATAGTAGCATCTTCTGCGGCCCCTTGCACCTTGGACAACCTTTTGGCCCTGCGCCCCTTGTGCCTGTGCCTGGCCTCCCAAAGGTGGTTCCCCTGGAGGCTGATTGTCCACTCCTGGCCTCCTCCTTATTCTATCCCGTCCTTCCTTCTCAGAGGAGTTGCCTCCAGTGGAGATGTCAGAACCCATGCCCAGGCTAAATGGAGGCCTCCGGAAAGCTGCAGGCCTGATAAAGATTACTGTCTTCAGACTGGTTTCAAAGTATACAAAAAGCTCTTGGAAGTCGATGTGAACTGGTAACAATCGCACAGGCAACTTTAAAACACTTTCTGCATTAAATACTTCATGGAAAACTTGAACAACCCCTCTGAGTCCACATATCCCGCCAGTGCATGAGTTTTAATAAAAAATCTCCTACCTGCCTGCCCGTTGGCAGTGCTGTGCGTGCCCAACTGACCTAAATATCGCGATGCCACGCGCTGACGTCGGGACGCTCGCGCGACATTTTATGCGCTGACGTGCGGGCTCTGCCACCCGCACGTCAGCCAGAAAATTCTGCCCCAGGTGTTTGCACATGCACTATGGAAGCAAAATGAGACTTGTCACACCAAGAAAAGAAAACAAGCTAGATTCTTAGACCATTTTTTCCCCCCTTTATCTTGGTCTTTTCCTTCTTATATCTGGTTGATTTGGTATTTTTCCTCTATTGTCTTTATTTTTGCTTCATGCTAAACTATTTGTGTACTAATCTCATCTCTTTCTACCTGCTCAACTGGCTTATTCTGATTATTTTTATTTCCCTTCTTCCCTTCCTTTCTAATTTAAATGACTTTTACCGTTTTGACAGAATTGTCCCAAAGTTATCTAGCTTTAAAAATTTAAAGGTCAGACTGTTTGTTTGTGGATGCGTTTCTGAAATGAAAGTGCACCCCAACACTCTGTAACTGGGAGAACTTCCTATTATCATGGTTGAAACAGTTTAGTTCTCACTACTGATATTGTCCACCCAAAAAAATAAAACTAACATTATTCAGACGTTTAATTTTATAGTTCTTAAATAGAATTATTATTACAAACTTATTATAACAGATGCCTAGTTAATATGTTCTATCATTGTATTTGGCAAGACTGTAACCTTCAAAGTAGAGATAAATAAACTTTGTGATTACAACATTTTGGAACAGCAAACATTTGAAATTCTTATGCAATATCCAGTTTGCTAGCATTATATATAAGCAGCTGCATGTTTTAGAAATTGTTCTATGCTGTTCGAGGCTGATTGTCTTTCGTTTCCTCTGAGTTATTTAAAGCAGGTAAGCGATTCTGTTTTCATTCGATGTTATTTAAATAGGCAAGTTCTTTCAAAGACATGATTCTTATTTGGTTTGTGCAAAACTAATTTTGCTTACTTTGAATTTCCACATCCTACCTTAGGAAAAATTTACATAAAGGCAATTTATGCATCATTAATAATACTGTGAGCACTAATTGTGTTTCTAAATTCATAATCCAGTCATTTTCTTTTTTCTCTTGCTGACTTTCTTCCGACTTCGGAAGATGTTTATTTCTTATTGGGGCATGTATGAGCCATGATTGGTGGGGAACTAACCCTAATGTTGTACGTCCTTTTAGTGAAGGTCATTAGATACTGAATTGATCTTAGTTGTTTTCTGCTCCCCTAACTCTGGTTGACAAGCATCTAGTAGTGCTCCTATCACTGAGCTAAAGGAGATCACGTAACTTAGCAGAGACTGGAGATCAAAGCAGGTGTATATAATCACTTTTAAATTAACCTAACATAAATTGTACCATATATACCATTATACTTTAGGCCCCAGTTTGGGACTAGTGCTTACTGAGTCCATCAGCACTGAGTTATACAGATTAGGTCAGTAACATTCTCTGATCTGAAAGAGGAATGCTATGCATTCATGCTTGCATACTCTGCTTACTAGAACCCAAATGCCAGTTGAATTTTAATGTTGGCTGAGTCTGCAGAACAGTGCCTGTTATCAAATGGCTGACAGGATAGTGGATTTATTATTAGAAGGTTGTCAGAAAAGTCACTCTGTGCTAGCATTTGAAAAATCAAAACAGCTTTAAAAGGTTCTCAGGTGGTAGCATTTAAGCTTTGCTCCAACTGCAGTTATATTACAGCATGACTGCAGTCAAAATGATGTAAACTTACTGGCAAATTACACTGCGCTTTTTGGTAAATCAACGTTATACTGACCTGGTTTAGTGCAGACTGTGTACCTTAGTACAACAACCCTATAGCTGCAGGAAAGAAAAAGCTAACACTGCATTATACACCTTTCTAAATCCATTGCTTATTTATATGTCCTGCTTCTTCAATGTCCTGCTTCTTCAAAAAGCTGTTGATTATAGGCTAATTGAAAATTGCAGAACTGAGATTGATAGATTTTTGTTAGGTAAGGGGATTAAAGGATATGGAACAAAGGCAGGTAAACAGAGTTGAGATACAAATCAGCTATGATGTAACAGAATGGCAGCACACACCTGCAGCCTGACCTATGCTCTTACATCTTTGCCCCTTCATGAACTAGCCCCAACCTAAAAGTATAGCAGACAATCTGCTCGTAGAGCCCTGCCACTGTTGCTCCGGTGGTTACACAGTGCACAAGTTTGACTGAGAGTTGCTACATACTTTGAAGCACCAAAGCTTCTTGCCATCTCTTAAAATACAACTTTTCAAAAAGGTTACAGGTGAAGTATAAATGGAAGGAGTTCCTCCCTTTGTTATGTGTTAGCAATATCGTGAACACTTTGGGATGATTTAATGGAGGTAATTTTGACTTTGGTATTATAAAATGAACAATATTGATTCAATCGTCTGTTATACATCTCTCCAATTTTTTATTTTCATTGACTTCTGAGTATTGCAGAATTGTAGCATTGGAGTGCTGGTACCTGGATCTAAAAGAGGCAATGCTGCAATTTTGCTGCACTGAAGGGGGGGAATTACGGTTGGTTGATCTGAGCGTTGGAATATCTTTGTCTTCTGCATTCATAGACTTAAGTAAGGCCCAGAACAGAACTATTTTGCTGCGCCTTTCAGAGGAAAATTGGGCAAAATTCCCAGGAAAGCCACCAGGCATGACTCCAGAGTTGGTTTTAAAAATAATAAGGGTGCGCAGAAGCACCCAACCTCCCTGAATACTTGTTGTTTGGGAAATTACAAGCAGTGGAACCCTGGCAGATCCAGGTCCTTCTTCAAATTGAGACCATCTCCACCAGAATAACACGTCATTTCCTGCATCTTTAACCTTGAAATGTATTGCTTTTTCTCCCCTTCAACTCAAGATTTCTTATTAATACAAAATGCAATAATCAAATATTAAACTTACGCTCTTGAGTGAAAGCAGTCAATAGCTGTTAGAATCAATTGTGATTCATTTCAATTGCATGGTAATTTTTCATAATGCAGTGTTTCATTGCTGACACAAAGCCATGAGCCTGACTTTTGTTTTTATTCAGAACAATCATTTTAGCAATGATATATTGAGTTTACTTCACAACATAACATTGTTTTCTGCATGTCATACAATATCAGTTGGAAACAAAATCTTTTGTTGTGTAGTGAAATAATAAACTCTGTGGAACAAAACATTATTTTGTCATCAATTATAGTGAACAGGG
Organism: Cetorhinus maximus; assembly: GCF_964194155.1. Lineage (NCBI taxonomy): Eukaryota > Metazoa > Chordata > Chondrichthyes > Lamniformes > Cetorhinidae > Cetorhinus > Cetorhinus maximus. Next base: position 89,191,817 of record NC_135883.1, on the reverse strand, counting down.
CTTGCCAAGTATTTTAATGCCAACATCCAGCTAAGTGACCTGGATTAAAATTATAGTGTTTTCATTTCCATTCAAGCTTCCTAAAGGGATGAATTTGCCAAGTGTCTGGGAGAGGGTAAAACAGATAGGTCAACCAGTGAATAATAATGAGGCGATCTTACAGTGTTATTCAGAGGCTGGATCCTTTTCATTTAGTAGCACAATAAGGATGAAGATGGAACAGAAGTGGGTGTATTTTAGGAAACATTTGCAAAGAGGAGATTGAAGGGTGGAATTGTTTTGAGGAGGGAATAAACCTGTGGGAAAAAGTTAATTGTTTGGTTTAGGGTGAAGCAAAATCGGCCAGGATTTCCACTCTTGTTTGATGTTAAGTGACCTATACTGGATAATGTGCATGTATGAATAATGGGTAAGAACCAGATTGTGTTTGTTTGTGATTTTTTTTTCACAATTCAGTGCCATCAAGACTCACTTATGAACACTTGGGGAAGAATTTTCCCCCCATCGAAGTGGGGAAGTGCAGGAGTGGGCGCGTGCAGGCGTGCCTCCGATTGGTGCCCCCGATGTGGGCGGGCCAATTAAGGGCCAATGCGACATCCGTCAGGAAGTGCTGTGTGCCCCCTGTGTGGGCGTGGGGGGATTCCCTCAGCTGAGAGTGCGCTCTTTTGCGCATGCACGTGAAAGAGCGCACTCATCTCATTAAGGCTAAGTGCTGCCTCAGGGAGATTGGCGCCAAATTTAAAAATGGTCAATGTACAAAAATAAAATTTCCCTGACATGTCCCCTCATGTGACACTGTCACATGAGTTGGGACATGCCCATCACTTTTAATCAAATCTTTATTACATTTTTTAAAACCCTCATCCCACCCGTGGATGAGGTTTCATGCTTTTTCTGAAGCCCGCCAAGGCTGCCGGCCTGCCCGCCAACCTTAAGGTCGGACGGGCAGGTCCATTAATTACTTGAATTAGTTTTTAAATGGCCTCGATAGGCCGTTGACAGGCTGGTGGGCGCACAGCTGATTCAGCTGCGCCCCTGCTGACCTGAAAATTGAAATGATGCGGGGTGATGACGGGAGTTCCACCCAATGTTTAGACATCGGTGAGCGGGCCCCACCCCCCCGCTCGCTGACCTTAATATCCTGGCCTTGGGGAAATACTGGGGGGCTAAAATCATCTATGAAACTGCAAAAAGTTGCACCTTCAGTAAAGAATGAGAAGAATAGGGGAAAATGTCACAGAAACATCATCTAGATTGTTTTAATGATGATTTGGTTTTTTTAAACATGAATGTAATCATTACGTTGTATGTTTTAAACAAAATGAAAAAGCTTTCCCATAAACTTTAGAAGTGGCAAGTTCTCTGCTTACCAAAGTTGCAATTTTACTTTGCTCAAAATATGCTGTACTCCTTCTAGGATTAAGATTGCAATATTGGTTGTTGAATCTGTTGTATGTTTTATGTTGAGTAGGTATCATGAAGAGGTTCGGAATTTTGTATGGTTGACCATTAAGTATTTATTGATAAAGCATAACTATGTACATAAATACAGCATGTAGCCCAAGCTTTGAGTTAACTCCATGCTTGCTTCTACACAGGTCTCTGTCCAGTCCACCACTGACTCTAGTCTCAAGTCATGCATCTCTTTACATCAGTCTGTGGGTGGTACTGTTTCTCAGTCCCAGATTAACCCTTGCTATGACAGATACCTTTATACTACACATCCCCAAATCTTTACCCAGCATATTTACATTACAATTGTGCTAACCCTTCTCCCATCCTCACACCCTTCAAGTCTCTGACTATATAAATTCAGACGGTCTGGAGGCTTGACAATTCTTCCAGATCTCATTCTGGTCACATTCAGTGGAGTGGTAGGCTCTGTTGATTTGGGCAACCTTTGTTAATTCAGAGCTTGAGTTGTAATCTGTGTTTCTGGCACTTGGTTGTGTTCTTCTGATATGCTTTCTCTGCTCCTTGGAGTAGAACTTCTCTTTGTCAATTCCCCATCTACTCTGCTCGGGGACAACCAGTTTGTCTTGTTCTTCACAGGGAGAGTGTTTACTCCGTTTATTCGTGATACAAACACGGTTTTCCTTTTTGCGTATGGTCCGCCGTGACTTTTGTGGGAGTTGAAGGTGTCCCTCCCTGTCATTTGGATGATTCTCATCTGTGGGCTGACCATGCAGTTTGGTTTTTATCGTGTCACTGTGTTCTTCTGTGTGCCTCCATGCCGTGGTGTTTACAGGCAGTGTGACAGCAATTGTTGGAGCCTGGGATTGGGGCTCATTCTTCTGTTACTGGTCATTTTTCTGCATGTCTTCAACTTGAGGTACAGTGGTAATTATCTGAAGGTTTGGCTGGTCTGACCAAAGTGGAGGTTTTGCCGCTTGCAAAGAAATTGGACAAACGGCACTGCGAAGAGTGAAGGCAATTCAGAGCTCAAGTTCCAGTTGAGAGTCTCTTTACTGGTGGGGCCTCTTGGGAACTTTCAGTTCCGTGTAGTTGATGACAGACATTTTGACATCTTCTGCTGTTTTGAGAAGGTTAAAGGCAACACAGACATCTCTGCTCAACAGAGAAAAAGATTGGTTTTGGATGATGTACATGACTTCGAATATCTGCTTGTTGCCTTACCTTAGTGTTTCTAGGATCATGCCTCTGACTGGAAGTCAGATTCCTCCAGGCTTGTAGAGTGGTGTGTCTGCTGTTTGTAACCAGAAGTCAGTTAGCATTGGTTCTTTATCCAAGAGGACTGTGACACTGGCTCCTGTGACCAATTTGAACTTGGTGAGGTGACCATTTACTGTGATGTCCACATTCCAGAAAGAAAATCCAGGATCCCTGTCCCCACCCAAGAAGCACGATTGGGTGTCTTCCTGGTGTGGTACCTGAATCTCATGGATTGTCTTGGAACGTTTGGCCCTTCTGGATGTCATGGCTTTGCATAGCTTTCCAAAGTACCTCAGGCAGTTGAAATGCTACACTGAGATTGCTGGACGTTGCTCTTGCCTGTGAGGTCATTTGGCTCCACAGCACTGACATGGTCGACGACCGTCTTGCGGTTGGTTTGGGTATTGTCTTCCTTGGCCTGGAGTCTCTCAGCCCCTTTGTTGCTTTACTAGCTGGACAGTTGGTTCTGCATCATGGCTTGCTTTTGGATCAATGTTGTTGGCAGATTTCAGACTGCCTGACTATTTGGATGGCCTTTTCTAGAGCCAGGTCTTCCTTGGTCTGTAGTGTGTCTGAAAGGGCATCGGTAGCCACTCTGACAACAATTCTATCCCTTATGACTTCTGACTTAAGGTCACTGTAGTCACAGCCTTCAGCCAATCTGTATAATTCGTTTATAAAAGAATCAATTAGTTCTCCAAGTTGTTGGACACATTTGTTGAATTTCATTCTCTCTAAAATTTGTTGCTTCCTAGATTAAAATATGTATTGAATTAATTTAGAACTTGATCAAATTTATCTGAGGATTTGTTTATACCTTGCCTTGTAATAATATTATCAATTATCAGACCTACTGAATAAAATAGGGTATTCACTTGTTTGGGCTTCTATCTTTTCAACTAATAATGAAACTATCATATATCTTAAGAATCTTTACTGCCAACGTCCCCAATTTTGTGTTCGGACTGGCTCTTGGTCTGGTCCAAATTGGACTGGTAATGTTTATTTTTTTTTAAAGCACATAAGCTTTTTAAACTAGTCCTGGCTTAGAACTGAATTTTTTGCTCACCCCTGCTAGGTCTTTTCATTCTGCACTCTGTGGGCATTCACAATGGATCTCACTAGATCTTGTGGAGTCCTCATGTGCACAGTGGTGTTTTTCACTTCTGCCTTTCTGCTTCCAATTCTGCAATGGAAATCTCACTTTATGTCTTCACTTCAGGTGCTCTCCATCAGGTCAGAATGCTGCTCCTTTAATTTTCCAACGTTTGAATGCCTGCTCCAGCTTCTCTGAGGTTCTGGGTTTTTCCATTAGCTGCCACTATGGTGTATGTTCAGTAGGTCTCATGAACAGGTTCTGAGTCCTGTATGATTGAACATTAAGTGTTTATGATAACACATAAGTATGTACATATATACAGGGTATAGCCCAAGCTGTGAGCTAACTCCATGCTTGCTTCTACACAGGTCTCTGTCCAGTCTAAAACTGAGGCCGGAATTTTCTGGCTCCACTGGCATCAGGCGTTATGGCGGGTGGGGGGTGGCGACAATATGGCGAGAAGGCCAAAAATCAGTTTCATGCCGGCGTGAAAGCACAGCGGGATCAACTGATAGTGTCTGCCATGGTGGAACGCCAACCCTGTTGGAGGTTGGTGTGAACCCGCTTTGCATCCCGCTAATGGGAGGGAGTGGGGGGAAATGAAGGTGTCAGGGGAGGGTCAGGTTGGGGCGGGTGGGGGAAGGTGTCAGGACGGGTGAGGTTGAGAGGGGCAGGAGGGGATATGGGGGAGGTGGGTGTAATGGGGGTGAATGCAGCAAGTGGGAATGTAGGTGTAAGGAGGGAGGAAGGTGTAAGTAAAGGAGTTCAGAGGGGTGAAGGAGTTTGGAGAGGGGATAGAATCCAGAGGGAGGAAGGAACAAGGTTGGAGGAAGGAGTAAGGGTGGAGGAGGGAGTCCGGATTGGGGGGGGTGTCCAGGTGAACATGCAAGGGAGGGGTTTGTGGAATCAATGGGCAGAATCATCCCAGATATACACTAAGTGTGGTAGTGGGCAAGAAAAAGAATGTTTTACCCACTGGCCCTGATGGCGGATTTTCACACCATATCGCCCCAACCTTGCCTGACTAAACATGCATTCCTGGGAAACATGCCATTTCGCTGGTAGGCAGCCTCCAATTCGCCACACTGTCACCTCGCCACTTCCTCACACCAGTCACCATATTTAAAGTGTAGCCGCGCACACACCTCTCAGTCCTTCTAGTCCAGGGCTGCTGCAGAGAAGACATTGCTGCAAAAAGCAAGAAGACTGCAGCCCTCAATTCAGTGATGCATCCCTGGAACACCTTTTGAACACCATGGAGGTCCGCTGTGATGTCCTTGAGCCCCGTTCTGGCCGCAGCAGGGACAGCAACATCACTACTCTGGGTTGGGAGGTGGTGGCAGTGGTGGTCAGCGCCAATTCCACGCAAAAGAGGACAGCCACCCAGTGCCGAAAGAGAATGAATGAGCTTCTCCGTTCCGCCTGCGTAAGTCATTCTTCTCATCACTCTCAACTCACACACTCACAAACCCATCACACATCCACAGGGATCTCACTCACTGACAGTTCAAGGCACATCACCATTCACTCTCTCACACTCACCTTCATTGTCCTCTTCCCATCCATGGCACCACTCAACACCTACACATGCCACGCCTACTTATCATCTGGCCTGGCAGGCTTCCTGCTTACACTTCTCTCCATCTATATTCATGCGGGACAAGCTGGCACACAACAGAAGGGAGAGGTCGCTTACCGGTGGAGAATGCCTGAAATCAAGATCCTCACAGATTTTGAAAATAGAATCACCCAGCTGGCCGGCAAATATTTGGACCATTCCTGTGCTGATGGTGAGGTCGGCAGTGCTCAACCAAGTGAGGATACAGAAGTGCAATTTCCATCAGACAATCATGCTGTGAATGATATGTCCTGTTTCACAGGCCACCGCCATGCACTAATTATCTCCCCTTGCATTCGCAGGTACATCTGGGAAACAACTGAGGGGGGTCCATGACTGAGGTTCTCAACTCAAGCTCCAAAGGCACCTCTGAAGATGAATCTGCCGAAACCCTGATTGAAGACCCATCACAGTGCTGACCCATACCCTCCACCACCACAGAGATACACACCTTGGTGGGACCTAGTTTTAGAGTAGCCTCGGGGTTACAATCCGGTGAGCATATTGCAGTGTCTGATCCATAGCTGGCAGAACAAGGACTGCCATAGTGCACCGAGGGGTTGGGAATTGTATAGACCCCTCGGGCTGTACGGCTCACAATGAATGTATGCATTGAATATTAATTGTATTATAATTGTATTGAAGCACCTCAGAGTGCAACATGATGCATGTTGATAACTCCAATATCATTGCACTGTCTGACTGTCTAATGACCATATTGAAATGATTGTAATATTCATTGATTGTACTGAAGCACCTCGTAATCCATGTGTAAAAGTTGAATCTGATTGCACTTTTTGTGAGGGCGATTTAGAAATGTTTAGTAATGTCCTTCCAGATATTTTATGAATAAAGTATTTTTTCAAAATAAAAAGACTTCCCAGGTTTCGGACGCTCAGAGGACTGTTGGAGCTCAGAAGTCTGCTGAGTCCGAGGCAGATGATGAGTTTCTGGACTCGGTCATACCTCAGTTGCTGCGCTGGCATGCCAACACACAGAGGTCAACACTGGTAGAATGGAGGCCGCCATGGAGACCTTGGTCCAGGACATCGGCCTTGCACTGCTGCGCGGGCTGAACTCCATCATTGATAGTTGGCCTCCAACAGTGTCAATGCGAGAGGGGTACAGGGCAGCTCGATCTCGCTCCACCTTTCCCTTCTCCTCAAGGAGACGGCCAGGGGCCCTCTGCCAAGATGCGGGTTGCAGCATGAGCCTCGTCATACCATCTCTCTGTTGCAATCTGAGGTTGCCACATGGGTGTCATCAGCCATGCCCTCTGTGGGTAGCCCTTGTCCCTGAGGAGCCAACCCTGCAGCCTCTGTGGACCCTGGAAGATGTCAGGGATCTGAGACCTACTGAGAATGTGGGAGTCATGGACACTTCCTGGGAACTGTGAACAGACCTGCAGGATGCATTTATGGTGGTTTCACACCAGCTGAACATTCAGTGGGTGGAAGCCCTTATGGTTGACATAGTTGACCGCTTGATGCCATGGAGACCTGAACACCACATAAGTGCAGTTGATGGCACCCTGCACATGTGGAAAACCTGAGATCTGGGCAAATCCAATCGCTCTTGCTTCCTGGCTTGCCTGATCCTGGGCGAAATGCACAAAGTTGTGGGCCTTCACAAAGATAGCGTCCATGACCTCATGGATGCATTTGTGTGGAGGCCTGTGATATCCCACAGAGGTCACCTGTGAAGCCATGAAAGGAGCCACTGGTGTAAAAATTGAGCACTGTGATCACTTTCATGGCCACTGCCAGTGGATGCCCTCCTTGTCCCCGTGGTGCCAAATCCTGTGGCAGGTGTGGCAGACCAGTTCCCTAGACATGCGCAATCTTCAGTGACAATGGTTCTCAGTCATCTGCAGGAATGACAAGTGCCATCTATAGACCCTGGGTCTAGCTAGGCGCCGAGCAGCGACGGCTCGCTGTGACTCTTCAGCGGCATGCACGGGCACCCCAGCTGCTCTCCTTCCTGAAGGTGCTGCTCCTCCCTCTGCCCAGCTAGGCGCCTCCGTCGCACTCTTCTCCTTTGTCTCCACTCCCTGAAAGCCATGTGGCATATAGCTAGTTCACCAGGCTCCTTGCTCCTGATATCCTCCTCCTGCAGGATGAAAGAGAAAGACCCTTGGGTTAGCATGGGTGTACTAAGAACTTCGCTTGGTCTGAAAGTCTCTTAACACATCCCAGATAGTGCTGGCCACCAACTGGATGGCCAGAGTTTAGTGCGCTGCATGGCTGCCCAAAACCCCACCTTCCTCTGTCCCTCACCTGACCGATTGGCTGCAGCTTTCTCCTAACCCACACGGCAAGGCTGCACTGTTAGCTTGAACCATTGGAGAGACTGCTCCGAACCTGAATGATGACATTGCAAGGGGCTGTGAGCGCCTCCACCAGTGACTGCTCCATGGCCAGCTTTAGCAAGGAGATTGTACAACGTGCCCAGTTGTCCAACTGTTCTGCAATCTACTAAAACTCTCATTAGTTTGCAGTCTGTGTCCAAGAGGTGAAAAGCTCTTGAGCATTTGGTGGCACTTTCAGGTCTCTGCATTGCTTGAGTGGCAGATAAGCTAGAGGCCCGACTCCAAGCACATCAATGTGGCTGCACCTGAGCTGTCTCAGCTGCGGAGGAATGGTCATTTTATGCAAGGTTTCCCTCATGCATGACTGCTTCCCTCTCCGCAACCTCCACATGTGCTTCTGCACTACCATTAACCGCTGTGCAGCTCTTGTCCCCTCAACTCGCCTCAGCCGCAGTGCCTTCCTTGCTCCCCTGCATCCCTTGCCCCCCAGCAACTTGCCCAACTGCAATGCGGCCCTTGCCCCAACACCGCACTGTCAGCCAGCTGGGAAAATGTGACTTGCCTGTGTCCTCACCCAAATACGTGGCGCCTCACATTTGAGACCAACAGGCGACCCTTGCGAGTGCTGCGCAATGTTGCTGTGCACTCACCTCCAGGTTCCACACGAAGTGCAGCTCACCAGGTCCACGTTTCATAAATGCTGTTGTGAAACACATTGGCGTGATTACTCGGATGATCCAAGGCGGGGGGATGATTCTGGTGAGCTGGGTTTACAATGATATGCAGATGTATAACAATGGTGTTCCCGAGGTGTGGCGGCAGAAACGCGTCCCGCCATTGACGGGTGAAGTGGACGATTGCAAACTGGTTTCGTGATGTCATGAAACTGATTTTTGGCCTTCCCGCTATATTGTCTGCTCACACCCGCCATGACGCCCGATGCCAGCCCAATTCTGCCCAATGACTGCCTCCTGGGGAACGAACTGAGTGTGGGCATGGTAGGAGGGAATAGTGAGAGTGAGAGGGGGAAGAGTGACCCAGAAGGGTGGGAGGGTGAGGGTGCGTCAGTAGTAGCAGAATGGATAGCGAGGATAGCTGGTGGGAACTCAGAGGCAGACACGGACCCTGGGGGTGGGAAGGAGGAGGTCGGAGTGGTCAATGTCGACGGGGGTGGGATTCTCAGCAAGATGGGGAACGTGCACGTTCACCTGGACATCCTGGAAAGAAAAGGGTTCGGATTGGTAGGCGATGGCGGGGAGGTGGAAGGTGATGCCGGGTGGGGTGTCAACAGTGATGGGGGAAAGGACAAGACTGACTGGGGGATGGGAAAGGATGGGGGAACTGATAAGAAGCTTAACAATGACCATTGCTGTTGAAATCGAGTGAAGCTTCATGTTGGACGGGCACAGGTGCTGCATGGGAGTGTGATCAGTGGGTGGACGGAGATGCAGCTCAGCGCAGGTGGACAACTGAAAGAGAAGCCCAGCAAACAGGATTTCAAATGCTCGGGACATTAAGATGAGTGTGATAGGTGAAGGCTCCGAGTGCTCAGGAGGGTGCTTACACGATGCTCTGAATGGCCTGGCGCACACACTTCTCCCTCCAGAATCACTTGTGGTCTGGCTGCCTGCGAATGGGAGGGAATGCAGTGGGAACACTTGCGAAGCCTGTAAATGAAGCTGAAAGACACCATTACACATTATTCGGTGAAAGCGAATATATCTTCAGATTATGAGGTGACAAAATGTCTTCACCTATGCAACCACTTGTGATCAGAAATTCTTAACTTTTCTAGGCCTACCACTCTTCCTAAGTGACATCCGCAGCATGGGTGGAGAAAGCCTGTGCAGTGGCTGGCTCTATAGCCTCTAATGACTTCGGCGTGTGACCTCTGGAGAGCCGAGGCCTTGATGGCCCGGCTTGCTTTGGCTGACCTCCTGTGGGCCAGCTGCTCCCTCTGCAGTGACAGAGGATGAGGTTGAGGGGGTCACAGACAAAGGGGGATTCGGAGGCAGAGAGAGCAGCCTCTGATATTCCTGAGCAGATGACCCAGGGATGTCCAGCTGTCACTTCTCCTCCCTTCGGGTGTCCGAGGGCCTTATCCTGACTCCTTGAGGGGAAGGAGCACCTGGAGGGATTTCAAGGTGCCCCGTTTCCATCTCATGTTGCCGGTGCAGGAACTCACTCATGACTACCGTGATGGAGTGTAGGTCTGCGCGCGTCTCCGCGTTCCGCTGTACCAGGGTCTCTCTGACATCTGTCATCCTTCCCATGGAGACGTGCACATGTGGGGTCTATTTCATCAGACAGCAGGTGGACACACTCCTCCAACTCACGTGCCATTCTGTCGAGGGCTTCCAGCAGCTCTGCATCCCCTGCCTTCTGCTGAATCTCCACGATGAGTTGGAAAGCTGAATCCAGCAGTTCGTCATCTGACTCAGAACTCACAGATGCCTCTTCCCCAGCAGTCCGCCGAGGGCCAGGGAGCTTGGCTGAACCTGCCTCTTCCTGCTGCGGACACCTGTCCCTGTGCTGACCACCAGATTGTGAACCTGAGCTTGCTCTAGATCTAGGTGCCACCGAGGTGTGTGTCTCTACACTGGTGGAGGGTGTGGGTAAGTGCAGTGATGGGTCTTAAAGGCTGTTTATTTCCAGCTCTTCAATGTAGGAGGTGTCCTCTTGGCTGGGGGTGAGGACCTGGATGGAGCTGAGGGGCTGACTGGTTGAGGGTACCGGTTGCTTGGCAGAGCTCCCTGTGAACCAAAGTTGAGATAATTAGTGCAAGGCAGCAGAGTGAGAAGCAGGAGAGAGAGCACTCACAGTTGCGTTGAGAAAGGGATGATGTGGTGCAGGATCCTCATATGGGTGTTTGCTGCTGACCTCACCATCGCTGCAGGCAAGGTCCACATCCTCACCAGTCAGCGTGATGGCATACTCCTCTCATAGTGGATGAGGGGCCTAATGTGGGTTACTCCAGCCCCGGTCTGGGACCTCTCCCTCCTGTTGTGAGCCAGCTTCTCCTGCATGAAAACAGATGGAGAGAGTGTGAGCAGGATGCATGGCACTGCGTGGAATGTTTGTGTGGCGAGCGGAGACATGGACAGGATGAGGATGTGAGCTCCAGAGGATATGAGGCTGACGTAGATGTGAGGGTGTGTGTGAGAGTTAGTGTTGTTGTCCCTTGAGGTGCGAGATCCCTGTGGATATGTGATGGGTTTGTGAATGTGTGAGTTGAGAGTGATGAGACTTGCCCTGGCAGAATGGATGAGAGCATTCATCCTCTTTCTGATGATGGCTGACCTCTGTGTTCCGATGGCGCTGACCACCGCTGCCACTGCCTCCCAGGCCGGATTGATGATTCTGGTGGACCTCCTGAGGCCAGAGCCGGGGTAGAGGACATCGCGGTGGTCTTCCACTGTGTCCAGCAGGCGCCCCAGAGAAGCATCACTAAATTTGGGGGCTGCCATCTTCTTTGCTTTCAAGGCCATCTGTCGCCAGGAGCAGCCCTAGGCTGAAGACATGAAGTAGGCTTTAAACATGGTGCCTGGAGTGAGGAAGCGCTGACGCCACGGCGTAGCGGGCAAATCTGAGCCCGCTTGCCAGTGATCTGGTGTGTTTCCCATGAATGCACTATTAATGATGTGCTGGGACTGGGCTGATACGATGCAAAAAACCTTCATTGCAGCCAGCGAGTGAAATGCCCTTTTTCCCACCCGCTACTGCACTTTGTGCAAATCTGGGACAATTCCGCCCTGAAATAAAAGCAGAAAGTGCTGGAAAAGTCAGCAGGACTTGCAGCATCTGTGGAAAGTATTCCAGCACTTCCTGTTTTTATTTCAGATCTTCAGCATCTGCAGTATTTTGCTTTTATTTCAGTCTGCAACTGACTTTAGTCTCAGGTCGTGTGTCTCTTTATATCACACGGTGGGTTGTACTGTTTCCCATTCCCACATTAACCTTTGCTATGCCAGATACCCTTATACTACAGAATCTTAGTTACTGTTAAATGTTGTTCATCTTCAACAATGTCCACTCTAGGAGACAATGTTTTGAAAAGCATGTAAGCCAGTAAGTTTCTTCTAATCCAAGTCATGACTCAGTTGCAAAACTGCTACCTTGAACTTGAACTGTGATGCTATGAATAAGCAAATGACAAATCTAATTGTTTCTTTATTACCATCTTTCAAATGCACAACAATGTACTGTCTGGCATATGTGCAAATGAGAAGCAGAATTCATATAGGAGGGATGTAAACATCCTGCAACAAATTTATAGCAGGAAAATAGTTATATAAAATAAAATGTTACCTGGGAAGTTTTTTTTTGACAATCAGAACTTATGAGCAACTGAAATAAAAACAGAAAGTGCTGGGAAAACTCAGCAGGTCTGGCAGCATCTGTGGGGAGGGAAACAAAGTTAATATTTTGAGTCCAATATGACTTATCTTCGGAACTTACGAGCAACTAAGATAACAATACATTTTCAGAGTTTAATGGGTTTAAAGGCTAACATTGAAGAAAATTTCCATGAGATGTAACTCAGAGTGAATAATAAATTTAGTATGAACCATGTAGTTTGACTCTCTGAGGTAGGTCAACCTTAATTTAATATTGCTTGTGCTGGAATTGCTAATACTAAAATTCTACTTCCAAACCACCATTTTGTATCTGAATAGGCGTTCAGTAGAAATCTCCAGACATCTACAGCTTGACATTGGTGGCTAAATGATTGTGATGACTATCAGAATATTAAGGTAATTACTTATTTAATCGTGCATTATTTAATGTTCAATTTTAAAAAAAATAAAATTGTGCCCCCGTACAAATTAACATCTAAGTAACTCATAGAAACGTAAACTGCTTTTAACGTGTGAAAAATGAAACACCTCTCAATAGTCAAAACTGGAAACACTTTCCTCTAATCTCAAGCATGAGACCCAGACAGTAACAGATCTTCTTGAACTTTAAGTTCCTCCCGTTACTAATTTTGTGTAACTACTCTTCTAATCTCAAATTACACGGCACAGCTTAATTCCCTGAACTCAGTTCCCTGCAGTAGCAAATGTGTAGCAAAGCACATTGCTTGTGAATTTTACAACCCCTTGATATTCTGATCAATATTGGAAATTTGCTCAATAGTGGTTGTGGATTTAAACCCTCAGCCTACAATTCTAACTGCACAGATGGAAGCACAACTCTACTCGAAACGTTAACTGTGTTCCTCTCCGCAGATGCTGTCAGACCTGCTGAGTTTTTCCAGGTATTTTTATTTTTGTTTTGGATTTCCAGCATCTGCAGTTTTTTTGCTTTTATCACAACTCTACTGTATTCAACTCAGTAGTTTTTCTTTAAAATTCTACCTTGCCTGTTGTCCAATTATCTGTGGCAGGTTTAAAACATTTGAGTTCAAGGGCTACACCCTGTTGAGAAGACATAGAGGTCATTCCAAGTATAATATTAATGGAGCAACCTCCCTCTGTGTCACAGGTTGTAGCATGATTCAGACTCTTATGTCCAGAATCACCATATGTACATCAGCCTGAGATTTTAGGAATGATTGAATTGTTTAGCAGATTGGTACATCATGTCTGCTAGGTCAAATTTGGCCCCCCTGTTCCATATTGTCTATGAATGATCTAGAATAAATAGCGCATAAAATATACCATGAAAGCACAGTACCAGCTTTCACTGCTAATTGCAAGAAGCACTGGACAAACATCATTTAGCAGCAAATGAGCCCATTACAACACACTTTGAAAATACTATTTAAAGCAACCATGATATCACTTAGAAAATATTATCCAGGGGGTCGGGATTCAAGTGCTCTTTAATGAAGCAAGAAATAATTGTTGAAAGCATGATATAATAAGTCTTGAGCACCTTGACCCTAACCTATTTCTCAGGTTGGGAGTTCAGAGATCCATGACAGGCTTCTAACATGGAGCCCAAGGGAACAATCTCCATGTTGCTGCAGTGAGGATGCAAATACAGTAGCAGAAGAACTAACAAGTGATCTGGAAGGAGCAAAAGTGTCCTGAAGATTGTGCCTGCAATCCTATTGAAGGCTGAAGCTAAGGCCTTCACTATGTCTTTGTTGGACTGACAGAGAAAGGAAGCAGCTATGTCCATTCCCACTATGCAGGGAGCTGGGGGGAGGGAGTGATGTGGTGGTGGTATCTCTGGGCTGTTAATGCTGCTTCCTGTGACCAGGTGTTCCAAGCCAATAAATGGTGGAAGTGGACACCTAAAGAAAAATGGAGTTAATATATATTATATATACACACATATATGTATAAAATATATATTTATATATAAAAACAGTCACTTGGTAGTACAGAACTTGAATATGGCTGAAAAGAGAGACATGCTGCTGAAGCTTTTCATCTTTTGCTCATCAGGACAAATGCAAGAATGCCAAATTTCAAACAATTTATAGTACAGATTGGCAGTGGCATGAAAATGTGATCAGATCATTTCCACCCAATGATAATGACTGCTGCCATTTTGGTAGGGGCCTTCGGATGTCTCAGGATGGAGGCTACTATTGATGTGCAAATCATGCATGCAAAGGATCCAGATTGTAAATGACCATGTGCATCTGTTCACTTGTACTAGGCATTGGATGACCTAGCCAGCAGTCTTTAAAGGGGCCACAGATGGCTACTCAAGAATGGCCCAAAACTATTTTCATATTTTATTTATGATACTGTGAGTAGCAGGAATTCTCCCCCTGGCCTCACATAAATGTTGGGGCCCACTATCAGCCCACACATCTTTCTTGTAGCCCCACCCCCTGAACCCTGATGGTTTGTCTCCTTTTGCCTGCTGACTGCCCTATTAGTGCTAAATCTTAAAACTGGCATTGTAATCCATTGCAATTTTGATTTATTTCTTTGCTTGAATAATAGCCAGCTTTTCCATACTTATTACACAGCATTACATTGTATTTGCAGCACGGAAACAAGCCCACCCTCCTTACTTCACTTAGCCCTATCAACACATCATTCTATTCCTTTTTCCTTTGTGTTTACTCAATTATTACATGTGGTAGCAAATTGTATATTCCCATATTATTCTGAATAAAAGAATTCCTTCTGGAATTGAATCATGACTTTCTAATAATAATGACCCCTAGTTTTGAACTCCTCCACAAGTGGAAATATTTTGTCATTTGAAAATGAAATGTCAGGTACCACATGTACTTCAATGACATCCAGCTCTACCTCACACCACCTCTGCTGACTCCTCCACTTTCTCTGATTTGTCCCACTGCTTGCCTGACATTCAGTATGAGGTGAGCAGAAATTTCCTCAAATTAAATATTAGGAACACCAAAGCCATTGCCCTCAGTTCCCTCCACAAACTGTGTACCTTAACCACTGACTCCATCCTTTCTCATGGCAACTATCTGAGGCTGAACCAGACCATTTGCAACCTTGGGGCTTTGTCTGTACATAAGTTGAGTTTCTGACCTCATATCCACTCCATAACCAAAACTGTCTACTTCCACCTCCATAACTCCACTCCACTCCTGCCTTAGCTGAGCTACTGCTGAAACTTCCAACCATGCCTTTGTTATCGCTAGAATTTACTATTTCAACATGTTCCTGGCTGTCCTCCCATCTTTTACCCCACATCACTTGAACTCATCCAAATCTCTGTTGCCCATCTCCTAATTTGCTCCATGTTCCGCTCACACTTCTCCTTGTTGACTTACATTGGTTTCCAGTGCACAACACCTCAATTTTAAAGTTCTCATTCTTGCTTTCAAATCCCTTCATGCCTTGCCCCTTACCTTTCTCTGTAATCTTCTTCAGCTTTACAACCCGTTAAGATATCTGAGTATCTCCAGGCCTCTTGCGCATTTCCAATTTTAATCACTCCACCATTGGCAGCTGTGCCTTCAACTGCCTTGGCCCCATGCTGTGGAATTCCCTCCCAAAGCCTCTCCACCTCTCTCTCCTCCGTTGTGACATTCCTTAAAACTTCTCTCTTTAACTGATTTTTGGTCATCTATCCTATAACCTCCTTTTGTGGCTTGGTGTCAAATTTTGTTTGATAATGTGAAGCACCTTGGGACATCTTACTATGCTAAATGCAAATTGATGTTGTTGTTCTCTACATTTACCCTATCCAAACCCTTCATTATTTTAAAAAACCTCTATTCTCTCACTTCCCAGCTCCTCTTTTCCAGGGAACATGGCCTCAGCCTGTTCAGTCTTTTCCGTTAGTTGTAACCTCTGAGTTCTGATACCATCGTTGTTAATCTTTTTTGTTCCTTCTCCAGTGACATATATACTTTTTGTAATACAGGTACCAGAGTGTATAGCTGGACACTCGCCTTTATTTATTATACTTGCGAGATACATTGCAATTCTCCTTGTGCTTGAATTGTATAAGCGGTCTTCAACTTCCATGCACTTCTATGGGTCCAAATTCAGCGGTGTGGTTGTATTGCCCACCAAAACCGGTCTCAGGAGGCCCAAACTATATTTGGGCTTGGGGTTTATTTAAATGTAGTCATAGATGTCAAAGGAGTACGCTGCTGCTTGCTGGGTGTGGGAGGGCAAGTGATCGATGAGTTGTTGTATTTTTTCAACTTCTGGGCTTTTGTTTTCCAGGCAAGAAATGGTCATCAGCTAGCTGAAAATTGTCCTCTATGAGTGTTTACAGATGATTCTGCAGTTTGTGTTGCTCATGGTGAATCAAGGACATTTGCTACTTTAAGCTAGCCCTTGCATAAGCCATATTTTTGTTGATGATAAAATGTCCATTAAACTTTCCCATCATCGTGTCATGGCTTTCACTGTCACCGTCTGTCTGGTTGAATCCTATGAGAATATTGTCTGCTTTACGATCTGTGCTGTAAATCATTGTGTTTCCTTGCCTAATGTTTCACTCTATCTGCTACACTTGACACATTTCCAATGCTTTTCTCAGTTTGGCCATTCCTCAAGCTTGAAAAATTCAATTTCAGCAGAGGAGCGACAGGGATATCACCCTCTGTCATATTTAGTTTTAGACATTTAACAAACATTTTAAAGTGTTTTGACAGTATTTCACTGGCATCTAAATCATCTTTGACTTCCTTGCTTCATGCTCACACTGACTCCTTTCCTCTTGTTTATTGAGAACAAATCCATGTTTAAATTAGAAGCGTCATTTTGATTCTGAGTAGATACAATCCGCAGTTTGATGAGGGGATAGATTTTCAGCTTCATCACTGGGTGGTAATCTGAGGGGCAAGGATATATTTTACGTCCTTCATAGAAATGCTGAGCCAAGTCTGACACCAATGTTTGCAATGTAGCAGAGTGTTGCAAGATAATAGATCAATTTTGAACTGGCAGTCCCTAAATTGAAGGGCAATGTACCCTTAGCAGCACTGCCAGGATTAACATAGAGTGTAACAGGAAGAAGCTTCTTCCATTTTATTGAAAAAAATCTTTTGTCTCCATTACTCTGCAGCACTTTATAAATCAAGAAGGTTCAACATTTTTCTTAGCATAGTAAACAGGTAAACCGTT
This sequence comes from Cetorhinus maximus, assembly GCF_964194155.1. Classification (NCBI taxonomy): domain Eukaryota; kingdom Metazoa; phylum Chordata; class Chondrichthyes; order Lamniformes; family Cetorhinidae; genus Cetorhinus; species Cetorhinus maximus. The sequence continues at coordinate 89,174,592 of NC_135883.1, read as the reverse complement.
AACGAGGCAGTTCCAGGAAGTTGAACTCCCCGACCAACAACCTTCAACTCCCAAAACAACAATCTTCATCTCCCAGGCCTACCTTCATCCCTCAGACCAACAACCTTCATCTTCTAGACCATCAATCTTCCTCTCCCAGACTAACAATTTACAACTCACAGACCAACAACCTTCATCTCCCAAACCAACAACCTTCATCTCCCAGAACAACAACCTCCACTCCAAGACCAACAGCATCATCTTTCAGACCAATAACCTTCATCTCTCAGATCAACAGTCTTCATCTCAGTCGATGGAGCATTACAGGAGAATGCTGCCAGGCAGATAAAGTGACCCAATGTTTCAATGATGCCATCCTATAGATTCTCCTCCAGGCCTACAGGAAAATGGGAAGTGCTATTCTCTACGGATGGCTAGAAAAAATCCCCCACCTGACCAAGGAAGCCTGTATTGAGATAGCAGCAGAGGTTAACACATGAGGGGTTTGGCAGTGAACCTGGATCCAGTGTCAAAAGCAGGCAATAACCTCCTCTGCATCTCAAGGGTGAGCCTGGATGAATGGCTGTCCTGTGGGCAACAGGTGATGGGATTCAACATGGGGAGGGATCAGCCAGGCAGGTGAAAGATTTGTATGCCCCAGTAGCAGCCTCCTGAGTATTGGCAGCACTTGAGTGACAGGAATCTGCCTCTTGGTACCAGGGCCTTCCAAGTCCCATGAGAATGGACATGTATACAAGACATCCGGGAGGACCCATTGCGTGTCAGAGGGGTGCCAGCTGAGTAGGCGGTCAGTTAATCATTGTGTGGAGGCTCATTTTCCCCATCTACCCGCAGGAGAAATGGGTCCACAACACCAGGAGAAGAGTGAAGACAGGTGATGGTGTGCTGGGCATCTGGTCCCTGACACCTGCTGAAGAGGAGACTCTTGACCTGTCCGGAGAGCAGGCAGGCTGGGCCATTGCTGATGGAGAGATCAAGTGATGTGCGGAGGCCTCGAGCTTGGTGTCCATCACTGGACAGAAAGGAAGCACGCCTCAGGTATGGACGGGAGGTGGGAACGAGAAGGCCTTTGCCCCGATTGTTTGTGTTCTCCATGCAGTTTCTCCACTCCAGAAGAACGGGCTGCTCCTTTGACAGGGACACTGCTGTCCACCTCTGAGGAGGAGGGCATTGAATCCTCAGAGGATGCAGTATCACATCATTCCCTGGCACCCTCCACCAGTATAGATTCGTTTACCTTGGTGGGTATGAGATTGGGACTCTATTAGTGGTCACAAGCTGGTGAGCACCTCACAGATGTGCAGGAGTAGCTAACGGAGGCTGTGACCGCTAAGGGTCCTGATAATTAGAGAGGACTGTTGGAGGCCAGGCCTATGTTGAGCCCCAGGCTCGTAATGAGCCTTTGGTATTGACCACCAGGAACCTGTTGGAGTTGCAACGTAGAACGGGGAACCGTCTGGCGGAGCTGCCAGAAGCTATGCACAGCTATTCACAGATGATGCCATATCTGAGATGTGCGAGCTCATGACTTCCTCCACAGAGAGGTTGGCAACACCCATGGAGAGCCAGATCCAGCAGACCTTCCAGTGGCTGCCGAATATATGTGTGAGACCTTCATACGATTGATTTGGCCATGAACTCTACAGAAGTAGTGGCCACTGCAGAGGCGGAAGAGATGCCTAGACTTGCCTCCAGGTGCTCCTTCATTTTTGATAGACAGGGAGATGCCATTGTGCACTGTAAAGGGAGGGGTGCTAAAACCTGCCACATCTGGGGGCTACTCTCAAAGCGCTCCGAGGGTAGACAGGCGATCCTCAGCCCCTCTGCCAGTGACCCAACCACTCCGGCAGTGTGAAAGAGGAGGCACGCTGCGGTCCTCCAGGCCTCGGACACCCAGTGAACAGCTGTCAAGCGCATCTCAGGCCATGGGATATCACAATCAGCAGCCTGCCTCCCTTCAGCTGCAGATCCTGGGGCTGTATCTCATCAGAGCACTCAGAAGCACTTTAGAGCAGCCTGTAGTTTCTAGTCCTTACACTCTTTCTTGAACAAGGGTGTCACACTAGTCACTCTTCAATCCTCTAGTGCCCTCCTTTATCGAGGGAAGATTGGAGATCATAGCAAGTCCTTCCATTGTCTCCACTTTCTTTAACAACCTGGGATACAACCCATCCAGACGAGGCAACTTATTGGCTCTAAGCATAGCCAGCCTTTCCACTACGTCTTTTCTAGCAATTTTCACTCCATCCATTACCTCCACTGGAGAGCAAAGTGTTAACATCAGAAGCACCTGATACCGATGTAACTACTGATGTAACTATGAAGCAATGTCACATGATTAAGTAACTGCGATCTGGTGGGAAGCAAAAGTACAACCTTGTGTAGATATACATAGATCTGTAAATAAACAAGAATGTTTTTTATGAATAACAGTCTATGGTAGCAATCTTAGGGTAACAGGCAAACTCTAAAGAAACCCCATCGAGGCCACAAACTCAAGATGAAACATCTACCATATCTGTTTCTATTGACATTTTGTCAACATCCTTTTACTTGGTAAATATCGACATAAAGTACTCATTCAGTATTCTAGCCTGAACCATGAAAACAGGCACTTGGAGCGGTTGGAGTTAATTAAGGTCAGCCAGTACGGATTTGTAAAAGTCTAATGCTTAACGAATCTAATTGATATTTTTGATGAAGTAACAGCAAATGTTGATGAAGGGAAAGCAATGGATATTGTCCAGATGGATTTTATGTGTAGAAATTCAGCGCTGGAGTCACTTTCAGCATCACAGCTGAGTGACTTGCTTAATAATTCTAAAGGGTGATTAAGAGTCAACATGTTGCTGTCAGTCTGGAGTCACATGTAGGCCAGACCGGGTAAGGATGGCAGATTTCCATCCCTTAAGGACATCACTGAATCACATGAGTTTTTATGACAATCTAGTATTTTCATAAATCTGGAATAAAAAGATTAGTTAATTAATTGAATTTAAATTGCACCAGTAGATTTAAACTCATGGATGGAATCTTGTTGAGATGTTGGGGGGTCTCACCTGCCAGCTGGAGAGCTGGTGAGAGACCTGCGCTGCCTCTTTACTGGAAGGCTTGCTGAACCACAAGCCAACCAGTCAGTGGTGAGGTCAGGTTCGAGCCTTCCCTGGAATCAAAACCCTGGGGGGGCGGAAATCTCATCTGCCAAGAGCTCCCAGCCAATTAGAGGCTGGCAGCTCTTGTGCTCAGCAGCGTCATAGGGAAAACGGTGGCTGCTGCACTAAAAACACCTACTGGAGTCCCAGGATCAAAGAGCAACCCAGGCTTTATGTAAGCAATGTGGTGGTGGGGGATGAAGGGGGTATGGTAGGTCACAGGGTGAGGGGTTAGGGGGGTTGACAGTAAAGGCAGGGGGGGTGACTCTCAGCAAGCCCCCACTACCTGATGTCCAGTCCCTTGATCAGGCACTGAGTGCCTTTATTTGAGACTCCCTGCCACCATCCCCTGGATGTGACAAGCAGCCCATACATTTTTACCTGTTGTGCATGCCTGTACACCACAGGGTTAATACCAGTGGCAGCGGGATGAGGCCCTTAAGTGGTCATTAATGGCGGGGCCAATTAGAGAACCTCAATTGGCAGCAGGGCAGGAAGGTCGACCATGGACCTTCCAATCCAAAACATAATTCGGGCGGAGACAGGGAGACGGCAGAGTTCTGGTATGCCACCATCCCACCTAAGTACATGCCCTTTCCACCTTAACACAAGATTCTACCCCATGGGCAAAATTTTTACCTCGGCGGGTGGGCGCACGCCCAACTCGCCCAAGCATAAAATGACGCTTGTTGACGTCAGGCGAGTGTCCCAACGTCAACATGCAGTCACGTGATATTTCGGCCAGCGGGTGCGCGGGAATCAGCAGCGCACCCACCAACAATTAAAAGACCTGTTAAGGCCATTAAAGTCTCAATTGACTGACATTTTTCACTGCCTGTCCAACCTTACAGTTGTCAGGCAAGCAAAAAGGCCAAGGGGCCTTTGCACTATTTAGGAAACCTCATCCACAGGCGGGATGAGGTTTCCTGTAGCAAATAAAAATGAAATAAAAAATTTTAAATGTAATTAATGACATGACCCTGCTCATGTGACAGAGCCATGAGGGGACATGTTTTATTACATTTTTCATGTCTTTATTTATTTTTTGTTGAAAATTCTTCATCTCCCTGAGGCAGCTCTGTGCCTTAGGGAGATTCTCAAGCATGCACTTACACGCATGTGCGACGTTCGGCACTCGCCCCGCTCGCCCTCCTCCCCCCACCCACACAGGCTGAGCGCTGCCACTCATGTTTCACATCGTGCGGGCCTTAATTGGACCACCAGCGTGAAATTGCAATCCAGCCCTGATTGTGGGCGACGGTTGACTTTCCAATTGCCGCAGCCTGCCTCCGCAGCCTGCCCGCCCGACAAGGGCTAAATTCTGCTCCATGTCTCCAGAGCAGTAGTCCCGGTCTCTAGATTATTACTGAAGTAACATTACCACTATACTAACATTCCCTGTTATATCTTCTATTCTGGATATTCGTTAAATGTTTGTGATTCATTGGTGAATAATAGATCTCAAAGAACTACACATAGATCCTTACACCAATGATTGATTTATCCAACCATATATATGTAGTGTACCTCATTGAACCTCTAACAGTGGAAATGTTACTTTATGTTGGACTCTTTCTGAACATTGAGAGGCCCACATCTTTGATTTTATTAAAACATCCTATTAAACAGTAAAATTCAAGCCAGGCTCATGTACACATTCCATATAAGGACATTCATGATTAAAGGCTGGGCACAACACCTCACTACATGCATGCCAAGCTGAGACCACAGTATTGACTGCATTGCAGAAACTCCAGGTCTAAGTAGCTGTGTCACCCAGTAATTAAAATGGCATCTGAACTACTGCTTAAAGAACATATATTAATATTAATTTGCAAAATGTCTTTCTGGCTTTTGCCCTGGATTATATTTACTCTTTGTTCACTGCCTATTGCTCAGGAATACATTTTCACTCCTGCTTTTTAAATTAGTGGCAGTTTTAAAACCAGGCAAAACTGCATTTACGACCAGTAGGGATTAGCTCTGAGATACTGAAGGGAAATTACCTTACATGCTATTAATAAATGCTTCTTCCATTCTTCTTCCTTTGCATCAATTTTAATTGCACAGAGTTTAAGAGATGTGAGATAAATCATGATATGAATACAATTTTCAGTCAAAAACAATGCTGGAGTCGAATTTTTGTGGGAACTCTCCTGATCTCCCACTGTTCACTGTTTTACAGATGAGAAACAGACGGCCAGCAGTTGAACCACCACCATCGCCCCTGCCGCCCCACCACCACCCGTTCCCCTCCCCCCAACCCAGAGAACCATCAGGAGTTTCATTTTGACAACTACTTAAATATAACTTTAGATTGTTTTGGTACTTATTTTCTCCTAGATCAAACCTTTTCACCATCTTATCTCTATAAATTGCTTTTGACATGACATTAAAGACTACTTATAAATTGTAATGGTTTTAATATTTCAAGGACATGTTTACATTTATATGGAAATATACTTTGGTGGGGGTGAATTTCCACAGAGGCTATTCCGGTTCTCTGTTTATACCATTTTTCCAGAGTTCCCATAACTCCTCTGCTGAAGTTACAGCAAATGAGTGGGAGAACTCTTACAGAAATCCACCCATGGACTCAAAGGATCAGTACATTATCATTTCAGTCATAACTTAAGTGATTTATTTCAAATTTATAATTCAGCATATGTTTAATTTGGCAGATATCACTTTTGAAGAATGGCAGACTGGACATTTCTTGGAAGACTCCTGGATAAAGTTCAATCACACTCTACAGCTATTGGGAAAATCTGGCTCACTATATTGTTTGTGTTCAGGATCTTGCTGCTTGGGTCTGGTGCAGAGAAGGTTTGGGGTGATGAACAGTCTGACTTTGTTTGCAACACAGCCCAACCTGGCTGTGAAAATGTCTGTTATGATAAAGCTTTTCCCATCTCTCACATTCGCTTTTGGGTTCTTCAGATCATTTTTGTCTCAAGCCCTACCTTGATATATCTTGGACATGCTTTACATGCAATCCACATGGAAAACAAAAGAACAAACAATGAAACTAAAACCACATTCAGAAAGATCAAGAAGACAAAGTACATTATAACCCGTGGGAAAGTAAAAATACGAGGAATCCTATTATTCTCCTACTTACTACAAGTTTTGTTTAAAATTATATTTGAAGTTGGTTTCATTATGGGTCAATGGTATCTATTTGGATTCTATTTGGGTCCCATTTATGTATGTGACAGAGCTCCCTGTCCACATAACGTAGACTGTTTTATTTCACGCCCAACAGAAAAGACTATTTTCATTATTTTCATGCTGGCTGTGAGTTGTCTGTCACTTGTTCTAAATGTAACTGAAATAATTTACCTAATTTTCAGAAAAACAGCTGTTTCCACACGTAAGAAGTATCATTATCAAAATCATTCCGGTTTTGTCTTAGACCCTACTGATAAATCAGTTCTGTCTGAAGAAGTATCTCCATCAGGTTCTAACTTTTCGAAAGGAGAGAAACAATGCAGTAGCCCAGACCCCAATTCTCAGAATAAGTTTAACTATAGTGTTGAAAAGTCTGTAGAGAAACTGAAGGACGATCTAGAAAAAACTTCTAAGGAAGAATAAGAGCATGATATTTCTGAGACTAGGTAGCTTAAAGAATGCCAAGAATGCAAGACAGGAACAAAAGTAGACAAAGGTAACAATTATTGCATTATTGTATTACATACATCAACATGATAAAGTAATTTGCAGTTAATTATAGAAAAGCAATTTCTGCTGGCAGTACAAGAGGGCAATAGTATATATATGAGTGACTACAGGGCAACTGAACCAAAATATACAACGTTGACAACTAGGCCACTTTTTTTCCTGACATCCCTGAAGATCTCCCAGCAATAGCAGTTATTTGTCATTGGAAGTTTTGCCAAAAGTCATTCAGCACACCTGTGCATGGATGTAGCTCGATGCAACAGCATTTTTAAAACTGCCTCACTGTTTGCCAATTGACAGGTGACAGTGCATTGTATCAATCACATAGACAAATGACGATGACAACTTATATGGATCACAGAGCTGTATTTTAGATCGTGTATATGAATATATCAGAAACAATGCTTGTAGTGAAGTTATGCTGGATCTTGAAATGTAGACGAAGCATTCTAGTTATAGGTATGGTAGATTATAAAATCACGGAATTTGTCATGAGATGCTATTCCATATTGCTAGCCTTAACCATGACTTAAGGACCTGAAAATATTTTCATTGTTAATTAGTATTACTAAGTGAACTACTATAAGCCAATTACCTTAATGTTTCAAAGTTGGAAACTAGAATAGAGGATAAATAAATGATTTCTTTATTTAAATGTCTTTCATTTATTCTTTTTGAGAAGACTGCTTTGTATTGCAGTTAATATTTCTGTAACAGTTCTTTTTAAGTCAGATCCTAGAACACTTTATAGGACAGAGAAAGGTACAGAAGTAAACAGAAGTAAAAAAGAAACGGACAATTCAAGGTGGGAGGGACCAAAAGCAAAATCAAAGAAAAGGATTTTTAAAAAGGCTTTTGAAAGGACTAAGATATTGGACAGATTTTAAGGGAGCCCTCTGGAATGGACAAGATGGTGGGCAGACATTGAAATTAGTGCTGGAGGCCGCAAGTCCGACCCCTGGTAATGGGAGCAATGTCCCATTATAATGAGGGGTGGGAACGGCCCAACACAGAAAATCCACCTGCTGGTGCTGGGATGTCGATTAGGCTTGTTAAAAAGTCAACTGAAACCAATTATCTCTGAACCCACTGGAAGTTAATGATGGCTTAAAGATTTGGCTGACTTTGTATGGGTCTCCCATGCGACAGAAGGCTGCCCATCAAACCTTGTTAAACTTGACAGTGGCTACCAGAGAGGTCCCTCATTCACAGGTACTCAGTGCCCAATCAAACAGTGCCCAATCAAAGGACCCAGCATAGGATGGCGGGGTGGGGGGGCGGTGGGATGCTGAAAGTCACCTTCTTGTCCTTGCATCTGACCCCCACTTGCAACCCCTCACTGGCGACTCCCACCCTGTGACTCCCATCCTGCCTCACTTACCCCTCTCCAGGAATCCAATAACAATCCATGGTGAAGGTCTCAGTGCATTAATGGAAACAGTCACCACTGCTGGGGTCACTGCTGGTAATGGAAAGCTGGTGGCCTCTAATTGGCTGGCAGCTCTCAGCGGTGGGGTTTCTGCCCTAACGGGGACTTGATCAAGTGGGAGGCCTGAAGCTGTCTATGTAAGTGCTCGATTTCACTGAAATAGTGTCAGGCCTCCCGGGGAAGGCGACACAGGGTTAATACCGATTCTCCAACCGGTGTGCAGGGACCTCCGTCACTGGAAATAAATTCTGCCCATAAGAAGAGTTCCAATGAACAGAAGCATCATGGCTGAAAGAGAGACCTTTGGTGATGGAGCAAAGAGTACATGGACTGCAGAGTAACCTAGTGTTGGAGGAGCAAAGGGTGGATTCAGGGATATATAGTTAGAGAATATCACTGGGATAGATGAAGCACAGAGCAAGAGGTCGTGGGATTGAATTTTCAGTGACAGTGAAGGAATGGTGATATATTTCCAAGTCAATATGGAGTGTGACTTGGAGGGGAACTTGGAAGTGGTGGTGTTCCCATGCGGCTGCTGCTCTTGACCATCTAGATAGGAATCTAGAACAAATGGGTACAGTTTCAGGATAAGGGACCGATCATTTAGGACTGAAATGAAGAGAAATTTCTTCACTCAAAGGATTATGAATCATTGGAATTCTCTACCCCAGAGGATTGTGGTTGTGCTATAATTGAGATAGACAGATTTTGGGGTCTCAGGGAATCAATGGAAATGGGCAGCTGGCAGGAAAGTGGAGTTGAAGCTCAAGGTCAGTCATCATTGTACTGAATGGGGGAGCAGGCTCAGTGGGCCATATGGTCTTCTCCTGCTCCATGTTCTTATGTTATGATTTGGAAGGCCCTGTTAAAGAAACTTTGTCCAGCTGCTACAATGCATCTTGTAAATCATAAACACTATAGGCATGGTGTGCCAGTGAGCAGGGAGTAAATGTTTAAGTTGGTGAATGGGGTGCCATTCAAGTGGGTTGCTTTGTTTTGGGTGTTGTTGGAGCTGCACTCATCCAGGCAAGTGGAGTGTATTCCTTTGCACATCTGACTTGTGCCTTGTAGATGGTGGACAGGTTTTGGGGAATCAGGAGGTGAATTACTCGTCGCAGAATTCCCAGTCTCTGGCTTGCCCTTCTAGCCATAGTATTTATGTGGTTGGTCCAGTTTAGTTTCTGGTCAATGGGAACACCCAGGATGTTGATGGTAGGGAATTTGGCAATGGTAGTATCATTGAATGTCATAAGAAGATGGACATTGCCTGGCACTTACATGGCGCGAATGTTATGTATCAGCTCAAGTCTGAATGTTCTCCAGGGCTTGCTGCATGTGGGAATGGACTGCTTCAATATCTGAAGAGCAGCAAGTGGAACTGAACACTGCAATCATCAGCAAACACCCCTAATTCCAAGTGAATAAGGAGCCTTGATCTCAAGGAATGATGGAATGTGCTTGATGGCCGAGTGCTCTACTCCTGCTCCTATTTCTCATGCTCCTATGTCCTTATGTCATTGATAAAGTAACTAAAGATGGTTGGGACCAGAACTCCATCCTGAGGAAATCCTGCAGCAATGCTTGGGGCTGAGGTGACTGGCCTACGACAACTTTGTACTAGGTATGACTCCAGCCAGTGGAGACTTTCCCCCAATTCCCAGTATCTCACACGGTCTAATGATGCAGCCACTCTCAACTCACCTTTTGAATTTTGCCATTTTATCAATGTTTGGATCAAGTAATGAGGATAGAGATGAGTGGCTCTGGTAGAATCCAAACTGAGCATCAGTGAGCAGATTACTGGAGAGTAAGTGCCACTTGACTCCTTCCATCACTTTGTGGATCATTGAGAGGACGGTGATGGGACGCTAGTTGGATTGGTTTTGTCCTTTTTTTGTGAACAGGTTACATCTGAGCAAGTTTCCAGATTCTTGCATAGAAGCCGTTCTTGTAGCTGTACTAGAATAGATTGGCTAGGGGTGCAGCTAGTTCCGGATTATCAATCTTCTGTACTTCTGCTGGGATGCTGTGAGGGCCCTTAGCTTTTGCTGTACCAATGTGCTCAGTTTGATATCAGGTTGAGTGAATTGAATTGTCTGAAGACTGAGTGATAATAATAGAGCGAGGACATGGCAAGGGTGCTTCGACATGTGAGGACACAGACATCTGTGATCATCTGCCTGGAGAGTTGCGGGACTGGGTCTCTTTCATTTCCAAGGAGCTCTGTCATCAGTGGTCGATCCTATGATGTGAACTCGGCCTCGATTGTCTTCTTGCCCTTTTTCCCTCTCCCATGCTCTCCTGATGTTCAGGTTCTGCTCTTCCTGTTGTGGGTGTTGTCCCTCATCACCATTGGACCCAGAATCTGACAATCATGCCCCCACTGCCAGGTGCAGCCTTCCTCCTGGGAAAGTGTAAGCCCAGCTGCCCTTGCTCCCTGTTCTGCCTCTGTGATGCTGCTGACCCTATTCAAAGCCCCAGCACTGAGTGCCTATTCTCCATGCCACCTGTGTATTGCAAAGTGTTCAGTCTCCCTTTGCCCCATTGATCTTCTTATGGGGCTGGGGTGATGCCCTGAGGCAGCCATGACTGGCTCCCCTCTCGGCACCTGCTTCCCCTCAGCTGTTCAGTAGCTGACAGCTTCTGAAATCTCTTTGCTCTTTGAAATATTCCACCTTCCCTCTCCAACAAGCTCTAAATGAGTTTTATTTTAACAAATTTAATTGGTTTTGATAAGAAAGAGAGTAAGATCCCTGTCGCATCACCTCCCCTTCCTACCTGGCTTGGTGATTATTGCCAGCACCAGGATTGGTGCCTTGAAATTGACACATCACCTGGCACCAGTGTTTTCAGGGTGCCCCCACCTCTGTTCCCACCTTCGCGGGGCCGCAAAGATTCAGCCCTTTGTGTTGAGCATTGAAGTAGCCAATTCAAAATATATTCTATATCCTTGCTACCCTTGTACTTCTTTCAAGTGGTTTTCAACATGAAGGAGTACCAATTCATCTGCTGAGAGAGGGTGGTAGGTGGTAATCAGTAGGAGATTTCCTTGCCCACGTTTGACCGGATGCCATGAGAATTCAAGGGGTTTGCAGTCAATGTTGAGGACTCCCAAGGCCATTCACGCCTGACAGTATACCTACTGTGCCACCACCTCTGGTGCGTCTGTCCTGCCTGTGGGACAGGACATATCCAGCAATGGTGATGGAGGACTTTGTAACATTTGGTACAACTGAGTGGCTTGCTAGTCCATTTCATAGAGCACTTAAGAGTCAACCTCATTGCTGTGGTTCTGAAACCACAATTTGACCAGACCAAGAATGGACACCAGAGGCTGGATTTTCCCATCCGTACACAGGTAAAACTCGCATTGAGTGGTTGGAAGTGGAGGCATGTGGGCCCAACACATGGATATCCTGCCCCCATTCCTGTCGTGGGTTATTTTGATTGGCACAGGAAAGGAGGCAGGTCATGAGCTCACATACAGCACCCTGGCCAGCTCCATTGCGGGTTTGGTCATTTTAGACACCCCACTATTTTCTTGGAGTTGGGCCGGGTTCTGAAGATGGTGTGGTTCACTACAGCTCAGCGGTGTCGTGAACCATGGGGGATCCCTCGTCTGAAGTCCGAAATCTTTTGATAGTTAAGTTCAAAAGATATTGACAGCTTCACATGTGATGTAATGCTGTATGATAAGTTAAATATGTTTTAATGCAGTTATTAATGATATGGCTTTGTTCTTCAAAGGTAAGTGACATTAAATTAACCAGCATTGTGAAAGTGGAAAAATGTTCAGATGCATTTGGAGTATATTATCCAATGGATAAAGTGCTCTTCTGCATTGAACAGTATTGATATTCATATTTGGCTGTGCCATTTCTCCCCTGTGATTTAATCTTTTAATTGATTGACAGCTCAGACCTTGCTTTTAAGCTTGAACAGATGGCTGGGCTCCTTCAAAGACTCAAATATGTTGCAGTTCCAGAGGCTTTGTTTATACCACTATGCAATAAAATCCCATTATGAATACTTGGCTGAGCTCCAAACCTCACTGATGGATTCAGGTCAGCAAGGGTTGTTGACAGAGTTGTCAAGGGGATTATGAGTTTATTTATATTGACAGTAATTTGACCATTTAATAGGATTATGTTTTAGAAGTGGTCTTTGAATGACTGTTTACCTTGATAGTCTTATGACCACTTATTAGGAAAATAGATTTTTTTGAAGTGGTTGCTGAAAGATTTTGTTTATTTTGACAGTTTTATGAGCATTTTAAAGATTTCCCTATGTTATTATAGAGTTCAAAAGTTCTGCACATAGTGGATACTGGATGAGGGGGCATAGAAGAGGTGAAGGGGTATGAGCAGGTGGGTGAGCAGGCATACACGGGTGAGATGTAGGAGGTCTCACACTCATCTACAGAACTGGGTTGATGTCCTAATGAACAGAAGTGGGCTGTCTAACCTGTCCTCCTCTGTTCCCACTTCCACCCTACTTAAGGAGGCTGCAGCCCACCCCCGACTGAGGGGGGAAAATACAATGGGCAGGCATGGCCACTCAGGAGGTAGGATTATGATGTTGGAAAATGGCCCGGCTCACTATTCCTGTCTCAAAGGGGAAAATCTAGTCACAGGTTTCCTACCCTAGGGGCCTAAGTGAACCAGGCTCTGGTATAATGGTTATGAAAGTATTTGCACGTTAAACTGGACCTTGGTCCAGATTAAACTGAAAGAAAATGGTAAATAGAAACAATGTCCTATGTTTCTTGTTGCATGTGGCCTATTGATTTACTTGTGGGTATCATTACATTTTTTTGCACACACGATAACTTAAAAGGGCCAACTTGTGCTTGGCCTGCATGGGAACTTGTGGGTTGTTGGGTGGCTTAAAGGGAACATTGAATAGAGATGGCAATGGAAAAAATGTAAGCAAGACATTAAACGTTGGATGAAAAATGTACATCAAAAGCTGGAATCCCATTGTTGAATGGAGAGATTATGTCAAATTTGAAGCTGAAAAGATACTTTGGGCTGGATTTTCACCGAGCTGGGATGACTCAAAAGCTCTAAAAATGGCGGGTGCGTCCTGATTCCTGACCCCATTCCCGGGCTGTCTGATTTTCAGGTATTCTTATAGGGTACAGGCTGGTTTGGGTCAAAAGCCCACAACTGGCCCTCCCGACCTGGCCGACTTCCAATGCAGAGATGGGCGTATCCTACTCTTCAGCAATTTTCATGGAGGCAGGCGGATTTTTAAAGAGTCATTGTTCATGGCTCAGCCTCAGAGGAGTCATGGACCCTAGTTTGCAGGAGGGGACCTTTTAAAAAGCGAGTTCAAAAGGTCCTCCTCATGCTCCCTATGCCAAGCTATGGCATTTCCATGCCCATTGACCCTCAACGCTATAGAACCAATGGCAACATTGTTTTAAAAAAGGGTTTAAAATGTCATTTAACATTCCACTATGTTAAGAAAGTCATTTCACTATAGGGCAATAAAAGTGTCAATTACCCAGACTCTTTAAAATGCCAATAACAGAGATCACAAGTTCTTGAAACCACCTAACCTTGTAAATAAACATTGTGAAATTGGCCGCAGAGATCAAAAAGCAGAGCTGTTAAGCAAGCAATGCTTTCTCAGGGCTCAGGCTTTTCAACAAGAGTAATGGATGTCTGAGCTTTCAGCCAAGTCTCATTTTATATTTTTGGCTAAGGAAGAAATAATGAATGCTCTCACTATGAATTGCATAAAATTCTGTGGGAAGGAAAATTGTGTCAGAACTTGCCACGCCCCTAGCCAAGCTCTTCCTGTACAGCTACAACACTGGCATCTACCAGCAATGAAGAAAATTCCCCAGGTATGCCCTGTACACAAAAAACAGGACAAATCCAACTCGGCCAATTACTGCCCCATCAGTTTACTCTTGATCATCAGTAAAGTAATGGAAGGGACCATCAAAAGTGATATCAAGCAGCACTTGCTTAGCAATAACCTGCTCATTGATGCCCAGTTTGTGTTCCGCTAGGGCCACTCAGCTCCTGACCACATTACAGCCTTGGTTCAAACATGGACAAAATATCTGAACTCCTGAGGTGAGGTGGCTGCCCTTGACATCAAGGCTGCATTTGACTGAGTGTGGCATCAAGGAGCCCTAGCAAAACTGGAGTCAATGGGAACCGGGGGAAAATTCTCCGCTGGTTGGAGTCATACCTAGCACAAAGGAAGATGATTGTAGTTGCTGGAGGCCAGTCATCTCAGCTCCAGGACATCACTGCAGGAGTTCCTCAGGGTAGTGTCCTTGGCCCAACCATCTTCAGCTACTTCATCAATGACCTTCCTTCCATCATAAGGTTAGAGTGGGGATGTTCACTGATGATTGCACGATGTTCAGCACAATTTGAAACTCCTCACATACTGAAGCAGTCCATGTCCAAATGCAGCAACACTATCCAGGCTTGGGCTGACAAGTGGCAAGTAACATTCGTATCATTGCCAGGCAATGACCATCTCCAATAAGAGAGAATCTAACCATCGCCCTTTGATGTTCAATGGCATTACCATCACTGAATTCCCCAACTCCAACATCCATTGACCATGAACTGAACTGTACTAGCCATATAACTACTGTGGCTACAAGAGCAGGTCAAAGGCTAGGAATCCTGCGACGAGTAACTCACCTCCTAACTCCCCAAAGCTTGTCTGCCATTTACAAGGCACAGGTCATGAGTGTGATGGAATATTCTCCATTTGCCTGGATGAGTGCAGCTCCAACAACACTCAAGGAGCTTGACACCTTCCAGGTCAAAGCAGCCTGCTTGATTGGCACCACATCCACAAACATTCACTCCCTCCACCACCAACGAACAGTAGCAGCAGTGTGTACCACCTACAGGGTGCACTGAAGACACTCACCACGGCTCCTTAGACAGCACCTTCCAAACCCACGACCGCTACCATCTAGAAGGACAAAGGCAGCAGACACATGGGAACACCACAACCTGGAAATTCCCCTCCAAGCCTCTCGCCATCCTGACTTGGAAATATATTGCCGTTCCTTCACTGTCACTGGGTCAAAATCCTGGAACTTCCTCCTAAACAGCACTGTGAATGTACCTACACCACAGGGACTGCAGCGGTTCAGGAAGGCAGCTCATCACCACCTTCTCAAAGGGCAATTAGTCTAGACAGCGAAGCCCACATCCCATGAATGAATAAAAAAAATTGGGGAGCAAATGTAACTGTTCTTCAAAGAAGGAAACAGGGATAATCCAGGAAATGATAGGTCTTACTTCAGTTGTTAGTAAATAGTAGGGATGGAATTCCATGATCTCCACTATGCTGTTGGAAGTGCTGCGGGATTGGAGGTCTATCTTCAGTTCCTGGTATTGTGTCATTTACATAATGTTATAAAGTGGGCAGCACTGATGCCATTAATGACATTCCCTGGAATTCTGGCGCATAAGGGACTTATGTCAAAGATAATAGCGCTTCCAGTTAAGGGAAATGTCTCCACAAGGATGGGGAGAAGGTCAGAGGATGGAAAGCAAAGGTTTGGGGTAAAGGAAGATTGGGCTTGTACCCAGAGACATAGGACACATATGCAAGGAATCAATCTTGAACTTATGCAAACCCTTGGTTAGGCTGCAGTTGGAATATTGCACGTCCTGTTAGAAAACATATGCATTAGCTTTACAATCAAAACTTATGTGAAAGGTATTAAAGAATAAGCAGCCGGAATATTACCATGCATCAGTCCACAGGCTGAGGGAGAAACAATGGTGCCCCCAAGTGGTGAGAACTGGGTTTCAAGCTTTTCTACATAGCAGCTGGTTCAAATCAATTGACATACAATTTTGTGAGTGAACTATGTAACTGTCAAATTGTTAAAATGCAACATATAGAGGCAGCAGTTCTTCAGTAAAGATAGCATATCAATGCAAGACTTGCTAAACAGAAAATGGATGTGTCAGACTCTGCCTACCTCTCCACACATGCTAACAGGTAAAGAGATTCCATGGACATTGCATGACACCACTACAGGCTTGATGAAGGTGCCAAACAAATGTAAAATAACCCTTCTCTGTTGTAACTCCCAACACTCTCACACTAGATTTTGTTACAATATTTTATAATATTTGCTCTATTTGTAAATCTGATGCAGGCAGCATAAAACTTTTGCAAATGTTCAAGAGAGGGTCAGTATGTATCACAATTTCTTCCCTAAATACTATCATAGTGAACACTTGGGGGTTAAATTGGTAAAAATGCGAAATCCCACCCCAACACCCAGCAGTCTCCAGCTGCCACAATTCACGGCTGACATTCTCACCTGACAACTGACCAATTTCTCAATCTGGTCAGCTGTCAAGCAGGAAATTGAATTTTTAAAAATCATACAAGCTCCTGCAGTTATATTCTACAAGACCTCTGCCTTTCCTGTATTCTGAGTTTCCCAGTCACTGATAGATGCAGCCCTAAACCACCAATTCCCCATAAATATTGGAGACTTCATTTCTTTTTAACTCATTCAATATGTCCTTAGTATAGATGAACTTCCAGGACATCTTCATTGTTTAGATACCGAAAAAGGCTGGTGCAAGCACCCACTCCTGTGACAGACCATTGTTAAAAGTCCATGTTCAACTGGTCTTGGGGAATTGATGCCAACCTATAATGATCTGCCTGTGTGCATTAATTCATTAAGAACTGGCCAACTAATGTCATCCAGAAGATGACAGAACACCTGAAAGTTGCCTCCTGATCGGAAAAACATGAAAGCATCCACTGTAGTGTGAATATGTAAGCTGGTGCACAGTCTGCATGAGACCTGTGATGGTGCACCCTCAGAGTGTGTGACCTCCTCACAGGAGTCATTGCTGACCTCCTGGATCACCACCTCCTGCAGCATGCCTGAAGGCCTTGGAAGATTGAAGACATGAATTAGACTGTCAAGGTAAAAATGTTTTAAGAGATCATGACACGCATAATCATGTTTCACTGGCTAATGACATCAAATCAATATGAATGAGTGTTGTATGCCATGTGTCTGATATTAATTATGTCACTACATAGCTGGGAAGGCCCATCTCTGATGGCCAAGCAAGTCAAGACTCCACTAATCTCGGGCAGCACCTCCTCTGCAGATGTGAACTGTGAGATTGATGGATGACAACTTTTGTTTGTCTCCGTCTCTCCCTGGTTCTAAGTTTTTTTTCTCCTGCAAAGAGGGCAAGAAGGGACCTAGTGATTGAGAGTAATGGAAGGCGATGGATAGATGGCAACATTTATTGAGGGGAATATGAGGGAGATGCATGGCATTGCACAAAGATGAGGGTGGGTGGACAGGCGGGGATATGGGTAAGTGTATAGACAGAGAGGGATGGATGAACCTGCAAGGTAAGTTGGTTTGAGGAATGATGTGCTAGAGTAGACTTGAGAAGGCAAAGTGAGGGTGAAACACACGTTGGGATATAGCTGAATGTGCCATTGTACTCACATTTCCTGCCCTGCTTAGGTCATTAAACTGCTTTCAGCACTGAATCCAGTGCTGACTTCCTCTGATCCCTCTAGCTATATCTTCTTACTCCCACTGGCATATTTCTTATAACATTGCGACCCCATTCTGATAGTTCCTTCTTTTGTTCTTCCAGAATCCTGCAGTATATGATTGAGCACTGGAGTTGAAATTGCGCCCACTCAGCCTAATTGGGCAGCAGATGAAGAGGTCAGATATACTTGCGATGGCTGGATGAAAAATCCCTTGACAAACGTGTAACAGATTCTTACTAGTTTCCTATGTGCTACTGGAACTCCGCCCCCACTTCCCCCTGCCCCACTCCCAGCATGCTATCAAGCTAAAATCACCTCTTAGAAACATAGAATGATGCAGCACAGAGTGGTAGTTTAAAATATTGCAATGGATGTCTGTCATATTTATTGAATTTTTGGATCTTTCAAGGCATCAGCAATTTCTAAAACAGCGGTTGAGAAATCAGGACTCACATTCTGTTAATGATTGTGTGGAGACTTGGCGTTATTAGAACTGAGAAATCTAATTATTATTACTGCCAGTTATGTTTCAGTTTGTATATTTAAAAGATCACTGGATGATTACCAAGACAGAATCCTTGCTTTCTGCTTGCATTAATTGCATATGCATGCATCTGTTATGGAAGCAAAATTAAGTAGCAGGTTCAGGGGATGGGGGAGGGGGAAGAGTTCCTCCATCTGCTAAGTGCAATAAAATCATGAACCTCTAATGAACACTTTTACAATGTAGCACACAGAGGAAATCATCTTCCTCCCTCAATTTGCAATGGGACTAACAAATGCTTGGATAGACTAGACTTAATGTAGGTGAATCAACTCAACAAGATTATAGGATAAAGAAAAGAACTTGCATCTTTCATGATGCCTAAAAACACCTCACAGCCAATTCACTACTTTTCCGAAGTGTTGTCAATGTTGTAATATAGGGGAGACTAGCTGTTCTATCATTAAATGTTCAGTGCATTTCAAAAGGGAAGATAAAGATCTGGGCATGAGAAAAGCCATGAGTTATACTGTCACAATGAACTTTTTCACCAAAAACACCAAAACACCAAAATGTATTTTTGGGTGCATTTATATTTTAGTGTTATAATTGCTGGGGTTTCCTCTTTGCATCAATATTATGTTCCAATGCAACCAGAGGTGGGTCCTTCCCTGACTCAGAGGGAACAGCTGGAGAAGTTAGTGGTGTGTTGTTTGGGTAGAACACCAGTTGGTTATCGAACCTTGTGTGAAAAATGCTCAGGAGATCTATTTGGTTTTAACTTTCCTGGAGTCAATTCAAACGTATGCAATCACACATGAGATCACTCTCCAGGACAGGAGAATTGCAAAAAGAGTCAGGCAGTAGAAACAAGGCACTGTCTGGCTGCGATTGATACTGCAGCTATAGGCCTTCTTAGCTGCAGTGCCAATACATTTCCAATATAATTTGCATAATTATATTGTATGTCCATTATTACTGTAGGTAGTCACTCCATCAGAGCTGAATGCAAGGTTCTACTTGAGATATTATCCTTTCTTTCTCATTCAGATGATCGTTCCAGCATTTTAATCTTCCAGCTGTTGACATTTTTTCCTTTCATCTTGTTTGAATACAAGCATGATTGTTTTCCTTTACTCACTCCATTCACAGTTCTTTCACTTTTTAATCTCAATATGCTCATTACAAAGAGATTTATGATTTTAACATTAAGAAAGTCAAATGTACAGTTACACCGTGTAAAGTTTTGCTTTGAAAAAGAGCAATTTTTATCTTAAAAAGAATTCCTTGGAAGAACTGATGGGCTTCAACATCTCAAACAGCATACTCCACCCATCATCTGGAATAATGACTGGAAAAGGTGAAAGAGGTTGTTCTATATATATTGTGTTTGTAATAGGTCAGTTCATGTTAACATTTTGCTGCTGTTTGGTTGACTGTGCAGAATGGATGGTAGTGTGTTTCTTGAGTACGGGTAGCCAGATGTCACTGATGAGAAGGATGGGGACGGTGTGGTGTTGGTAGATCTCCATAGCCTCCCTAATGCATCTTGATTGCCAGTGTGTGATGGATGAGGTAAGTTTAGAGTTGGACCATTGGATGTGGTGATTATTAAGTTAAGCTTGTTTGACTTGCCCCATAAATTCTATTTGAAGTAGGTTTGATATTCCTTGAGTCTAGTATGTAGGCTGTGGCCTTTTTCTCCAATGTAGATTAGTCTGCAATTGCATGGTATGCTGTAAATTTCTAATTTATTGTATGATGGTTTCTTGTCTTTGTGGAGATGAAGAATGGAGTGGAGCTTCTTAGATGATGTGTTGGACTTCTATTCCCCCTGACTTGAGTTTATATTGTAGTCTGTGCAAGGTGGAGCCAATGTACAGGATGCTGATTCTTGCCTTAGTGGAAGTATTTGTTATGGAGCGAGAAACTGGTGGGCATGTATAACTTTGTGTGAAGGGAATCCATTGAGTTGAAGTGTAGACTTAACATGGCAATGTTCCTGTTGTAGTTGCTTTGAGTTGGTGACCTTGTACTAGCAAGAGATTCCAAGGATATGCCTAAAACAGTGAAGGTGGAAACTATTCAGCTTATTCTCCTACCTAACATATGTTGTCCAGGTCTCACCACTGTAGAGCAGTGCACTCAGGACGCAGGCTTGGTAGACTCACAGTCTGGTGATCTCAGTCAGGTTGCTGTCGTACCACACTCTCTTACTCAGCTTGGAAATAACAGCTGTAGCTTTTGCAATGTGTATGTTGATTTCAGCATCAAGTGACAGATTGCTGGTGATTGTAGAGCCTAGATATATGAAGCTATCAACAAACTCCAGCATCACATTGTCAATGCTGATACATGGCAAAATCCTGGGATATGACATTTGGCTTCCTGATACTGATGGTCAAACCAAACTCTTTACAGGTGAGAGAGTCTGCCCATTTGCCGCTACAGGTGTTCCTCAGTATGGAATGTTAGTGCGGCATCGCCTGCATAGAACAGGCGATGATGAGGCTGAACAGCTTTCTGTCAGTTCTGGTATGCAATTAGGCACCCTCTATAAATGATCTGAAGGCATATGACTGCAGCAAGGCAGAAGCATATGCCAAAGAGCGTTGGTGCCAGAACACAATTCTTTTTGACTCTACTGACGATCTCAAAGGGTTTTGATGTTGTTGCATCTCAGTTGACTTTACCCATCATGTTGTCATGGAAAGAGGAAATCACACTGAGCAACTTCAGGGGGCAGCCAATTTTCTCCAGCAGCTCAAATAGATCACCGGTGCTCACATGGTCAAATGCCTTGGTGAGATCGGTGAAGGTTATATATAGTGGCCTCCTTTGTTCATGGGATTTCTCTTGCAACTGCTGGACTAAGGAGATCAGGTCAATTGTAGATCTTCCAGTTCTGAAACCACACTTCGGGATAGATGTGTTGAGCCAGGATCTGCAGTCTTGACAAGGGCAACATGGGAAATAACCTTTCCCATGATGCTCAGCAGGGAGCTGCCTTGATAGTTGTTGCAATCACTGCAATCACCCTTCATCTTGTACAGGGTCACAAACTTTGCATACTGCATATACTGGGGCAATGTCCGCTCCCTCCAGCAGAGACAGAGAAATATGTGCTGATGCTGCAGGGGTGCCTGTTTTCCATGCTTGATGAGTTCGGGTAGTCTTGCATCAGCACCTGGAGTTTTACCCCATGGCAAGTGAGTCAATAGTTTTGCTAAGCTCCTCCACTGGGTTTGATATCCATCTCTGCCATGACAGGCAGGCTTTCTGTGATGTCTAAAACTTCCTTAGTGACTGTGATCTCCCTAGAGTACAACTCAAGGTAGTGTTCCACCCATCTCTCCAACTGTTGTGGTGCCTGTGATGACCTTCCCTGCTTTTGTTTTCAATGGAGCCATTTTCTTTGCTGATGGACCTTCTGTTCTTTTGATCCTTTTATACATGCCCCTGACATTCCCTGTGTCCAGAACATCTAGATATTCTGACAGAGTTGTACCCAGTAGTCATTAACACACTACCTAGCAGTTTGTTGGACTTTTCTTTGAGCGGCTCTCAGGGTTTTCTCGCTCAGGTCTCTCTTGTAAGTAATGAGAGTGGACTGTTCAGCTTCAATGACAGGCTCCATCACAGTAATGTTAGCCTTGAACCAGTCAGGGTTTTTTTCATTTTTGCTTCCCATATGTTGAGTGCGGTATTGTAGTTGGGTTCTTGAAGTATGTTACATTTCACTCCTGCACTGTGTGTGGGAATGCTGGAGAGCACCTGTTTAATCGAGCCGAGGAAGTGTTTTTACCTGGATAGGCATCGTCACTCTAGGCACAGCAGGGAGTGGTCTGTATCACAGTCAGTGCTGTGGTAGCTGTGGAGGTTGAAAGTGCTGTTTAGAGAGTCATGTCTGATCGGATCTAAATGGTGCCAATGCCCTGATCTTGGATGCCCCCAGGACATCTTATGGCATGGTTTGTTCTGAAAGAATGCTTTAGCTAGACAAAGCTCATGGTAGCAGCAAAGCTCAAGTATTCTCTGTCCGTTCTCATTTATGTTTCCCAGGCCATGACTTGTGTGGCCTCATGGTCCGTCTCCACTTTTGCACTGAAACCTCCCCGTTCTATAAAGATGTTCTGACTTAGGGATTCTGATGAAAGCAGTGTCAAGCCCCTCATAGAGCTGGTCTTTTGCCTCTGCAGTGTAACACAGCATTGGAGCATAGATGCTCATGAGGTTAACTGACCTTGTTTGAGTTGAGAGACGGATGGAGAGAACTCAATCTGAACTGTTTGTGGAGAGTTCTATCATCAACAGTAGTGAGTTCCTTATAGTGAAGCCTACAGCTTGCTCATGTCTTTCCTCTGAACATTCCACTGCCAGATAAATGTGTAATGTTTCTCTTTTAGTGATCCGCTCTCGGCGAGCCTGGTCTCTTGGAGGGAAGCTATGTCAATGCTCAGCCTATCAAGTCCTGTGTCCATTACAGCTGTCTTGCATGCGTTATTGACCAGCTGTAAATCATCTGTCAGTCCCATGCACATGGTCCTGATGTTCCAGCTGGCCAATCAAAGTGTTGGCATCTTCTCTCTTCTTGTTTGTTTGCCTGGTGCAATGGATTCTGTTCACTTATGGAGCAGAGGAAGCTCCAAGCACCCAATGAAGCAGATGGACCATGGCAGGTCAGTGCCCTATTACCCAGGGGCAGCCCAATCTGAAGCGGGGAGTGGCTAAACAGTGGGACATGATGTTCCCTCTCATTGTCGGAGAAGGCCCACAGCATCCGTTCTCTAATCCAATCGAGTTGGGGTTAACACTCATAACTGCTGACTCCTGTGTTGTGTTAATGCTTTGCAGTGAAACTGGAGTGTCCTCTCCTGGGCGCAAGCCTGGGCAAAATTTATGGAAATCCTGGGTTGCCCAAATGTCAGGGACCGTCTCTCGATCTTCCCGGTTGAGTCCAAAGGAAATGCAAAGCACTACATTTGGCACCGACTTGTGTGCAGGAGTTGTGTAAAGATGGCATATTTAAATATGAGTCAACCTTTGGGTTCTGGCTCTAGATTTTTTGTTAGCATTTATTCCTTTAGCATTCAACTCTCCGGAGGTACCACAAAGCAGTGGAGCTATTTGCCCATAGCTGGGAGTTTGGTTCAATAATGCCTGTGTGTGTCCACAAGCTGGTGGCCTGCACACTGCATTTCTGGGAAGCCAAACCTCCTCTGAGTTCCTCTGAAGCTTTAGTCAGGGGCTACACTGGACCCACTTTCCAGGTGCCCCCATGAGGAGGCACAGTTGTTGACTTACTAATGGAGAGGCTGTCTACTGACAGAGGGGGACTTATACAATTGATCTCTTTTTTGCATTGCTGTTGGCCAGCAGTGTGGGCTGAAAATGAGAAGCAACTAGCACACAAAAGTGGAAACCATGCTAACTCTTGTCATTCACACATTACTTATATCACATTGACTCCTTGGACTCAACATGTCAAACATGGCTTTTTTTTATTCATTCATGGGATGTGGGCTTTGCTGGCTAGACCGGCATTTATTGCCCATCCCTAGTTGCCCTTGAGGTGGTGGTGAGCTGCCTTCTTGAATCGCTGAAGTCCATGCGATGTAGGTACACCCACAATGCTGTTAGGGAGTTCCAGGATTTTGAGCCAGCGACAGTGAAGGAACGGTGATATATTTCCAAGTCAGGATGGTGAGTGACTTGGAGGAGAACTTCCAGGTGGTGGTGTTCCCATCTATCTGCTGTCCTTGTCCTTCTAGATGGTAATGGTCATGGGTTTGGAAGGTGCTGTCTAAGGAGCCTTGGGGAATTCCTGCAGTGCATCTTGTAGATGGTACACACTGCTGCTACTGTGCGTCGGTGGTGCAGGGAGTGAATGTTTGTGGAAAGGGTGCCAATCAAGCGGGCTGCTTTGTCTTGGATAGTGTCAAGCTTCTTGGAGTGTTGTGGGAGCTGCACTCATCCGGGCAAGTGGGGAGTATTCCATCACACTCATGACTTGTGCCTTGTAGATGGTGGACAGGCTTTGGGGAGTCAGGAGGTAAGTTACTCACTGCAGGATTCCTAGCCTCTGACCTGCTCTTGTAACCATAGTATTTATATGGCTAGTACAGTTCAGTTTCTGGTCAATGGTAACCTCCAGGATGTTAATAGTGGGGGATCCAGTGATGGTAATGCTATTGAACGTCAAGGGGCGATGTTTGATTCTCTCTTATTGGGGATGGTCATTGTCTGGCACTTGTGCAGCATGAATGTTACTTACCACTTGTCAGCTGAAACCTGGATATTGTCCAGGTCTTGCTGCATTTGGACATGGGCTGCTTCAGTATCTGAGGAGTTGCAGATGGTGCTGAACATTGTGCAATCATCAATGAACATCCCCATTTCTTATCTTATGATGGAAGGAAGGTCATTGATGAAGCAGCTGAAGATGGTTAGGCTGAGGACACTACCCTGAAGAGGCCTTGCCATGCTGTCCTGGACCTGAGATGACAGAACTCCAACAGTCACAACCATCTTCCATTGTGCTAGGTATGACTCCAACCAGTGGAGAGTTTTCCCCTTGATTCCCATTGACTTCAGTTTTGCTAGGGCTCCTTGATGCCACACTTGGTCAAATGCAGACTTGATGCCAAGGGCAGTCACTCTCACCTCACCTCCGGAGTTCAGCTCTTCTGTCCATGTTTGAACCAAGGCTGTAATGAGGTTAGGAGCTGAGTGGCCCAGGCAGAATCCAAACTGGGCATCAATGAGCAGGTTATTGCTAAGCAAGTGCCGCTTGATCGCACTGTTGATGACCCCTTCCATTACTTTACTGATGATCGAGAGTAGACTGATGGGGCGGTAATTGGCTGGGTTGGATTTGTCCTGCTTTTTGTGTACATGACATACCTGGACAATTTTCCACATAGCCTGGTAGATGCCAGTGTTGTAGCTGTACAAGAACAGCTTGGCTAGGGGCGCGGCGAGTTCTGGAGCACAAGTCTTCAGTGCTATTGTCGGAATATTGTCAGGGCCCATAGCCTTTGCACTATCCAGTGCCTTCAGCTGTTTCTTGAAATCACATGGAGTGAATCGAATTAACTGAAAACTGGCATCTGTGATGCTGGAGACCTCCAGAGGAGACCAAGATGGATCATCCACTTGGCACTTCTGGCTGAAGGCTGTTGCAAATGCTTCAGCCGTATCTTTTGCACTGGTGTGCTGGGCTCCCTCATCACTCCGCCAGTGAGTTGTTTAATTGTGTACCACCATGCACGACTGGATGTGGCAGGACTGCAGAGTTTAGATCTGATCTGTTGGTTGTGGGATCGCTTAGCCCTGCCTATCATTTGCTGCTTATGCTGTTTGGCATGCAAGTAGTCCTGTGTTATAGCTTCACCAGGTTGACACCTCATTTTTAGGTGTGCCTGGTGCTGCTCCTGGCATGCCCTCCTGCACTCTTCATTGAACCTGGGCTGATCCCCTGGCTTGATGGTAATGGTAGAATGGGGGATGTGCTGGGCCATAAGGTTACAGATTGTGTTTGAGTATAATTCTGCTGCTGCAGATGCCCCACAGTGCCTCACTGAGTAGGTTGGGCCTGTACTCATTGGAGTCTTTAGAAGGATGAGAGATGACCTTATTGAAACATATAAGATTCTTAGGGGCTTGACAGGGTGGGTGCTGAGAGGTTGTTTCCCCTTGTGGTAGAGTCTAGGGCCAAAGGGTACCTCAGAGTATGGCTGCGCCCATTTAAGACAGAGATGAGGAGGAATTTCTTCTCTCAGAGGGTAGTCAATCTATGGAATTCTTTATTGCAGGGGGCTGTAGAGTCTGGGTCATTAAGTATATTCAAGGCTAAGATAGACAGATTTTTAATCAATAAGGAAATCAAGGGTTATGAGGAAAAGGCAGGAAAGTGGAGTTGCGGATTATGGAATCAGCCATGATCTCATTGAATGGCGGAGCAGACTTGATGGGCCAAATGGCCTACTTCTGCTTCTTATGGTCTACTTCTTATGGTCTTGTGGATGCCCAGTCTTGAGTTGCTAGATCTGTTCGAAATCTATCCCATTTAGCACGGCAGTAGTGCCACACAACACGACGGAGAGTATCCTCAATGTGAAGGTGGGACTTCGTCTCCACAACGACAGTGCGGTGGTCACTCCTACTGATACTGTCATGGACAGATGCATCTGCGGAAGGCAGGATGAGGTCAAGCATGTTTTTCCCTCACCACCTGCCGCAGACCCAGTCTAGCAGCTATGTCCTTTAGGACTCAGCCAGTAGTGGTGCTACCAAGCCACTCTTGGTGACGGGTTTTGAAGTTTCCACCCAGAGTATATTCTGTGCCCTTGCCACCCTCAGTGCTTCCTCCAAATGATGTTCAACATGGAGGAGCACTGATTCATCAGCTGAGGGAGAGTAGTTAGCAGCAGGTTTCCTTGCCC
The DNA here is from genome assembly GCF_964194155.1 of Cetorhinus maximus. NCBI lineage: Eukaryota > Metazoa > Chordata > Chondrichthyes > Lamniformes > Cetorhinidae > Cetorhinus > Cetorhinus maximus. The sequence goes on along the minus strand of NC_135883.1, from coordinate 89,147,856 downwards.
AAGTTTGACCTGATGTCATGAGACTTCATAAGTCGATGTTGAGGACTCCAAAAGAAACTCCCTCCCGACTGTATACCACTGTGCCACCACCTCTGCTGGGTCTGAACTGTTGGTGAGACAGGACATACCCAGGGATTGGTAATGGTGGTGTCTGGGACATTATCTGTAAGATATGATTCCATGAGGATGGCTGTCAGGCTGTTGCTTGACTAGTCTGTGAGACAGCTCTCCCAATTTTGGCACTAGCCCCCAGACATTCTAAGGAGGACTTTGCAGGGTTGACAGGGCTGAGATTGCCATTGTCGTTTCCAGTGCCTAGGTTGATCTGTCCAATTTCATTCCTTTTTTTGAGGCTTTGACGTGATTTGTTACAACTGAGTGACTTGCTAGGCCATTTCAGAGGGCATTTAAGGGCCAACTGCAGGTCTAGGGTCACATGTAGACCAGGTAAGGGGGTTAGTGAACCAGATGGGTTTTTACAACAATTGACAATGACAATGGTTTCATGGTCATCATTAGACTTCTAATTCCAGACTTATATTGAATTCAAATTCCACCAACTGCCATGGTGTGATTTGAACCTGGGTCCCCAGAGAATTACCCCTGTGTCTCTGGATTACTAGCCCACCAACAATACCACTGCACAATTGACACTTACTCTCAACTTAATAGTCACCACATCCAATGGTCCAACTCTAAACTTATCTGATTCATCACACGTACAAGATGCATCACGGAGGCAATGGAAATCTACCAACACCATACAGTCTCCCTAGAGAGTGGCCTTCTCAACAGTAACACCTGGCTGCCCTGACTCAAGAAATACACTTACCATCCATTCTGCACAATCAACCAAACAGCAGCAAGAATGTTGACATATACTGACCAATCACCAACAGGTGTGCTAAGACAAACTGACCTATTACAAACACAATAGGCTGACCAATCAGCTGTAAGATCCCACCCATATTACCATCCTCCACTACTGTATATATAACTACCTCTTTTATCTGTTTTAGTCATTCCTCCAAATGGTGGGTAATGTATGCTGGCTGAAACATTGAGACCTATCAGTTCTTCCAAGGAGCCTTTTTAAGGTAGCAACTGCTCTTTTCAGAGCAAAACTTTACATTGACTAACTGTAAATTTGTCTTCTTTAGTGTTATTGCTCTTCTATGAAAACATTCAAACAACTTTTATGTTTTTCTTCTAACTGGCAGACATGAAGTTTCTCACTCCCTGTATGTTTGCTTTGAAACTGTTACTTTTTGCTTCTATAACAGTTGCATGCGTCTGCAAGGTATTGGCAGGACTGAAAAAATGTTAATGATGGGGTTAGGCTGGGTTTGTTTTCTTTGGAACAGGGAACGTTAAGGATTGATTTAACTGAGCTATAGAAAATTATGAAGTGCCTAGGTAGAGTGCATAGCAAGAATATATTTCCATTGGTAGCCATGTTAATAACCATGGGCATAGATTTAAAATAACTGGTAGAAGAAATAGAGAGGAATTTTTCACCCAGATTATGGTGGGATTTGTGAACTAAATTGGTGGTAAGAAGCAGAAACCCTCATTGTATTTAAAAAAAAACACTTGGTCATGGGCATGGGTTAACCTTCAGGATTAAGGAATGAGAGTTGGAAAGTGGGATTAGGCTGGATTGCTCTTTTTCAGCTAACACAGCACAATGGGCTGAATGGTCTTCTGTGCTTAAATCTTTGTTTCTATGGCTGGAATTTTCTGCCTTTGGGAGTGGGCTGGCAAATGAGGGGGGAGGGGTGGGGAGGGAGATAAATCGGGTGGCATGGTTAGGTGGGTCATGCCTGTTGGCTACCTGCCACTGCTGCAATTTTCCCAATGGTGGGTTAGGTGATGGATGGCCTGCCTGCCCTTGAGCCAATTGAAACCTTTAAGCTGCCAATTTGATTGGTGCTATAGTTCTTCTGCGCATATATAATTGTATCCATGTGTGGATCTAAAAATGTATTAAATATGGTGTAGGGAGGGCTCGTCACACCTGTTGCGGATTGCACTCATGTGGAGATAGGCGTCCATCTTAAAGTTGGATGGCTACATAAAGGCTAGGATAATATGCGCACTGCTTATCATTGAAGTATTCAGAATTATTTTTAAAGTTGACTTCAGCCCTAATCAATTTAGCAGCGTAGGACTCCTCTTAAAAGCCGACTTACTTCGTACATAGTCTGTCTCGTGGCTAAAGTTCTGGACATCCCTTCATATTTTCGGTTTTACTTTGCCAAGTGTAACAATGTTGTTCCATATTAAGACCATGTAGGGAAAAAGCTACGACTTTGTAAAGGAAATCTTTTAGATCTAGAGCTAAAGCAGTCTTGCACCAGCGGGCTGGAAATGCTGAGACTAGAAGACGAGATTTTAAACCCACTAATGATTTTACAGCTTTTAAACGAGAGGGCGCAATAACACCACATTTGGAGACTATCCATTTCAATGCCCGAATATTGTTGCGTAAACCACTTGATGCTTATTCCAGGCAATCTTCGTAAGCAAGGAAACGAAATCCATTACCGAGGCTGGTTACGTTTTCGGAAAGGTGGTTAAATGTTTCCTACGTGGTCAATATATCCAGAGCACTTGACAAATGACCAGATTATTGCCCTGGAATATAATGAAATGGATAATTTCATGCGAGTTTAGTGATCAATGTCGCTCCCTTCTCCAGCAGATAATATTCCAATTCTGCTTTTCACTAATCCAAAGGGCCATTAAAAGGACTTTGGCATACACTCAGTGTGGGAATAGCATTGAATGAAAACTAGTAATTGCCAAGTTTTAAAATTTCTTTATCTTCATTGGGATTTAATACATATTTACTTCCCTCTACATTGTGGATGGAATCAAACCCCCACAAGTGTATATGTAGGGGAAATCCTTCTGATCGCTATGCCAACTTTACAAAAATGTCCTTTTTAGAATGTATTTACCATGAGCATTGCACCAAGAGGCCAGAGTAATTCTTTCCCATTAGGAGTTAGAATTTTTGACTTTTAAGATTCAGTTGCATCTTGTGATTGTTATCACTAACGACACGAACCTTAAATAACTCTTTACACTATTTGGGTGCCGAATCTTGAAGAATTCCTGCTTTTCTGCTTTTCTTGTTACTACCGTAGTTTACTTGCTGTAGGGGAAGCAAAAACGTCACACACGCACACATTTAAAATGTGAAATGGGCAATGGCTTCATTTGGTATTTTATTGCTCTTTAACGTCAATGAGATCTTAACACATAGGGAATGCTTCAAATCATCTTGTGACGTTCCAGAATGTAAGTGAAACGTTTGTATCCTTTTGTAAAACTCTTGACAAGTCAAAACATGTTCTGACCATAAAGTCTATTTTACGTCGATGAGATCGAATGGGTTATTATTTATGTTCCCTTTGAATTTGTTTTCCCTGTAGACTCTATCTGCTCTTGTATATACCTTTTTTTTTTAGCGGGATTCTGGCCTGGATAATACCAACAAACCGTTCCATCCACATTTATATTCCCGACAGCAACTGATTAAACCAATAATAAATCCTTGAGGGATTCCGCTTGTATATTGAACTACTGCACAATTGGATTGCCACAATATTGGATCAACGATCCATTCAATCTAAATGTCTCTAAATATCCTCATGCTTTTATTGGAAGTCACTAGTGACTTGTATCCTCGGTAAGAGTTTCGCTCGTGGAGTCAACAAATTCGTGCATCAAAACGAATAATTTATTATAAGAAAAACACTGCACATGCCGACAATCTGAAATAAAATCAGAAATTGATGGAAAACACTTACTAAACATATCTACCAGGTCTCCGTGTATTATATTGCAAATTTCTAAATCGCTTGATGAGATATCAGAGGAAATAGCCCACGTGTACTTTGTTTTAAATTTGTTTGACGTAAATATTGTGTTAGTGTAAAAAGACTGAATCGCAGCATTAACGTTTTAGAAACATACTTAGCAGCTTCCATGATCACATTGTGGCATGTACTGGTAACAACTTTCATACATAAAAGTTCTGTGTTTCCAGCTGAGATAGACGGACCGTACAGCCGGAGGCTGCCAGAGCCAATTCTGGGACGAGCTGAGGTAAAGTGTGGCAAGCTGAAACCCTGAAAGTTTGAGAGTTCATCAGAGGCCGTGACGTAAGAGTCAGATGACTCTTAAAAACTTTTTTTGAGCTAAAAGAGCTTTAAATCGACCAGCAGTGATTGTACAGGCTGGAGAAAGGTTCCTCTTTCACCTAGAAGTGGAGCAGCATTCGGCTGATAAGTTTTACTCCCTCCGATCTGACCAAGTCCACGGTTTCTTCCAAGACTTTTTGCTGGTAAGTCAGAAAAACTTGTTTCAGCACCCCCCTCCCCCATAAAAGCAAGTTGTAGGAGTTCAGCTCCTACAACTGTCGATTTGAACAGTGGATTATTCGGACTGTTGAAAGTAACACTTTCTCGTCCACGTACCGTGTTTTTAAAGTGATACCGTCCTTCTTAATAGAGATTCATAGTTTCAAAGCTGCTTTGCACAACAGATATTAGAGGAATGCACCCCAGCTATACAAGAGGGACCTCTACTAATATGTGCAGAGAAACACTTCACAATTCAGAGGATTAACCTTCCCAACCTTGAATTTGCAAAACTTCCTCAGTGTTCACTTATCCCAAACTCGAACTCTGCGTATGAGAGCAGTTAAAAGGGACGGATATTACTGTTCTTTGTATTTAGTGAGCCAGTACCTATCATTTTCAGCATTCAGCCCGATGTTGCAGCATCTTTGCGTGAACTGATCGTTTTTAAATCAGTATGAATTCGTTTAACTCTCATATGTAAACTTCGAAAACGCAGCTTTCTCGTCTTAAACGTACTTTTCTTCTGCGCTAACCAATCGCTTTAGTTTGAAATAGCTAGCGGCCTTATTTATACGATCAGCCCCACAACCTCATGCAAAAGCAAACCTCGGTCAGACGAAGTGTTTGCAGTTTTCGCATTCACTGAAGTGAAACTTCTCCGGGTTCCCGGGAGAGGCGGGCGGCAGGTGCAGGATGCTGAGCCATCTCAGTGAAACAAACTTACATTTTCATTGTGTGCTGATGAAGTCCTAGCTATATTAGTAAATTCACAAGGAATAAACCAATATTCAAATTAGCTAAGTGATTAAATACTTATTGTAATACCTGCGTATTAATTAAAAAAGGCGCAGCAGGAATACAAACTACATTATGAACAGTAGTGCCTTGCAGGGCATGTATGAGTTAATGTTAATGAAGGGGTTAGTAACGATCCGGCGCAGACTTCATTTCAGAATCCAACATAGACCCAAACAGATGTGGAGAGAGGAGTGAAATGGTGAGCTGTAGAAAATAAAACTCCTCAATTTGAAAAATATACCAAAGTCACCCCATGTACTTTTGACATGAAATCAAAAGATGTTATCCTTTAAAATAATAGAAGTGTTTTCCTTGGAAAACATTTCATAATAATGTGTATGTTGATAAATTATTTGTACAAATATTACATTCTGATATTGGGAATTCGTGCATCAAATACTATTGATATTCAGTTTTAATTACAACACTCAATTTATATTTGCATCATTTCACATCAGGAGCATTTGAATATCAAAGAAACAAAAAGGGACTTTCAGATTGATACAGAAGTGTACTGAAAATGGCATACACTGTAGATGGGGCATGGTCGCTTGTTGGAGAGGACATGACATGGTAATTACTGAATAAAGCAAGCAGGATTTGGTTAAGGGATTGCAGACAGTAAACTCCAGAGCAGAAAGAACTGAATTACAATTTTAAACCAAAGAATGCAAATATCAAAACGAAAACTGTAATTCAATCAAAAGCATTCTGATGACTCTTTAAACCAATTATTTGTATAATGATTTTGATTTTTTTTCCCTAAGGACCTTTTTATGTACAAAGGAATGTTACTGCTCGATAAAACTATAAGAATATAAAATTTCACCCAGAAACCAACTCTTTAACAGCAACTTATCATGCGCTTTTAACATAATGAGAAATCCCAGTGCACTTCACAGGAGCTCTATAAACAAAGTGTGAAACCAGGCCACATAAAGAGAGAAGCTTGGGCAAAGGGGTAGCTTTCAAGGAGCACCTTAAAGGAGGAAAGTGAAATGTAGGAAGGGTATTCAAGAGCTTGGAGCCTCTGCAATTGAAGGCATGTCCACCAATGGTGGAGCTATTCAAATCAGGGATGCACAAGAGGCCAGAATTAAAGGAGTTCAGATATCTCAGAGGATTGTTGGACTGGAGGAGATTGCAGAGAAAGGGAAGGAGAGCATGGAGGGATTTGAAAATGAGGATGAGAATTTTAAAATCAAGAGTTTGTTTGATTGGGAGCCAATGAAAGTCAGCAAGCACAAGAGTGATTGGAGAATGAGACTTGCTGAAAGTTAAGACACGGCAGCAGAGCTTTGGATGACCTCAAGTTTTCAAAGGGTAGAATGTGGTAGACCAACCAGGAGTGCAATGGAATAGTCAAGTCTCGAGGTAACAAAGGCATGACTGGGGTTTGAACAGCAAATTAGCTGAGATAAGCAAAGTCAGGGAATGCCATTGTTCTTAGTGTTGGTATGGGTAGGAGGTTCGAAGCTCATCTTGGGAACAAATGTAAAACCAAGGTTGTGGACAGACTGATTGAATCTCCGACTGTTACCAGGGAAGGGAATGGAGTCAGTAGTTAGGGAATGATGTTTGGAGAGGGGACTGAAACAATGGCTTCAATCTCCACAATATACAATTCGAGAGAATTTCTGCTCATCCTGTAGAGATATTGTATAAGCAGTCGGATAATTTAGCAACAGTGGAGGAGTTGAGCGAGGCGGCAGTGAAGTAGAGCTGGGTGTCATCAGCATACAGTTGAGAACTAATACTGTGCCAACTAACAACTGATGTTGCTGAGGGGCAGCATTTAGATGAGAAAATGGAAGGGGCCAAGGATAGTCCTTGGGGGAACAACAGCGGCAATGGTTCAGGATCAGGAAGAAAAGCCATTGCAATTGATTCATGTCAGTTCCCAACTTCTAACATGTCCCCCACCGTTAAAGCTCTGGTTCACTGCCATCATATTTTAAAGCACCAACAGATTTATGAAGAGTTTCCGAGTTTGCCAAATTAAGGGGGAGGAGTGTTAAGTTTTACACGTCTTTTCCTTCAGTGTTCCCGTTATAGGATGCTGAGCAATTTCCACTCAGATTGTGAAAATACAATATAATATATTGCCAATTCATATTTGAATTTGCACCCAAAAGGTTAATTGCTTAAGAAAATATATTCAATTACACGATAGACATATTGGCTGTCATGACAAATGCCTTCATCATAACCACAGACTTCCTACAATGATTCCTTTATTTTTTCTTCTTGAATTCAACAGAATGTCCTAGTCAGTCTGACACCTCATAGTTACTGTATATGAATCGTACTTAACATGAAATCCCCACAGTAAAGAACATGCAGCAACTGCCCTTCCTGACCATAATTATCCTACACTTGAATATTACAGTTACCCAAATGACGTGGTTATAAACTTCCACTAAACTTGTATTTAACTTTTGAACCTATTCTGGTTTGGAACTTCAGTAAGTATTGTAACTTCTCAAATTCAAAAGTGTTTGTTTATTTCAAGTGCAAACCCATCATTCACTGCAACTCACCTAACCCTTACTGCAAGTTTGAAATCTCTTGTTAAACACCTAGAGTGTGTCTGGGATAGTTTTCTGCAGCAATATATAGTGCATTCGATGCCATTTAGCCATTTCAGTTAATGAAGTATTTTTGAAATGTAGTTATTGTTGTAATGTAGGCCAGGGAACTAGCCAGTTTGCACTTGGAAAGGTTATACAAGTGCCAATGAGATATATAATCAGATATGGGGATAATTTAAAACTTTGGTAGGAACGGAAAACTGGTTGTAGTAGACTGGGCATCTGTTTTACACACTGATTCGGGACAGGGCATATAATAGGCAGCTGACCCATTACCACCAATTTTCTGCCCTGTAAATGTTGAAAATTATGCCCAGTCTGCTTTAAGGGTTTTGCCTTAGGATTAAGTGTTGATCAGGTTACTTGGACATCTCCCCTGCCCTTTTGATATGGCATTATCTTTACATTCACCTGAGAGGAGAGAGAGCCTTGGTTTATTTGTTCATCAGAAATATGATACCTCCTGACAGTGCAGCATTCTTTCTGTTGTACTGAAGTGCCAGCCTAATTTGTACACTCGTTTCTGGAACGGAGCTTGAACCCACAGCCTATGACTCAATAGCAAGAGTACTAGCACTGAGTCAAGGCTGATACTTCTGTTTTAATAAACCTAGGTTGTCTGAATTATTTTACATAATTAAAAATTACTTCACTTTCAACATTGTCCTTAGTCATACTGTAGTTGTATATGTTACCAGAATTTTAGATTGAAAATTGATTCTTGTGATAGGGTTAGATTTTCTTTGATTTGGATGTTCATTACATTAATTGGACTAATGCAGATTAAAAACTACAGCATTAACCATTTGATGTGAAAATTCCAGGTGTAGTTGATGATATTAAAATGTGCTCTTAATTATAATAAAATATTTTTAATCTTGTCACTTGTTCCTTATGGCTTGCTTTTGTGAAAGTAATTGGTCACTATGACCAGACAAGACCTGCTAAGCATGATTTGTATCTATTAAATTCTTGTGATTATCCCAAAATTGATACTTTCTCTATCTACAGAACAGAAACATAGGGCAGAATTTTATGGCCCTGTCATGGCAGGGGCGGGGCTGTAAAATGTGGCGAGCCATTCAAAGGTCCATTGACTTTGGCGGGACTGGAAAATCCCACTAGCAGGAGGGATCATAAAATTCTGCCCATGATACACTTTTAAAAGACCTACTCATTCTATCTTCCAAAGAATAAATTTGAAAAACATTGTTATGACCAGGTTAGGAGAGGTGAACCGACTCCTCTCTTTGCACTCCTAGGTTGGTTATAACAAGAGTTTGAATTTAAAAAGGTGATATTGCCAGTTCAATATATATACTTAGTGAGTAGCTGCTGCTTTGTCCTTCTTGGGAACTGCTCATAAATGTCAGCCTCTTGATTGAGATTGGGTGCCGATAGTCCAAGTTGTGCGGAGGCTGGGCAAGTGAGGCAGGGTTCACAGGGAAGGGTGAGAGGGTGTCTGGGGAAGGAGGCCAGGCTGTCCGGAGCATGTTAGGAGTGTCCAGGGCAGGAAACCAGGCTGTCCAGGGTATTTTTTAGGTGGGTAAGCATGTCACATATGCCTTGGTCTTGTTTGTAGGATGTTGGATGGGCTTTCTGGGCAGTAGAGAGATGGGTCTAAAGGGTGAGGTTGGTGATGTCAAGAGTTTGACCTTAAGGGCTTAAATGAGGGGACTGGGAGGCAGAAGGTACAGTGACAGCAGAGGGTGTTGGATCAGGTAGAGTGGAAGTGGTAGGCTCATGGGCACGCAATGGATAGTCTCATGGGGGGTCATGGAAAGTCAGGGTACAGCTGGCCTCGACTGGGAGGGATCAGTCTCGGGAGGGGCAGGGACATGTCAATGGTTATGGGCTCAGAGGGGAGAGCAGGCATGTCCACATAAATGATAATTGGGTCCAGGGTAACTGGGGGTGGTTGAAGGGTTACATGAGAGAGTGGAATGACAAAGCGGTGATTCTGGAGGATGATGCGGGGGGATTTTGGTGGTAACAGGGGGAGAGTAGAAGGTGCTTGATGCACTGGTAAATCTGACACACACCATGCTGAAGCTCTCAAGATTGTTGTGCAGTTTGTAAAGCCCCTCAGACATTCGCTGTAAGAGGAGTCTCTTTATGGTTGGGAGGAATTAATGCTTTGTTTTTTTTGGGCTAAGTAAAGGGGCACCCTATGAATTATTAATCTACTCCATGGAGAACCAGGCTGCGCTGAGTTCTGCTTTCAAGGTTTCAACCAATAAACCAGCATTGCTCCATTCCAGCGGGGACCCCGCAAGTTCTATGTGCTGATTGGCATCTGCTGCTGTCAGAGGCAGGAAAGGAGGAAGGAAGATGGATGCCTCCAATGGGAACGGCTGGTGGATGGCAGCAAATTCCCGACTCCAAACCATCCTCCTGGGTAAATGGTCATGGCTGGCAAGGGCTTATGTGGTAAGTCTTTGATGGCAATTAGGCAATGGTCTCTCTATAGAGTCTTGAGGGTAATGGAGGCAAGCTGAATAGTGTCTGAGGGAGAGCTCTCACACATGGCTGTCATTACCCTGGTCAACGCACACTCTCCATGCACATTCAAGTATGAGTGGGAGGAAAGCTCAGCTGTGCTTCTCCAGGATGTCCTTCACCATGAAGGGGTGGGGTGGGGAGGCCATGTCTAGTTGGATGTCAGGCACAAGGTTTAATCAGCATTGGCTTAAAGGCTCAAGGGATGGTGGTGAATCTACAAAGAAGATGCTGACAAGATGGATCACTGCAATTTGTTCACAGATCCACTCAGGCCTAGATTATGCAGCCTCCAGGCAACCCTGTTTTTCTACTGGCTCTGGTCCTGATGAGGCGGAACTGGCTCAGATTAGCCCAGGACCAAGACAAGTAATGGCCAGAACAGCAAGAGGCAGCGGAGCCTCAAGAAGTTCAGGATGCTGGTGACCAGGAGCTAGTGCGATGAGCATTGGCCCGAACTCGGGTATGTTGTAGGTGGTGCAGCTACCTGCAGATGAGTAAAAGGCACTGTTGGAGGCACCCTAGGATGTAGCAGAATGTGGTTGAATAAATATGCCAGCTTCTCCATGAAGACCTGTGTCTGCAAGGACTTGAGGCATTCCAATGCCGGTGGCGTTAAAGTTCACCGCAGTCCTAAACTTCTTTGGCAGTGGCTCCTTCCAGGGCTCCACAGGGGACCGATGTGACATTTCCCAGTCAGCAACACGCGAGTACATCCAGGAGGTGACAGATGCCCTCTTCAGAAGAGCGCACCTATCTGTCAAAGTGTGTTTGGCTGCCTGGACCTCCAGTTACAGAATGTTGGGTTTTTCAGCAACTGCGGGATTCTCACAAGTGCAAGTGGCTATTGGCTGCACAAATGTGGTGTTGAGAGCTCCCTGGCATTCATCAACAGGAAATGTTTTCACTCTTTGAATGTGCAGCTGAGATGTGATCACAGAAGACAAATCCCGCTCTGTACCCAGGGAGTTCCTAGGATGCTTACATTCTGACCCACTCCCAGGTGCCACAAGTATTTAAAGGGCCCCTGCAATTGCAGGGCTGGCTCCTTGTGGGGAAAAAGGGATACTCCCAGAAGACCAAGCTGATAACACCAGTTTGCCGTCCACAGGGTGCCACTGAGGAGAGGTACAATGCTGCATGTGCCTCCACAAGGCCACCATTGAACAGATGATAGGCCTCCTAAAGATGTGGCTTAGATGGGGCACACCAATATTCCTCACAGAGCGTCCTGGATCATTGTTGTCTGCTGCACCCGGCACAACTCCGCGCCACAAAGAAGGAATGTCTTTCCAGTGCGAGACATGAAGGACCGAGCTGTCTCCTCTGACGATGAGGGTGGTGAAGGGGGTGCTGGTGATGTTGCAGAGACACATACAGAGGCCATTGCAAGGGTATGATGCAGCAGACAGGCCTGTGACAACCTAATAACTAACAGATTGCAGACAGAGTAAGCTGCCAACACTTATCCTTTACTATTTTGTTTTGAATCCTCTGATGGCTGGCAGGCCATGGCTCCTTATTTGTAACACACATTATAACTTACTTTCATGTACCTTGAGTTATGACAGCTGAACTAAATTGCACTATTTAACATCAGCCCTGCTGGTGTCGTGATCCTTTGCGTGCTCCAAAATGCTGGTCTACAGAACCCTTGCAGCAATGCACACATTAGAACCTGCACAGCACTCTGCACTCCCGCACTCTCAGGACCTGTAAGTGGAAATAAAATTTTCCCATGCCCTCACAAAATCTGTATGTTTGGCACATTGAAAGCAACATGATCTCTTATCTTGGCAGGGATGCACTCATGTCACCCTTACACCTGCTCCCAATGGGGAGTGGATCTTGCAGAGAGCGCTTTGAGGTGAAACCAGAAACATGATTAAACAGGGAAGAACTGCATGAGTAGATCATTTGGCCCCTCAAGAAGGCTCCTCCATGCACCTTCATCAGGGAAGTTCTTGTAACTTGTCCCCGATTGCCAATCACCCTCAGTAACCTCATATCCCTTGACAGTTTCTTCACCCTGTAAAGTATCAAAGCAACTTTGGAGTCCGCTCAATGACAATGCCTCAACTGCACTATGGGGTGTGGAAATCCAACAACTCGCAACCCTCCAATTGCAGAGAGTCCAACACACCGCAGTCCTAGATGGCCTTAGCATTACTGAGAGACTGTGGCTGGTGCTCCTCCTTCCTGTGGGCATTCAACGGCATCTGCCTGACTCCTTGAGTGGAAGGGGCAGCTGGAGGGAGATCGAGGTGTCTCGGCCTATCTCGCCTAGCCACTACTGCACTGCACCCATGGTTAGAGGGACGGAATGCAAGTCCGAGCGTATTTTGGGCAGGCACTGTCTGTTCTGCTGGACCTGGGTCTCCAAGGCGGCTGCCACTCTTTCCATGGAGGCAGCCAAGCACTTGCATGTTGGAGCCATGACAGCAGACAGAATGTGGACAGACTCCTCTAGCCTTTGGTCTTATCTGCGCCTGTCCTCTGGCATCTCTGCATCTCCATGTTTGTTATGGCTGAGTCCAGAGGCTCATCGTCTGCATGGGGCTGAGCAGGGGCCTGGTCTCCAGCAGTCCTCTGAGTGTCAGACTTCGGCTGTCGCTTCTGCCGCCAACTGTGGACCCGTGTCAGCGATGTGCTCACCAGATTGTAACCCCGAGCCTACTCTAGAACGTGCACCCACTCAGGTGAATGTCTCTGTGCTGGTGGAGGGTGCAGGTGAACGCTGTGATGGTGCAACCTCTGAGGATTCTAAATCATTATCCTCAGAGGTGGTGGTGGAGGTCGAGCTGTTGCTGTGGGTAATCTGCCACCTTTTCCTCTCCCTTTTCTTGCTGGTACCAGAAATGGAGAAGAGAAGGATTTAGTGGATTCCTAAGCAGGCTCCTTTATCCAAACAATGTCTCACCCTGTCAGCGCACATGGTAATGCAGGCTGGAGGCACCCTCACTGGCATTCTGAGAGAGTCCCGTCTTGCCTATGGCACAGGCATGTTCCTGATCCACCCTGGCTAGTTGTGTGGACTCCTCCTTGAATGTGGTGAGGATTCTAACATCAGCAGTCCAGCACCAGTCTGGGCACGCTCCCTCCGGTGGTGAGCATTTTTGTCCTGCAGACAGACAAAGATCGAGTGTCATTCCGATGTGTGCATGAGCAGTTTAGGAGCATGCATGCCCTAAGAAACATACACCTCTTTCTTTTCAAACAAGCACACTGATTATAGACAGTAAGGGAAGGGAACACATGGTTTCAGTTCTCTCTCATCCCTGTCCGTAACATGAGAGTTGAACATGTGCCTATGGAGCATTAATCCAGGCCTCTAGATTACTAGTCCAGTAACATTATCGCTATGCTACCATCTCCTTAATTGCAATTTTTCAATAATATTCCAATTATTCTTCATCATCTTTCTTTTCTTAAACTTGAATATATTTGTCTTACCTTACGTTCTGTGTCTTCCAAGGTGGGAACCCATGCTAGAAAGCCTGTCTTCTGATTGTCTCAAAATCAGCTTGAAAGATAGATTTCTCAGCTGATTTGCCTGTGCCCTAATGATTGTGTCAAGTTAAATTCTGATCTGATTTCATAACAAACTGCAAAAAGCTGCTGCATACAAATTATTTTCTCTCCGTACCAGCACACTGATTGTAGCATGCTGCTAAACTTTGAATGAAACCATTTGGTGCATATTGAGCTTTATAGGAAAACATGTTAACTATTTTCACATTACGTCTGTTTATTTATCAGAAGATATTTGATTTGATGTTAATGGATATTTTTGAAATAATAACGAAGTAGCTGTAAAGATTGAAAGAGGGCCATCTTCATGAAGTGTTTTGCAAGCTCTTTCATTTGCTTTCTTTGCATCATGCTGTTTTTCTTCTTTAATATGAAATGACAGAAATACAAACTTACTGGATTACAGCACCATTTTAAATTACTGTCAGTTGGCTAGACATTAACCTCATTACATATACTTATCAAAGCATTATGAATATTATCCTATTATATTTTCATAATTGATTAGACACATTGAAGTATTTCAACTATTTACAGTGATGTGATTTGTAAATTATTGTAGTGGGGAAGGCATACGGTATTAAAAGATGTACTAAAACTACTGTCTTAAAAATAGTGGTTTACTTGATCTCATATAAATAGTGGTAACCATAACTTGTTGTATTAAAACAGTTTTGTATATAAAATATTATTGATGCTAAATGGTCTTTCGGGACACAGCACTGGTGGAACACCACAAAGCTGTCAGCTTTCTTTCATGAGATGTGGGCATCACTGGCAGGGCCATCATTTGCTGCCCATCCCTAATTGCCCTTGAACTGAGTGGCTTGCTAGGCCATTTCAGAGGGCAGTTAAGAGTCAACCAAATTACTATGGATTGGAGTCTCATGTAGGCCAGACCAGATAAGGATGGCAGAATTCCTTCCCTAAAGGACATTAGTGAATCAGATGGATTTTTTTCAACAATTGATGATAGTTGCTATGGTCACCATTACTAAGCTGACAGCATTATTAAAGGAATCTCACAAATGTAAAGTAAGCCTTGTTTTAAAATGAACAAAAGCCTTAAAGTTTGAGTTCTTCTTACACAATTGTTTTCTTATTTTTATTGCTAAGGTTGAAACAGGATGGGTGACTGGAGTGCTCTAGGAAGACTTCTGAATAAAGCACAGTCTTATTTGACTCCCGGAGGTAAAATATGGCTCTCTGTGCTTTTCATCTTTCGTCTCCTGGTCCTGGGGACTGCTGTTGAATCTGCCTGGAGTGATGAACAATCTGCGTTCGAGTGCAACACACTGCAACCAGGTTGTGAGAATGTCTGCTATGACAAATCCTTCCCTATCTCCCACATTCGACTCTGGGTCCTTCAGATTATTTTTGTCTCAACACCCACTCTGATCTACCTAGCCCATGTCTTTCTCATCTCTCATAAAGAGAAAAGAATATCTAAGAAAGAAAAATATTTAAAGATGCTCCAAGAAGACGGTGAGGATGTTGGCCTCGCCTTGAAACAGTTAGAACTAAAGAAAGTCAAATATGGTCTGGAGGAGGAAGGCAGAATTAAAATTAAAGGATCTCTTATGCATACTTATGCAGCCAGTATAATCTTTAAAATACTTTTTGAAGTGACTTTTATTTTAATTCAGTGGTGCATTTATGGTTTCAAATTCATGCTGGATGCAATTTACACTTGCGAGAGGTATCCATGCCCACACAGAGTTGACTGCTTCCTCTCGCGACCCACAGAGAAGACCGTCTTTGTCATATTTATGTTGGTGGTATCCGTTGGTTCAGCTTTGCTGAACCTGACAGAGCTGTTCTATATTATCTTCAAAACTTTAGCAGATCGTGTTAAACAAAATAGCCATTTATTTCATGGTTCTCAAAAAATGGGCTTGAATCCTCTCAAAGACTCGTCCTCTTCAAAGTATGCCTATTATAATGGGTGTTCCCCACCAACAGCTCCCTTGTCCCCTCCTGGATACAAGCTTGCTACTGGGGACAGGAATATGTCCTCCTGCAGAAGCTACAATAAGCAAGCTAATGAACAGAACTGGGCAAATTACAGCACCGAACAAAACCGGATTGGTCAGGCTGGTAGCACCATTTCCAACTCCCACGCACAGGCATTTGATTTTCATGGTGAACATCCAACCATACAAAAGCTACCATCAGTAACTGAGATGCAGCCTATTGGTCTCACGGAACAGAGACCACCCAGTAGAACCAGCAGCAGAGGGAGTAGCAGGCCACGACCGGATGACCTTGAGGTCTAGCCGGTTTATTCATTCAAGACATTGCCTCATTTCTACAGTATGAATAGACACATTATTTTTTCTGGAAGTGCACCCTAGAAGTTGGTACCAAGTAGCTATGAGGTATGCTCAACATCAACTAACAATTCAGTGGCATTTCCTTTTAAATACTACCCTGCTAAGGCACAACAAATATTTTTGAGGATGTGCATGCACTCCAGTAAAACCATTTAAGAAAAGCCCAGCTGAAAAATGTTGTAAATCCTTACAGTGAAGACATTTTGCTGATCTTACACATTCTTTGCCACATTCTTGGATTTTGCCAAAGTATTTCTTCTAAGACCCTTTCAAATTTGACCTCCTTTAGATATGACCGAAGCCCAGTAATAACATTCCAAGATACCATCCTGTACTTTGAAGCTTTCCTCTGTTCAGAATGAAATATCTCTTTTGCAGCAATGGTTTAACACAATAAAACAATTCAATTCTGGACATACTTCAAAATAATTTGGACAAAGATTATGTTAGAGTTAAATAAAAATCAGAAACCATGGAGATTTCTTCCAATTCATATGTATCAGACCTCTCACTCTGCATTTGGAATTATTTATCCAGTAAAACACCTTTCCATGCACTTTCATATATCTCTTTACTCAGTGAATTTTTGATATTTTATCTAACTTTATGTCAAATCACAAATTCGACTGAACACTTTTCCAAAACTGCCCATTTTTTTGACTTGTTTATAAATAAAAATGTGCATGGCTGAATAAAGAGGAACTTCCTAGTTAATACAATTAAAATCATGATTAATTCTTTGAAGATTTTAAACAAAAGAACTTTGTAGATCAAATAAATGTTTTATAGTCTTTTAACAAAACTATCAATTTTGTTCAAATATTCTTTATTTAAAGTAGACCCTAATGAACAGTAAGCGTAAGGCATTCTGGAAAAGGGTTGCATGGTGATGATTCCTAAATATTTGTATGTTTTTGAAGAATTTGTCTGACAATGGAGCCTATCTGTGTGTTTCTTTAAATATCTGTGTAAGTATAGCAAGTCTAGTTCCACTGTCTTAGCCAAGTAATATGAATAATTTTGTATCCAGGGAGGATACTATGGTTTGTTTGAGAAAGGTAAGAATGATTTGTTAATTTGTGCTAAGCGATAGTAACTCGGTCCTTGGTGTGAATGAGAATTTAAAAAAAATATTTAATCATCGCTGTGATAGAGGTTGTAGTACTGTTTTAGTACTTTTGAAGTGAAGTTATCAGCAGTATGAGAAACCTATAGTCAATGTGCTTAGTGCTGGACTAATATTTAGTCAACAAGTATTAAAGGTATTCGCCAATATAGCATCACAAATATCTGCATTCACCAAACCATATTATTCTGATCTTGTAAATAGCTTATCCATTATGTCACATAAGCAGTTCTAAAACTACAGTTCTAAGGTTTGACTTGGCCCTCATGCATCCAAGTTTAGTTTATTACTTTAGCTATAATGGCGTTTGCACTGAAACTTTATATTTGCTTAGAATGCACAATGGCGCTGAAAGGTGTTACAAGTTGTCAAGTAGTGTGCATGTAACTATTTATTTTGAAGCAGAAGATTCGTGTCTCCTTCCAATAGCTCATCAAAATTACTTAGAAAAAACTTATCCATGGTTTGATCCATTTTCAGTCGTATTTATCTTTTAAAGGCAATTATTGGAAAATCCTCAAGTTTTGTGACCATTCAGTAAACAAATGAGAAGCTTCACTAATTTGTGCTCCGAATGCCTGAGTGTGAAGTTGTTGCCTGATACCTGTTTCGGCTGTCAGGTGCACTTCTACAGGACAATCCATAAACAGTCATCCGTGTTACTGGTAAACAGTTCTTGGCAAAAAAACTGATGTTTATCCATTAAGAAAAGCACATGAAACAGTGATGTTCTCACTTACCAGAACTGTTATTGTAAAGTGCTGGTCAGTGTTTCCTAGTTTTTTGTTTAACATTCCATGTTAACTCACTGACGAGCAGCCCCACCTGTACTGAGACTTATACAATTGTTGTTACCATGCATATGAGCAATCTCCTGTTCATTAAAACCTGATAACTTAAAACAATAAAGTGACTTTTTCCTAAATGGTTGTTTGTCAGTCTTACTTCATGACATTAATTTTAAGGATGTTAAAACCCTCAGATGTTTTACTGAAGATTCACAATGTGTTTTTCTGCATTCCCACCCAAATGCTATTGAGAGGTTCAAAGCCTGTTTGCATCTGCATCTCCGTCTGGTTTACTGATTTCTTTTATTTTTTTGCCTCTTCTATAGATGAATTCTGGATTTTAGCCAGTAAAGCACATTGTAAGCACTTGGGGCTCATATTTTTCTCATGGGATTAGGAAAATTATGTATATTGTAGGTCTTAAGACTCCCTTATGAAGCATTATTGACAGGAATCCTCCAAGGTGTTAAAAGATGGAGGTCAAAAAAACAAAAAATATGTCAAAATAAGAAAATTAATCTTGAAGTGCTTCTTTGTTATTCCCTCATTAATGTAAAATTTTATTCATGTTGCACTGATTATCATTTCACGAAATAAAAATATAAATCACAATCCAAAGAGGAAAGTATTTAAACATTAAGTAACAGTGAAGATGTAAGCATAGGTTTCCTTTCATATATTTTTGAGAAAGAATGTGTATTGGTGTAATTGCAGTGCATTTCCTTAACAAGGCAGTTAGAACACAAATGATGCTGAGAGATGTTCCAAGTTGTCAAGTAGTGATGCTGGTGTTAATGGTGCTATGTTGAATGACTTTCATTTCAGAAAACTAACTCTCAACCTGCTGTTAGGTATGAATAGAGATATAGAGACATAGAAAATAGGAGCATGAGTAAGCCATTCAGCCTTTCGAGCCTGCTCCGCCATTCATTATGATCATGGTTGATCATCCAACTCAATAGCCTGCTCCCGCTTTCTCCCCATATCCTTTGATCCCTTTCACCCCAAGAGCTATATCTAACTCCTTCTTGAAAACGTACAATGTTTTGGCTTCAATTACTTTCTGTGGTAGCGAATTTCACAGGCTCACCATTCTCTGGGTGAAGAAATTTTTCCTCATCTCAGTCCTAAATGGTCTATCCCGTATCCTCAGACTGTTCTGGACTCCCCACCATTGGGAACATCCTTCCTGCATCTACCCTGTCTAGTCTTGTTAGAATTTTCTAGGTTTCTATGAGATCCCCCCCCCTCATTCTTCCGAACTCCAGTGAATATAACCTCTCCTCATATGTCAGTCCCGCCATCCCAGGAATCAGTCTGGTTAACCTTCGCTGCACTCCCTCTATAGCAAGAACATCCTTCCTCAGGTTGGGAGACCAAAACTGCACACAATATTCCAGGTGTGGTCTCGCCAAGGCCTTGTATAATTGCAGCAAGACATCCCTAATCCTATACTCAAATCCTCTGGCTATGAAGGCCAACATACCATTTGCCTTCTTTACCGTCTGCTGCACCTGCATGCTTACCTTCAGCGACTGGTGTGTGAGGACAGCCAGGTCTCATTGCACATTCCCCTCTCTCAATTGATAGCCATTCAGATAATAATCTGCCTTCCTGTTTTTGCTACCAAAGTGGTAACCTCACATTTATCCACATTATATTGCATCTGCCATGAATTTGCCCACTCACTCAGCTTGTCCAAATCACCCTGAAGCATCTCTGCATCCTCCTCACAGCTCACCCTCCCACCCAGCTTTATGTCATCTGCAAATTTGGAGATATTACATTTAGTTCCCTCATATAAATCATTAATATATATTGTGAATAGCAGGGGTCCCAGCATCGATCCCTGCGGTACCCCACTAGTCACTGCCTTATTTCGGAAAAAGAGCCATTTATTCCTACTCTTTGTTTCCTGTCTGCCAGTTTTCTATCCATCTCAATACACTACCCCCAATCACATGCACTTTAATTTCACACACTAATCTATTCTGTGGGACTTTGTCGAAAGCCTTCTGAAAGTCCAAATAAACCACATCCACTGGCTCCCCCTCATCAACTCTACTAGTTACATCCTCAAAATTCCAGTAGACTTGTCAAGCATGATTTCCCTTTCATAAATCCATGCTGACTCTGTCCGATTCTGCCACTGTTTTCCAAGTGCTTAGTTATTAAATCTTTTATAATGGACTCTAGAATTTTCCCCACTATCGACATCAGGCTGACTGGTCTATAATTCCCTGTTTTCTCTCTACCTCCCTTTTTAAATAGTGGGGTTACATTAGCTCCAATCTGTAGGAACTGTTCCAGAGTCTATAGAAACTCATATATATATCATATATCAATCTATAGAATAGGTATATCACTTCCAATAGTTTTTCTTCTTTCATATGTTTCAGAAATATGATAAATATAAAATATTGCTGAAAGAAAGAGATTTTTTGTCAAAGCTTTTTGTCTTGCACTCATCAGGACAATTTGCTTATTTTGTTCTTTGCAGACAGAACATGTACACACATTGTGCCAGTTTCAGCTAAACAAAATAAGTGAAAGCCATTTTCTGGTTCATTCCCTGGGGCAATTTCTAGACCAGAGTCAAGCTGCCTGGTTTAAATTTCAGACAATGAATTGCAGTTATCTGTGAATCACCATCAACTAGTACATATTCCATGGAAACGCCTTTACCAATCAGAGTCCACTTGCCTTCCAATCAGCACTCTCATACAGTATGAATATGTTGTTTCCCCTAACATTGGCATTTTCTCGCGAATTGTTCTAATGAGTGCAAGATGAAAAGCTTTAACAAAAAAGTCTCTTTTTTCAGCAATACTCAAGTTCTGTACTACCAAATGACTAAATGTTAAATAATAAAATATTAAATATAAATATAACCTCTTCTACCACCACCCTTTCCATATTTCAAACAATTGGCTTGTTGATGACCTTACAAAATTTATTCATAAATTCTGGAACATAGGAATGGAAGAGATTCATGAATGACTTGTGCATAATGATGAAAACAGGCATAACTCATTTAATTGGTGATTTGCTGAGGGTCATCAGGACCTCTTGAGCACTGTCATGGCAGCTGAATTGAGAGTATATAGTGGAATTTGGATGAAGATTGCATACATTTAGATGAAAGAAAACATGCATGTTTGCCTTAAGCAGTCAACTGGAATGATACAGAATTTCCTAGAAGGAACACCTTTCTTTCATTTTTGACTAGACTAAAGCTCAGTTTTGGTTCTGTACTAGATAAGCAACTTGTTTAGCTGCTCAAACAATGAAGTCAGCATAATGACAAGTGGATCCTAATTGAATGCTTTTTGCTTGCTGCATTTAAAGGAGTATCATCCACAGGCAGAAAGTAGAGAAGTCAAGAGATGTCTACTCTGTTGTTTATATTCAAACATTTTTAAGAGGAAAATTATGGGCCTGAATGACAAATGTGTCTTTTTAATAATATTCCAGCTTTCCTTGTTTCTGAAAAAATTACTACTAGACAAAATTTCAATACTATGAAAGTATATTTTAAACAAAAGTCCTTTTTAGTCTTTTAGAAGTTTAGAGGTCATTAAATATTTAGTTTAACACGATTGTTGGAAGGCTGCCATGCATTTTATCACAGTGCTGAAAAGTGAAATTAATAGTGAATATTTATATTCGTAGACTAACAATACAATAAAGGGAGGCATACCTCTAAGAATTCTGTTATACTGCCACTTTGCTACAAAGCAGTTTTCACTTTTCGAGACATGAAAAGGGAATAACTGTGGACTCAACTCCTGCCCAGAATCTGGAGAGAAGTTTGGGAGATTACATGAAGAAGACCGGTTTTGTACCACTTACGTTTGTCATTACCTAATTATAACCCTAATATCAAGTCAAACTTAATTTTAAAAAGTAGGATGACTTGGTTCTTCCATCTACTTTATAAACTTACACAGCATTGTTTCGCAAATGTCAAAGCTCCGGCTCATACTTCCAGGAGTGGAGTTTTACGCATCCTAAGGCTGAATTCTCTCCAGGTCCAGGCCCTGGGAACTTGATTTGGAGTTAGCCGGCATAAGTCAGGTTCTGTTAGGCTAGAATTGACTTCGTAGCTACTAGTCCCAGACCTATAGCTACAGTATAAACACAGTCTAAAATACATAGCATTTAGTGATCATCAGGAGAAAAAGAGAAAAGAATACTGTCTGCTTCATAATGACTGTAAAATGCAGTTCTTTAAACTTTGCAAAACAGACATCTTCTTAATTTGCATTTGACAAGCTGTTAATCTGTATTGCAATGCCTCTTATTCTTAAAACCAAGTGTCATTTTGATAAATATATCAATATATAAACATATACTTTTGATTGGTATAGCTACTCCACAGTCATTGTTAAGGTTTCTAAAAAAATATCTTTTTTCACATTTTGGAACCAATCAATCAACTTGACTAATTGAGTGTCACATTTCTGCATCTTCACTTGTCATCTGAACCTTTTACATAAACCTAACACCAAAGCACAAGTTTGAAAACATTTTTGTGACCACATTTTGAACTCAGACCTAGTGTCTTTGGGCTAGTGCTAATCAGTTGGATCTGCAATGAAAAATTTATTTTTATCCCATGTTTTCAAGGATCCAATTTTTATTAAACCAGGTTTCACTGAACCTGCTCTAAAGCTTGATTGAAACCAATGATTTGATTTTTAGGCCAGGAGCAGGGTCGGTGAAGCAATGAAAATACCAGCATGGCTAATGGTCTGATTCCCTGGTTCTTCCTTCCCCTAGGTCATTTTTGCAGAGGAGGGATGGATGAGTGGCAGGGTTACCCACCCACATGCAGTGGGTTGCCGATCCTTGCTCATGAAGAGACTATTAAGTCAAATTAAGGGAGGCCAACTGGAATTTTCAGTCAGCCTCCATGTTCTTGTAGGTGGTGGGCAGGCAGAGGCCAGTGTTGCTGGCAGGCCTAGAGGCTCTCTCTGCCTGCGTGAGTGCTGCAAAACATTTTTTTCAGTTTAGATTGTTGGAGGGAGGCTGCCTCCCTTACTTTCCCTCCATTTCAGACTGCTACTTCTTTTCAAGCAGGAATGTCTCTGGCCCTCCATTCGAAAATGTGCCCAGGGGTGGTGAGCCTGCCCTCTGGCCATTAATTGGCCGCCCAAGTGAAAATCACAATGAGCAGCTGTTTCCCGCTCAATGCAACTTCTGATCCACATTTCAGCCTGACAGCTGGGCTCAGAACTCGTAGGGAAAACACGTCTATTCTTGATACATAATGTAAACCATGGATCTACAACTAATTATTGGAAGAATTAAAGAAAACTGAAGATGTTAAAACTCTTATCGGCATTGAGGCTTTACACATGTCACTGCATTTTTAAAAAGCCTAAAGAATTTGTCAAAGAATTGAAAGGATCGAATAAAAAGATCTATATAATATTTTACTTGTTTATTGCCAATTAAAACACTGTAACAAGCAACGTTTAATACTATTTTTTGGAATTTCAAAATCTAATTTGTTTGGATTAATACACATGGACATACAACAATCTATTTTTGTCCACCATTTGTTTAACTGTAGCTTTAAAGCAGATATATTTAGAATGACAGATGATTGATAGAGAATTGAGGCTTAATTAAATACACTCTCTTAAGGCATAAAACCCCATAGGAAAAGTGATCCAACCATGGCAAAAATATGAATGTACAATAGCATACTGGTTGTGTTACTGGACTAGTAATCCAAAGGTCTGGAGGAATGATCCAGAGACATGAATTTAAATCATTGCATGGGAACTGGGGAATGTACATTTAATTAATTAGATAAATATGGAATGAGAAACTAGTATCAGTAATGGGAATTATAAAACTTCTGGATTATTGTTAAAAACCCATTTGGTTTACTAAAGTCCTTTCGGAAATCTGCCATTCATGCTTGGTTTAGCCTCTGTGTGAATCCAGACTCACAGCAATATAGCTGACTTTTAAATGGTCCAAGAAGACGCTCAGTTTTATGCAACTGGGTGGGTCATCCGAACTTCTTAAGGGCAATAAAGGATAGACAATAAATGCTGGCCTTGTCAGCAACACTCACATCCGTGAATGAATAAAGAAAACAAGAAGTTAAAGTTAGTACTATATTTAAGGAAGGGGTTTATAATATTGCCAAAAAAAGTAGTTGCCCTGGGATTGGGAGGATTTTAGAATTTAATAAAGGATGACCAAAAAGATTCACATCAAAGAGAATATGAGAGTGAGCTAGCAAGAAACAAAAGCAGTATCTGAAGGTTCCTTTGGATATCAAAAATCTATTCAAAGCTGCGTTAGATTTTTGATCAACAAGGGAGTCAAGGGTTATGGGGAGTAGGCAGAAAATTGGAGTTAAGGCCACAATCAGATCAGCCATGATCTTATTGAAATGCAGAGCAGGCTCAAGGAGCCGAGTGGCCTACTCCTGCTTCAATTTCTTATGACCTGATGGTCTTAAGAAAGTAAACATGTGCCCCTTAGAGGCAGGGACAGGGGGAATTTTAATACGGCAAGTGGCAAGGACATTTATTGAGTACTTTGTACCTGTCTTCACAGTATAAAACACTAAAAACCTTCCGGAAATAATGGAGAACCAAGAATCTAGTGAGAGTGAGGAGCTTAAAGGAATTAATATTAGTAATAAAATAGTACTGGAGAAATTGATGAGACAACAACAAATCCCATGGGCTTGATAGCCTGCATCCTAGAGTTTTAAAAAAGGTGGGTACAGAGTTAGTAGATTCATTGCTTTTGATCTTCCAGACATCCCTAGATTCTAGAATGGTCCCTTTGAGTTGGAAGGTGGCAAATGTAACCTCACTGTTCAAGAAAGGAGGGAGAGAGTGAACAGGAAACTATAGGCCATTTAGCCTATCATCAGCAGTAGGGAAAATGCTAGAATTTATTATTAAGGACATGACAACAGGGCTCTTAGAAAATCATAACATGATTGGGCAAAATCAACAGGAATTTATGAAAGGGAAATCATGTTTGTCAGATCTGTTACAGTTTTTTGAGGTTGCAAGTAGTAGGGTAGATAAAGGGGAACCAGTGGATGATGTGTTTTTGGATTTTCAAAAAGCATTCAATAAGGTGCCACACAAGAGGTTATTACACAAAATTAGGCTCATGAGTCTAATAGCTTGGATTGAGGAATCTCCTTAGGCAGTCTTTTGGGATCAAGGATGACTTGCTTCTGCTCCAGTTCGATGCGTTCTGAGATGACTGATAAGTCCAATGTGCATCTACAGACTATGCCACATGTGGGGCAGGTCGTGCTAGAAATGTTGGGTAGAAAGGTTGTTTGGAGGTTTGTGCATTCACTCTAATGCCTTGACTGCACCTCTGTACACTCCCGATGAAGTCTCACAATGTGTTTGGTGCCTTCCTGAATGAGCCTTCTTCATTTTGGTCATCACAGTGTCACAGGCTGGAGAGAGGCAAACTGTATTTAATTCCTCTCACTATCTTTATGCAGAAGGTAGTTTGAATTATTTTTAAAGTATGCGGTGGCATGTTTTCCCAGATCCTCAGATTGTGTGATCCAATTTACTAATAACCTGCGGCAAACTCGCATTATGATTAACTCAGAAGGTTAATTTATTTCACATTCAAAACCTGGAGGATGTGTGTTTGCAACTTTGCACTTCACGAAACACACAGATACACACACACACACACACACACAGTAAAAGGAGGTAGTAACAGTACAAGAACCATAGAAATGAATCACAGAATCACAGAATTTTAATGGTAGAGAAGGACGCCATTTGGCCCATCGTGTCTGCACCGGCTCTCCAAATGAGCATTATGACCTAATGCCATTGCCCTGCCTTTTCCCTGTACCCCTGCACATTGTTTCTGTTCAAATAATCATCTAATGCCCTCTTGAATGCCTCGATTGAACCTGCCTCCACCACACTTCCAGGCAGTGCATTCCAGACCCGAACCACTTGCCAAGTGAAAAAGTTTTTTCTGACGTCACATTTGTTTTTTTTACAAATCACTTAAAATCTGTGCCCTCTTGTTCTTGATCCTTTTATGAGCAGGAACTTCTCCCTATCTACTCTGCCCAGCCCCCTCATGATTTTGAACATCTCTATCAAATCTCCTCTTAGCCTTCTTCTCTCTAAGAACAGTCCCAATCTCTCCAATCTATCTTCATAACTGAAGTTTCTCATCCCTGGAACCATTCTAGTAAACCTCTTCTACACTCTCTCCAATGTATTCACATCCTTCCTATAGTGTGGTGCCCAGAACTGAACACAATACTCCAGCTGAGGTCTAACGAGTGTCTTATATAAATTCAGAATAACCTCCTTGCTCTTTTACCCTATGCTGAATATTAGTTCACGTGATTTCCAAAGTCCAGAATCAGAGTTCAATGAGGAATTCTTTCATGTAGAAGTTTGAGTTCAGCTGGCTGAAGACCAAAGTTGTAGAATTTGCTTTACAGTTGGTCCTGCTATCACAAGGTGAAGGAGATTTACAGAGACTGGGTCAGTTCTGCAGGCAAATGGTAGGAAATCTTGCAGCAGAGATATGTTTGAGGAGCAGGTTGTTGTTTTGCCTGGAGGCCTTCTCCTTGGTGGTTCACCAGTTGGATGTTAAATAGTAGACACCTTGTGAGCTAAAGATGTAATGTTAAAACTATCCAAAAAGGCCAGAGGCTTGGTCATGTGAGATGGCACATTAAAGGTTAATTGCAGCTTAACACCCAGTTTCTGTGCTTCTGGCCAGAATTACATTGCTATTCCTTAGAAGAGAGACAAAATGGTTATTAACATCTCTTCCAGGATAATGAGTTTTGATCCCTCTCTCCTGTGATTATTTCGGTTTGCCTGCACTTCCTCTGCTTTTGTTGATTAAAAGGGGTCTGTAGAATGAGGTGAGATTCCACAGACTGGGTGAAGAACTCTATTGTTCTTGTAACTCCGGGCGGTAGCTCCCAGAACAAAGGGCTAACCATGTGGTCATGTGACTTGTAGCAGCCATCCTTTTTGGTTCAGAAGAAAATCCATTTAAAAAATAGCAATAAGAATAAAGTTTTGAACATGCAATGTTGGATTTCTTTTCATGTCATAGGAACCCAACACAAGCCAGGGTCTCCCATGAGATGACAGCTATGTTTAATCTCTTCAGGAATGCTTTAAGGACACCCCTAAAGCATTTCTGCTGTCCTCTTGGGATTCTCCTGCTCTGACCGAGTACAGCAGTTGCTTTGGAATTCTGGTGTCAGGCATATGAACTACATGGCCCACCCAGTAGAGCTGGTTTTGAGTGATTAGCACCATGATGCTAGCCAAATTGGCTTGGAAGAGGACGGTGCTGTTGGTCTGCCTTTTTTGCTAACAGATTTTGAAGATTGTCCATAGGTACTATTAGTGCTAAATCTCTGGCACTTTGAGGTTCCTGTTGTAGGTATCCAAAGCATATAGGAGCACAGGCATCACTGCTGCCTGGTAAACTGAGACCATAGACTCCAGTTTGAGATTCTGGCCCTCGAATGCCCTTTTCCTCAGTCAGCCAAGGGCTGAGCTGGCACATTGGAGGTGGTGTTGAATTTCATCACCTATGTCGCCTTTGTCAAGGGGAGGCTCCCAGGATAAGGAAACGAGGAACAATTAACAGTCAGAAAATGGAGTAGGAATAAACAGATCATTTTTGGGGTTGGCAAGCTGTAACTAGTGAGGTGCAGCAAAGCTCAGTGCTGGACCTCAGCTGTTTACAATCTCTTTCAATGCCTTAGATGAAGGGCTGAGTGTTATGTATCCAAGTTTACTGATGATACAAAGTTAGCTGGGAAAATAAGCTGTGAGGTGGATACAAAGAGGCTTCAAAAGTGTAAGTGAGGTTAAGTGGGTGGGCAAGAATATGACATTTGGAATGCATAACAGTGTGAAGTTAACCAGTTTGCTATGAAAAATGGAATAATTTTTAATAATTTAAATGGTTTTAAAAAATAATTTTTAAATGGTCAGAGACAAGGAAATGTTGCAGTTCAGAGAGACCTGGGTGTCTTGTATATGAATAACAGAAAGTGCTACAATCCCTTTAGAGACAAATAGCCTGAAAAGAGAGGAATCAATGCGCAAGATTTCACTTTTTAAAACTTTTACCGTAACAATCAAACCCAAAATTAAAACTTGGCCATGTCAATCCTGATTATGTAGCTTTCCAGAGTTCCTTTTAAACCAACCAACCAACAACAGAGGGATCTGGGTGTCTTGGTGCATGAATTGCAAAAGGCTAGTATGCAGGTACAGTAAATAATTAAGAAAGCTAATAGAATGTTACCATTTATTGTGAGGGGATTTGAATACAAAAGTAGGGAAGTTGTGCTTCAGTTATACAGAACACCAGTGAGACCACTTTTGGAATACTGTGTACAGTATTGGTCAGCTTATTTAAGGAAGGATGTAAATACGTTCAAAGCAGTTCAGAGAAGGTTTATTAGACTAATACCTGGAATGGGCAGGTTGCTTATGAGGAAAAGTTGGACAGGTTAGGCTTGTATCTGCTAGAGTTTAGAAGAGTAAGAGGCGACTTGATTGAAACATATAAGATCCTAAGGGGACTTGACAGGGTGAACGTGAAGATATTTCCTCTTGTGGGAGAATCTAGAACTAGGAGTCACTGTTTAAAATTAGGGGTCGCCCATTTAAAACGGAGACGAGGCAAAATGTTTTCTTTCAGAGGGTCATGAGTCTTTGGAGCTCTCTTCCTGAAAAGGTGGTGGAAGCAGAGTCTGAATATTTTTAAGGCAGAGGTGGATAGATTCTTGGTAAGTAAGGGAGTGATAGGTTATCGGGGTTAGGTGGGATGTAGATTTGAGGTTACTATCAGATCAGCCATGATCTCAGTAAATGGCAGGGCAGGCTTGAGGGGCTGAATGGCCTACTCCTGCTGCTTGTTCGTATGTTTCCATGTAACACTTGGTTCATTGCTTGGTCCTCTAATACAAACTCTCAGCTCTTTATCATGCCTGAGCTATTCTTACTGCTTTTAGGATTCAGTCGCTTTTAGCTTGCACATACATTGCTTCCCTAAGAGCTTCTGGAGTTCTATTTTCCTTCTTATCGTCAAACAGAAAACAGGCCTTTTCATAGAGAGGTTTGCTTGCTTCTCCTTACATGAATTCTGTGTTCTACAACTGTGTCTTGCAGCTGTAGAACAGGCTGAAACATAACACCACACCAATTAGGTTTAATTAGCTTTTCTTTTTATCTTTCATCCCCATAGCAACCTCAGCCAGAGTTTAGCTTCTCAGAAGCGATGTCATGATCAAAAAATCCAATTAACCCCCTTTCCAGAATGCTCTTTCGTTTCACTTTGGATTTAAAGGGACATCTCACAAAGACAAGTTCTCTGTCAAGTATCAAGCTTGTCACAGGAAGTTAACATGCAGCAAACAATTAGCAAGCAAATGGTATATTAGCTTTTATTACAAAGGGATTGGAGTATAAGAGTCAAGAAATCTTACCACAACTATATAGGGCATTGGTGGGACCGCACACGGAGTACTGTGTACAGTTTTGGTCTCTTTACTTTAAGGGAGGATATACCTGCCTTAAAGGAAAGTTCACTAGATTGACTCCCGTGGTCAGGGGATTTTCCTATGAAGAGAGATTGAATAGGCCAGGCTTATATTCTCTAGAGCAGGTTTGTCCAATCTTTTTGCTTGGTGGGGGGAGGGGGGGGGTGGGGGGGGGGTGCACATTTCGATCTTTTTCTTACTCAACGGGCCGGTGAGCAAATTTCAGAAAGACAAGGTTTGGCACAATTTTAAACTGAATTTCAAAAAAAGTTGAGGTATTAAGAAACAATTGCTGAGCAAAAATAAAGCAATGTCAGAGCAATAAATTATTAAGTAAAAAAGAAGAGTAATTAGTAAACATGACCAGAGATTGAGAGAGTCAGAATGTGTGTGCCAGGTTCACTCCCTGTCTCAGGATGCTTACTCACTCACCCTCACCCACTGTGAGTGAGTGAGAGTATGTGTGGCGGTGAGAGTGAGAAACCTGAGACAGGCAGAAAGACAGACACACACACAATCTCTTACTCTCACTCCCCCCCCACACACACACACACTTATTCACTTGCTCCCATACACACACCCACACACTCACTCTCTCACACATTCCCACACACATACACAGACACACACACACTCACTCCCACCCAACCATGCACACATACACAGTCACTCCCACACATGCACACTCACTCACTCACTTCCACACATACACACACACACTCACTCATTCCCCCACACACACACACTCTCACCATTCCCACACACACACACACTCAAACAGAAACACTCCCTCACTCACTCTCACACTTACTCCCACACACACTCAATCTCTCACACTCAGCAGTCAGCCTCTTAACAACCTCACCCACCCTTCTTCCAACTTGTGCCTCCTCAGCATCTCATTCTCAGGCCTTCCAGCCTCCCCCCACCTGGTCCTGGCACTCGCACTCTCCCACCGCCAGGCCCCTGCACTCGAAAGAAAATCTCTTCTGCTGGTATTCGTCGTTCCTCCAGTCAAAGACTGGTTCACTCCCACATTTGCTGCTGATAGGCTCACAAGTAATGGGCATATTAGATCTGAATAATACAGATATAGAAATGCCTTACGGAACACCCTGATAGAAGACAATGCATTATACCAGGACTTTCCCCAACCTGAAAATAAGTAGGTAATTCAAAATACTAACGGTCTCAATAATTATAATGTTAAAAAAATGGATTTGGGAAAAATTGAAAGAATATATTATATAAATCTTGATATTTACTTGATTTTGCACTGTGGGTGATTTAAATGTCTTTGCATTGTCTACAAATGTTATCATACTTTTTCTGAAGTAGAAAATTATACTAGTCAACAAAATTGTATTAAACTTTTTCTAAGTATTCTTACTATACATCATTATTGGTCAACTATCATCAGAGTTCCTGTGAATGTCCAACACACCGGTGAACATGCAAGGGAGGGCTCTGATGAGTCCATGACTGCCTCCTGAGGAGTGGACTGAGGGAATGGTGAGAATGACCGAGGGCAGAGTGAGGCGGTAGGGTGGGAAGGTGAGGGTTCGACGATAGTGGGTAGAAGGGACGGCGAGGGCAGTTGGTGGGGACTCAGATGCAGACACGGATCCTGGGGGTGGGAAGGAGGAGGTCAGGGACGTTATTGTGGATGCGGGTGGGATTTTCTGGAAGGAAGGGAACATGCATGTTCACCTGGACATCCCCAAAGGGAAAGGGTTGTGGCTGGTAGGTCACGGTGGAGAGGTGGAAGGTAATACCAGGGTGTCAACAGTAATGGGGAAAAGGAAATGGGCGACTGGGGGAGGGTAAAAAGATGGGGGAGCGCACAAAAAACTGAATCACAACCATGCTGTCTAAATCAAAAGTGAAACAAGAGTAGTCGTGGGCCAGATCAGATGTTGCATGAGAGTGTGATCAGTGGGTGGACGGAGATGCAGGTCAGCTCAGATGGACAACTGAAAGCGAAGCCCATCAGGCAGCATTGAAAATTGAGATGAGTGTGAAATGTGAAGGATCTGTGTGCTTAGGAGAGTGCTTGCATGAGGCTCCGAAAGACCCTGCCACACAAACAGTTCTCCCTCCAGAATCACTCATTGGCCAGCTGCTCCCTCTGCAGTGACAGCCCAGAAGGAGAAAACAGTTCGGGCCAGTACTCTAATTTCGCTGTTTTTAATGGTGTTTCATTTTAAGGTGTACAAGACCGGTTCAGATCAGTATTCTTATTTCCCAGTTTTTACTGTTTTTTCCTTCTGGGAGAGGATGAGGCTGAGGGGCTTACAAGCTAAGGGGATTCAGAGGGAGACGAGAGCTTCTGAAATTAATAAGTGGATGACCCAGGGGTGTCCAGCTGTCATTCCTCCTCCCCTTGGGTGACTGGGGGACCTGACCTGACTCCTTGAGGGGAAAGAGTACCTGGAGGGATGATGAGGTGCCCCTTTTCCCTTCCACGTTGCCACTGCAGGAACTCACCCATGGCTCCTGTGATGGAGTGCAGGTCAGCACACATCTCCGCGTTCTGCTGTGCCAGGGTCTCCATGGCGTCTGCCATCCTCCCCGTGGAGATCCCCATATGTGCACATGTGGGCACCACTTCATCAGAGGCCAGGCAGACACACTCCTCTGACTCGCATGCCACTCTATTGAGGCTTCTAACATCTCTGTGTGATGTTCCCACACCTTCTGCTGACTCTCCAGGGTGAGTTGGAAGGCCAAATCCTGAGGCTCGTCATCTGACTTGGACCTCACAGATTCTTCTTCCCCAGCAGTCCCCCAAGTGCCAGGGAGCTCGGCTGAACCTGCCTCCTGCTGCTCATGTGGTGACCACCAGGTTGTGAACCCGAGCCTGCTCTAGATCTAGGTCCCGCCGAGGTGTGTGTCTCTGCGCTGGTGCAGGGTCAGGGAGTAAGCGCTGTGACGGATCTTCCAGGCTGCTTATTTCCAGCTCTTCAATGGAGGAGGTGTCCTCTTGGCTGGAGGTCAGGACGTCGATGGAGCGGAGGGACTGGCTAGCTAAGGGTGTCAGTCACTTGGCAGAGCTCCCTGTGAACCAAAGTCGAGATAATTAGTGCATGCCAGCAGAGTCAAAAGCAGGAGAGAGAGCACTCACATTTGCGTTGAGAGAGGGATGATGTGGCGCAGGATCTTCACGAGGGTGTTCGCTGCCGACATCACCATTGCCGTAGGCACGGTCCACGTTCTCACCAGTCAGTGCAATGGCACGTTCCTCAAAGTGAGTGAGGGGCCTAATGTGGGCCACTCCATCCCCGGTCTGGGACCCCTCCCTAACTTGAGCAGGTGTCTCCTGTGTGGAAACTGATGGAGAGAGTGTGAGCAGGACACATGGCACTGCTTGGAATGTTTGTGTGATGAGCGGAGGTAGACAGGATGACAAGGTGAGCTCGAGAGGGTATGAGCCTGATGGAGATGTGAGGGTGTGTGAGAGTTAGTGGTGTTGTCCCTTGAGGTGTGAGATCCCTGTGGATGTGTGATGGGTTTGTGAGTGTGTGAGCTGAGAGTGATGAGAAGTGTGAGTTACACTGGCGGAACGAATGAGACCATTCATCCTACATACGAATATACGAATTAGGAACAGGAGTAGGCCACTCAGTCCCCTGAGCCTGTTCCACCATTCAATAAGATCATGGCTGATCTGAATGTAACCTCAACCCCACATTCCTACCTACCCCTGAAAACCTTTTACCCCCTTGTTCATCACAAATCTATCTAGCTCTGCCTTAAAAATATTCAAAGACTCTGCTTCCACTGACTTTTCAGGAAGAGAGTTCCAAAGACTCACAGCCCTCTAAGAGGAATAGTTTCTCCTCATCAATGTCTTAAATGAGGGACCCCTTATTTTTGAACAGTGATTCCTATTCTAGATTCTCCCAGTAAAAAGAGATGATATCTTGGAGGGGGCATCGAATGAAGCTTTGTGGGTAGAGCTTAGGAATAAAAAAGGGGCAGCCACATTGTTAGGTGTTTATTATAGACCCCCAGATAGTCAGCAGGAAATTGAGGAGCAAATATGTGTGCAATTTGCAGAGGTATGTTAAAACAATAACAATAGGATAGTTATATTAGGTGATTTCAACTTTCCCAACATTAATTGGGATAGACATAGTGTTAAGGGCTTGGATGGAGTGGATTTCTTGATGTGTATACAGGAGAACTTTTAGGTCAATATGTAGAGGGTCCAACAAGGGACGGCGCAATGGTGGATCTAATTCTGGGGAATGAAGCCGGATAGGTGGCTGAGGTGGTGGTGGGGGAGCATTTTAGAAATAGCGACCACAACATGGTACAATTTAAGCTTGTTATGGACAAAGAAATAGACAAGTTGCAAAAAAATGTTTTGGATTGGGGGAGAGTGGATTTTAGTAAAATAAGGCAGGATCTGGCCAAGAAGACTGGGAACAGCTACTTGTGGGGAAATCTACAGAAGAGCAGTGGGGGGCATTCAAAAAGGAAATGGGGAGGATAAAGGCTCGACATGTTTCCTCTAGGGTGATAGGAAGGAGTAACAAGCCCAAAGAACCATTGATGACCAGAGATATTCAGGATATGATGAGAAGGAAAAGAAAGGCTTTTAGCAGGTACAAGGGGAGCAAATCAAAGGAGGCATTAGTGGAGTACAGAAAGTAGTGAATTTTTTGAGTAGATGACCAGGTGTGTAGATGAGGGTAGTGTAGTTTATATGGATTTCAGCAAAGCATTTGACAAGGTCCCACATGGGAGCTTAAGAAAGCAATTCAGAGAGCAAAGAGGGGATATGAGAAAGCTCTGGCTGGTAAAAGTAGGGAAGATCCCAAGATATTCTATAAGTATATCAATGGGAAGAGGATAACCAGGGAAAGAGTAGGGCCCATTAGGGACCATCGAGGCAATCTATGGGTGGAACCAGAGGACACCGGTAGAGTGTTGAACGAATACTTCACATCCGTCTTCACCCAAGAGAATGAGGATGAAGGTATGGAATTCGGGGAGACAGACTGCGAGGTTCTTGAGTAAATTGATATAGGGAGTTACAAGGTATTGGAGGTGTTGGCAGGCTTAAAAGTGGACAAATCTCCAGGTCCAGATGATTTGTGTCCCAGACTGCTGAGGGAGGCAAAGGAGGAGATCACAGGGGCTCTGACCCAAATTTTTAATTCCTCTCTGGCCATGGGGGAGGTGCCAGGGGACTGGAGAACAGCTAATGTGGTTCCGCTATTTAAGAAGGGTTGTAGAGATAAGCAAGGGAACTATGGGCCAGTGAGTCTCATGTCAGTGGTAGGGAAACTATTGGAGAAAATTCTGAAGGAGAGAATCGATCTCCACTTGGAGTGGCAAGGTTTGATTAGGGATAGTCAGCAGTGCTTTGTCAGAGGAAGGTCATGCCTAACAAATTTGATTGAATTTTTTGAGTAGATGACCAGGTGTGTAGATGAGGGTAGTGTAGTTTATATGGATTTCAGCAAAGCATTTGACAAGGTCCCACATGGGAGACTTATAAAGAAGGCAAATGCACATGGGATACAGGGTAATTTGATAAGGTGGATTCAAAATTGGCTTAGTTGTAGGAGACAGAGGGCTGCTTTAGTAACTGGAAACCAGTGTCCAGTGGCGTACCAGAGGGATCTGTGCTGGGTCCCCTATTATTCATCATTTATATAAATGACATAGATGACTATGTGGGAGGTAGGATTAGTAAGTTTGCGGATGACACAAAGATTGGCCGGGTGGTTAACAGTGAAGTTGAGTGTCTTGGGCTACAGGAAGATATAGACGGGATAGTCAAATGGGCAGATAAGTGGCAGATGGAATTTAACCCTGAAAAGTGTGAGGTGATACACTTTGGAAGGAGTAATTCGACAAGGAAGTATTCAATGAACGGCATGACACTAGGAAGTTCTGAAGAACAAAGTGATCTTGGCGTGTGTGTCCATAGATCTCTGAAGGCGGAGGGGCATGTTAGTGTGGTGGTGAAAAAGGCATTTGGGACACTTGCCTTTATCAATCGAGGCATAGATTACAAAAGTAGGGAGGTCATGTTGGAGTTGTGTAGAACCTTGGTGAGGCCACAGCTGGAGTACTATGTGCAGTTCTGTTTGCCACATTATAGGAAGGGTGTGATTGCACTGGAGGGGGT
Source organism: Cetorhinus maximus (assembly GCF_964194155.1). Taxonomy (NCBI): domain Eukaryota; kingdom Metazoa; phylum Chordata; class Chondrichthyes; order Lamniformes; family Cetorhinidae; genus Cetorhinus; species Cetorhinus maximus. The sequence goes on along the minus strand of NC_135883.1, from coordinate 89,112,109 downwards.
GCAGAGGAGATTCACCAGGATGTTGCCTGGGATGAAACAATTAAGTTATGAAGAGAGGTTGGATACACTTGGGTTATTTTCGTTGGAGCAGAGAAGACTGAGGGGCAACCTGATCGAGGTGTACAAGATTATGAGGGGTATGGACAGGGTGGATAGGGAGCCGCTGTTCCCCTTAGTTGAAAGGTCATTGACAAGGGGGCACAAGTTCAAGGTGAGGGACAGGAGGTTTAAGGGGGATGTGAGGAAAAACATTTTTACCCAGAGGGTGATGACGGTCTGGAATGTACTGCCTGGGAGGGTGGTGGAGGCAGGTTGCCTCGCGTCCTTTAAAAAATACCTGGATGAGCACTTGGCACATCATAACATTCAAGCCCATGGGCCAAGTGCTGGTAAGTGGGATTAGGTAGGTAGGTCAGGTGTTTCTCACGTGTCGGTGCAGACTCGATGGGCCGAAGGGCCTCTTCTGCACTGTGTGATTCTGTGATAAATGGAAACATCCTCTCCACATTCACCCTGTCAAGACCCCTCTGGATCTTAAAGGTTTCAATTAAGTCACCTGTTACTCTTCGAAATTCCAGTGCATACAAGCCTAACCTGTCCAGCCTTTCCTCATAAGACAACCTGGCCATTGCTGATATTAGTCTAGTAAACCTTCTATGAACTGCTTCTAATGCATTTACATCTTTCTTTAAATAATGAGACCAGTACTGTATACGATACTCCAAATGTAGTCTCACCAATCCCCTGTACAACTGAAATATACCCTACATTTGTAATCAATTCCCCTCATAATAAATGATAATATTCTATTAGCTTTCCTAATTACCTGCTGTAGCTGCATACTCACAATTTGTGATTCATGCACTAGGACATCCAGATCCCACTGAATCTCAGAGCTCTGCAATCTCTCACTATTTAGATAATAAGCTTCCTTTTTATTCTTCCTGCCAAAATGAATGTTTTCACATTTGCCCACATTATACTCCATTTGCCAGGTCTTTGCCCACTCACTTAACCTATCACTTTGTAGCCTCCTTATGTCCTCTTCACAATTCACTTTCCTACCTATCTTTGTGTCATCAGCAAATTCAGCAACTATTCCTTCGGTCCCTTCATCCAAGTCATTTATATAAATTGTAACAAGTTGCGGCCCCAGCACTGATCGCTGTGGCGCACCACTCGTCACATTCTGCCAACCAGAAAAAGACCCATTAATGCCAACTCTCTGCTTCCTGTTAGCTGATCAATCTTCTATCCATGCCAATATGTTACCACCTACACCATGAGCTTTTATTTTCTGCAATAACCTTTGATGTGGCACTTTATCAAATGCCTTCTGGAAATCTAAATACAGTATATTCACCAGTTCCCCTTTACCCACAGCACACGTGGCTCCTTCAAAGAACTCCAATAAATTGGTTAAACACGATTTGCCTTTTACAAAACCATATTGACTCTGCCTGATTGTCTTGAATTTTTTTAAGTGCCCTGTTATAACATCTTTAATAATAGCTTCTAACATTTTCCCTATGACAAATGTTAGGCCAACTGGCCTATGCTTTCCTGCTTTCTGTCTCCCTCCCATTTTGAATAAAGGAGTTTTATTTGCTATTTTCTAATCTAATGGAACTTTCCCCAAATCTAGGGAATTTAAGAAAATTAAAACCGGTGCATCAACTATCTCACTAGCCATTTTTTTCAAGACGTTAGGGTGAAGTCCATCCGGACCTGAGGATTTGTCAGTCCACAACCCCAACAATTTGCTCAATACCACTTCCCTGGTGATTATAATTTTCCCGAGTTCCTCCCTCCCTTCCATTTCCTGATTTACAGCTATTTCCAGGACGTTACTTGTGTCCTCTATAGTGAAGACCAAAGCAAAATGCCTGTTTAATTCATTCGCCATCTCCCTACTTTCCATTATCAATTCCCCAGACGCACTCTCTATAGGGCCAATGCTCACTTTGTTAACTCTTTTCTTATTTAAATATCTATAGAAGCTCTTACTATCATCTTTATATTACTAGCTAGCTTCCTTTCATACTCTAATTTTTCCCTCCTTATTAATCTTTTTGTCATTATTTACTGTTCTTTATATTCTTTCCAATCTTCTGACCTGCCACCGTCTTTGCGTAATTATATGTTTTTTCTTTGAGTTTGACACTATCTTTAAATTTGTTAGTTAACCACGGAAGGTGGGTCCTCCCCTTGGAATTTTTCTTTTTCATTGGAATGTATATATTCTGTGTATTCTGAAATATCCCTTTAAATGTCTACCACTGAACTTCTATTGACATATCCCTTAACCTCATTTGCCAGTTCACTTTAGCTAGCTCTGCTTTCATGCCCTCATACTTGCCCTTATTTAAATTGAAAATATTATTCTTGGACGCACTCGTTTCTCCCTAAAAATGAATGTAAAATTCAATCATATTATTATTGCTGCCATCTAGGTGTGCCTTCACTGTGAGTTTATCAATTAATCCTATCTCGTTGCTCAATACCAGGTCTAGTACAGCCTGCTCTCTTGTTGTCTCCAGAACGTGCTGTTCTAAGAAACTATCTCGAAAACATTATATGAACTCATCTATGCTACCTTTGCCCATCTGATTTTTCCAGTCCAAATGTAGATTAAAATCCCCCATGATTATTGCTGTATCTTCCTGGCAAGCTCCCATTATCTCTTTTTTTATACTCTGTCCTGCTGTGTAGCTACAATGAGGGGGCCTGTACATCACTCACACAAGTGACTTCTTGCCTTTATCATTCTTCATCTCAACCCAAACTGTTCTACATCCTGGTTTCCTGAACTTAAGTCATCCCTCTCTAATGTGTTAATACCATCATTAATTAACCCAGCCACCCTCCTTTTCCTAACTTCCTGTCACATACCCTTCAATATTCAGGTCCTAATCTATGTCATCCTGTAGCCATGTCTCTGTAATGGCTATCAAATTGTACTTATTTATTTCTATTTGCGCTATCGGTTCATTTGTTTTGTTTCGAATGCTATGTGCATTTAGATACAGAGCCTTTAGTTTTGACCTTTTATTATTTTTGTAGCGTTTAGCTTTATCTGCTGATTTACTTTTAGACTTGTACTCTCTGTCCCTGCTTGTCACGGTCTGTTCATCATTTCCCATATTAATACCTGTCCCTCTTGCCTTGTCTCTACTCTTTGGTTACCACATCTTCCCAAATTTGATCCCTTGCCCTCACTATTCATTTTTAAACCCTCTCTACTTCCCTAATTAGGAAGCTCATGAGGACACCAGCCCCAGTGTGGTTCAGGTGTAGGCCATCCCAACAGTGCAGATCCCACTCTCCCCAATACTGGCGCCAGTGCCCCACCAACTGGAACCCACTTCTCCCACACCAGTCTTTGAGCGATGCATTAATTTCTCTAATCTTATTTGTCCAATGCCAATTTGCACGTGGCTCAGGTAATAATCCAGAAATTATTATCTTTGAGGTTCTGCTTCTTAATTTGGTGCCTAGCTTGTCATACTGACTATGCATAACCTCCTTCCTCATCTTGCCTATGTCGTTGTTATCTACATGGACCACAACTACTGAATCCTCCCCCTCCCACTGCAAGTTCCTCTCCAGTCCTGAGCAGATGTCCCAAACCCCGGCACCAGGCAGGCAACAAAACTGTACAAAAAAGACCGTCGCTCTTTTCTACAGAGAACAGTGACAATCCCTTCACTAATAATGTTCCCTACTACCACTACATTCCTTTTTGCTCCCCCCACTTGCATGGCTTCCAGTACCACGGTGCCATGGTCAATTTATTCATCCACCCTGCAGCCCCCACTCTCATCCAAACAAGCTGAGAGAACCTCAAACCTGTTGGACAATTGCAGGGGGTCACATTCCCGCACTCCTGCCTTCTGGGTCCCCTTACCTGTCTCACTCACAGTCACACCCTCCTGTCCCTGGCCACTGACCAAATCAAAAGACCCTGTCCTAAGTGGTGTGACTGCTTCCTGGTATAATGCATCCAGGTAGCTTTCCCCCTTCCTGATGTGTCACAGTGTCTGCAGCGCAGCCTCCAGCTCAATGACTCTGAGCTGAAGTTCCTCAAGCCACAAACACTAACTGCAAACATGGTTGCCTTGGATCACAATATTATCCAGGAGCTCCCACCTCACCTGCCCTGCCATCCTTAATGTGTTTTAAACAATTACTTAATTATATTAATCACTCATTTATATTGCTTTCTTGTATATTTTATTAACTTTATCACCAAATTAAAGCTTAGGGATAGACTAGAACTTAGCAACTTACAAGATACTCACCAAACAGCTGGCTCCTTTCCCTGTCATGCAGCAAGAACCAATTTCTATGGGGTGAGAAAGATAGAAAGAAGAAATGAACAACTCCCTCCCCCTCTTCATCGAACTCCCCTCTTACCAAACTTCAAATCTTCACTCAGTTAGTCGGCTGCACTCCGTTTGCCTGTAGTGGCACTGGGTGGCTGACCTCTTTTGCAGGGCATTGGGGCTAAGCACCGCTGCCACTGCCTCCCATGCTGGATTGGAGATGCAGTTGCCCATCCTGCGACCAGAGTGGGGGTAGGGGACATTACGGCGGGCCTCCATGGCATTCAAAAGACGCTCAAGGGATGCGTGACTGAAGCGGGGGACTGCAGTCTTTTTGCCTTTTGGGGCCATCCTGTCTTCTGTGCAGCAGTTGTAGGCTGGTAGCACTGAGACGTGTGTGCGCGGCTGGACTTTAAATATGGTGCCCGGCATGATGAAACGGCGAGGTAATGGCATGGTGGGCAGATGAGTGCCCACCCACCATCGAAACGGCGTGTTTCCTGGGAATGCATAATTAATGCGATGGGTTTGGGATGATACGGCATGAGAAGCTGCAATTCTGTCTGGTGAGTAAAAGGTCACTTTCCCGCCTGCTACCGCACTTAGTGCAAATCTGGGCTGATTCCACCCATTGTGTTTTTGAGTGTCCGTGGTTGTTTTTTCAATGACTAATTATCTACTGCAGTTGCATTGCAGCTTTCAGGTTATGGATGCCATTGGCTAATTGAAGAATTAGATCATCCGCCTATTGATGGTATTTCCTCCGGACGCTTATCTGACAGAAGCTCTTGGCACTTCCTGGAGGTGGCTAACCACCGCCTGACATTAGGTGATGACCAGTTACAGGTAGTACTGTCATTACACTAGCAAGTTTAAAAACCTGTCACAACACCATTAGTATAATGGAGAAGGAGTTCACGAGAAATAATAACACAAGAGGTTTAAGTTACAGTTTGACCTTTGACAGAATAGCCTACATATATCAATAGCAATAATGGCCACTTTACTCGGATACTCAGTTAATTTTGACACAAGTTCTTATTAAGAATCACAGAGCTTAAATTTAAGCCTATTTGAAATGTTGGTTGATGCATTAAACATAGTCCAACAATCTTTCTTCAATTAGTGGTCCTTCTCAGATGCAGGAACTGCAAATAGTTTTATATTACACAGCCTATTGTCAAAGTAACAAAAGTCTTGTAGAGTAACTTCATATTGGATAAACTAATATGAATCTTATTCTATTTTCAAAGTATTCAAATCTCTAAATCACCCTAACAAAGTAATGGCAACTACAAGAATCACTGGGAATTTTTACCCACTAGCTCATGATGTGATCATGGTGAGGCGGTGGTGTAGTGATAATGTCACCGGACTCGTTATCCAGAGCCCAGACTGATGCTTTGAGGACACGGGTTCAAATCCGATAAAGGCAGCTGGTGGAATTTAAATTCAGTGAATAAATCTGGAATTAAATAGCTAGCCTTGTTAATAGTGACCATGAATCGATCATTGTAAAAACCAATCTGGTTCACTAATGCCCTTTAGGAAGGAAATCTGCCATCCTTATCTGGTTTGGCTTACATGTAACTCCAGACCCACAGCAATGTGGTTGACTCGTAGCTGTCCTCTGAAATGGCCAAGCAAACCACCCAGTTCTATCAAACCACTAGAAAGCCTAAAAGGAATAAAACCGGCCAGACCACCCGGCATCAACCTAGGCACTGGAAACAACAATGGCACACTCAACCAAGTCGGCCCTGCAAAGTTCTCCTTACTAATATCTGGGGGCTAGTGCCAAAATTGGGAGAACTGTCTCACAGACTAGTCTAGCAACAGCCTGACATAATCATACTCACAGAACCATACCTTACACATAATGTCCCAGACACCATCATCACCATCCCTGGGTATGTCCAGTCCCATTGACAGGACAGACCTACCAGAGGTAGCAGCACAATGGTATACAGCTGGTTGGAGTCAAACCTGGCACAAAGAAAGATGGTTGTTGTCGTTGGAGGTCAATCATCTCAGTTCCAGGACATCACTGCAGGAGTTCCTCAGGGTAGTGTCCTGGGCCCAACCATCTTCAGTTGCTTCATCAATGACTTTCCTTCCATCATAAGGTCAGAAGTGGCGATGTTCGCCGATGATTGCACAATATTCAGCAGCATTTGCGACTCCTTAAATACTGAAGCTGTCCATGCCCATATGCAACAAGACCTGGACAACATTCAGGCTTGGGCTGACAAGTGGTAAGTAACATTTGTGCCACACAAGTGCCAGGCAGTGACCATCTTCAACAAGAGAGAATCCAACCATCTCCCCTTCACATTCAATGGCATTACCATCACTGAATTCCCCACTCTCGACATCCTGGGGGTTACCATTGACCAGGAACTGAACTGGACTAGCCATATAAATACTGTGAATATAAAACAGGTCAGAAGCTGGGAATTCTGCAGTGAGTAACTCACCTCCCAATGCCTGTCCACTATCTACAAGGCACAAGTCAGGAGTAAGATGGAATTACTCTCCACTTATCTGGATGAGTGCAACTCCCATTGACACTCAAGAATCTCGACACCATCCAGGACAAAGCAGCCTGCTTGATTGGCACCCCACTCACCATTGACGTATTGTAGCAGCAGTGTGTACCATCTACAAGATGCACTGCAGCAACTCACCAAGGATCCTTTGACAGCACCGTCCAAGCTCACGACCTCTACCACCTAGAAGGATGGGGCAGCAGGTACATGGGAAGACCACCACCTGGAAGTTCCCCTGCAAGTCATACAACATCCTGACTTGGAAATATATCACCGTTTCCTCACTGTCACTGTGTAAAAATCCTGGAACTCCCTCCCTTACAGCACTGTATGTGTACTTACACTACATGGACTGCAGTGGTTCAAGGAGGAAGTGCACCACCATCTTCTCAAAGGCAATTAGAGATGGGCAATACAACTACTGGCCTAGCTATCGCTGCCCACATTCCATTAAAGAGTCAAAAAAAGACTACCTCAAACTTTAGGATTACAGATTGTGTTTTACTATTGCATCACAAAAGCCTTTGATGAACAAATTAATCTCTGTGAAATGTGTTTCATTCAACGCTTAATTTTTCTAACAGCAAAATAAAGTAAAACGCTATAGAATACAGTGACAACAAAGGCCTATGGATTATAATAATACACTGCAATGGAGACGGAAAACGCAACTTCCATTGACCATGAAATTCTATTGGGATTATCCTGGTCCCCTGCTGCAACTCTGGCAGGAGATTGACCCAAATCTCAGAAAAAGGCTCAAAATGGCCCATCATGCCCTTTTCCAGGGTGTTCCTCTGAAGTTAAAGAGCAAGATCAGGAAAAACCCCATTGAATTGTTGGACCATTACATTTAGAGATGGTGCAATACTGAGTTGGTTCAAAAATATATTTATTTACATATATATTTCTATATGCATGTGTGCACTTCTACATGTAAGCCTTTCCAAATAAAAATAATTTGATAGTGCTATACAGTTTTTCGACACCAAATTGGCATTCCACATACCAATTCTGTATTGGCAATTCCTGTGCTGAAGGTGTGTAAGAAATCTGACAGCCACCGTTTTGGTTAAGGCACATCTTAGATGTTCCTAATGGCCATTCCAAATGAACACAATGGACTCAATATTTAAATGGGGCCCCTGTGCCTGTATTTAGATTCTCATTTTTGGGAAATTGGTTCTTGGGATAAACTTGATATGATTATTTTTGATTGCACCCAGAAAAAGATGGCGCAAACCCTCAGGAAGTATTAATATTTGGAGAAATCACTAGCCCCATTATGGTAAGTTCCAGCTTGTTATTCCTGACTCTCCGGGATTTTTGGAGCCATTCTTTGCCTGTTTTAGCTGAGCTTGAAAAATCTTTTAATATGGAGAGCTAACTTTTGGCTGCAATTGTCACTTCACAGGCTGAAGCAGCACTGGAAAGATGGGAAGGTTGCTGAAATTGCCATTGCAATTGTCACATTAGGGAGTACAGCAGCAGCAAGCACAGCAGCACAGACCTATAGAAGACCAAAAGAGAGTGTGGAGGAAGCTGTACAGCATGCTTGTGATTTCCAAATATGAGCTGCCAATAGACGAGGTGCTCTGCAGCAACACAAGTTCAAGAAATAGGCCTGAATAAGCCAATGTCCTGTCTAAGTTTCTTTAATTCAACAAATGGGATTTCTTGACGATTTACAAAAGAGGTATGTTATGTGAGAATAACCTTTTCTATCATGGAGGACGAATGGCTCTCTGGCAGAAACTCTGGCTGAAACTGGACTCTCATTCCCACGTAATGGCTCTGGCCAGATTCAGGTGGGACTCTGGAACATTTATTCAAATGAGGCTCACTCATTAAGATTGCAAGCCCCACTCCCCGGGTCTGTCAATGACTTCATGAGTCACACACAATGTATACGCCTTCCCTTTAAAATCTCAAAGCAAATGTTGCTCTTAAAGCAAAATGTAATGACATCTGAATATCATGATTTCTGTGATAAGCGAGCATGCTATCCTGTCCTAATTTATACTTTGTTGTAACTGATGAAGTTCAGATAGAACCACATCTCTGTTTTATATTAACCTTCAATTACAGAACATTCAGTACTTGTCTAAAGGCCTGTTATGTCTATTGTGTAAAGAAATCCAAAGCAAACAAATACCTGACATAGTTGCTGCATTTTTGCAGCTCAGTGGAAGATATATGTCTTCACTTCATCTTTGATGTACATTTATGTATTTTAATACTCTAGCTTTAATTGTTTATGTTCAGTTAATAGGAGATTTTAGTAGATTTCAAAGTCTTCATCAAATTGTTGAAAGGAAGGTTGGTTAGTCACCTTGTTTCAAAATACAAGACTTGCCTGAATCTTGCAAGCAGAATCATGTTGTAAACTACACCATCATCTACTCAACTGTGATTACATATCAAAGTAAATATTCAATAATGCAAAAGCATGGAAACAAACAGACACATAAGATTAAACGGTTTTTCACACAACATTCCCACTACTGGTATTGTTATGAAGCAATTTTGACTTCACATTAACATCAAAGTTTTCAAATTTCCAATAGGTAAGGTAGCAACGGTGAAGATATATAACTGTTGATGACTGGAAAAGGTATTTACACAAGAAGTTTGCTGAACCAGGTCATTGTTCAACTTGTTCATCCTTTTGAAGAACCATCTCATAAAGTCTGTGCAAAAATAGGTGAACTCTGCTGGACTGTTTAGAATGCAGCTTTTGTAAGGCCAGTTTTGACTGAAGATTTTAGCAGTAGAATGTTTATGACAGGAGAAGCTGGCACAGGAGCTAAACAAAAAACTAAGGCATGGCACACAGACTTTGGAGAAGAAGCCGCAATTTCATCGACACTGATCTGGAAGCCCACATCAATGAAACTGGATGCAGACTGGTGGGAGTCTGTGGCAGGAAACTTGCCAAAATTGTCAATTGTACTACATGGATGGAGTAGGTATTGGCACTTACTGCTAACTCATTCACCCAGTGCCCCAAGAAGTAAAATCAAATAAGGTAACCACCAGACACTTCCATAAAATGCTGGAAACTTAGCATGCCAGGCAACATTTGCGGGGAAAGATACCAAGTTAACTCTTTAGGTCTGTGATTTTCTGTCAGAACTGGAAAATATTGCAATTGTGACAGGCTTTAAGCAAGTACAGAGGCAGGGAAAAGGGGAGAAGAAATGAAACAAGAACAAAAGGGAATGTTTGTGACAGCTGTAAATGAAACAGTTGAATCATTTCCTACTGTTCAAAACATGGTGGCTTAAGTTATGATCTGAAATTATAGGACTCAATGAACAGAATTTTCCGTGCCCATTGGCATTGGGCGGGTGTGAGCGGACAATATGGTGGGAAGGCAAAAAGTTGGTTTCACGCCATTGTGAAACACGTTTGCAATATCTGCTCCACCCAGTAATGGCGGGCCGCATTTCCCACCGCTGCTCATTGGGAACCTCATTGTAATAGATTTGCATATCATTATAAGCCCAGCTTGTCGGAATCATCCACTCACGCTGGTTCATCTGAGCACGTCGGTGTGCCTGCACGTCGACATGTTTCACAACAGCATTTAAAAGTCGTGCACCTGGTGAGCTGTACTTTGAGGGGAAGTTGGAGGTGAGTGCACAATAACATTGCGCAGCGCTCGTGAGGGTCGCCTGTTGGATCTCAAAGTTGAGGCACTACGCCTTCAGGCGAGGGCACAGGCAAGTCGTATTTTTCTGGCTGGCTGATAATGCAGTGTCAGGGCAAGGGCTGCACTGTGGTTGGGGCGAGTTGTGAGGGCAAGGGCTGCACTGTGGTTGGGGCGAGTTGTGAGGGCAAGGGCTGCACTGTGGCTGGGGCGAGTTGTGAGGGCAAGGTCTTCACTGCAGTTGAAGCGAGTTGGGGGTCAAGGGCTGCACTGTGTTTGATGGTAGTGCACAAGCATGTGTGGGGAGTGGCGGGGAGGGAAGCAGCTACGTATTAAGGAAACGTTGTATGAAGTGAACATTCCTCCGCAACTGAGACAGTTCAGGTGCAGCCACATTGACACACTTGGAGTTGGGCCTCAAGCTCATCTGTCCACTCAAGCTCCAGAGCTGGCACAGACTGCAAACTAATAAGCATTTTAATGGACTGCAGAACAACTAGATGACTGGGCACGTTGTACAATCTCCTTGCTAAAGTTTGCCATGGAGCAGTCACTGGTGGAGACGCTCACAGCCCCTTTTAATGTCATCATTCAGGTTTGGACCAGTCTCCCCCATGGTTCAAGCTAACAGTGCAGCCTTGCAGTGTGGGTTAGGAGAATGCCTGTGCCTGAGAGCACAGCATGCAGTCCAGTGGGCAAAGCTGCCGCCAATTGGCAGTAAAGTGGGCAAAGCTGCCGCCAATTGGTCAGGTGGAGTGGGGCAGAGGTGGGTGGGGTTTCAGGCAGCCATGCAGCGCACTAATCTCTGGCCATCCAAGTGGTGGCCAGCAGTCTCTGGGAATCATCAGACTTAACCAAGAGAGGTTCTTAGTACACTTAAGCTACTCCACGCAGCTCTCTCTTTCATCCTGCAGGAGGAGTACATCAGGAACATGGAGCCTGGTGACCTAATTGTATGTCTCATGGATTACAGAGAGCAGAGAGGAAGGAGATGAGAGCGATGGAGTCTGGGCAGAGGGAGGAGCCAGACCCTCAAGAAGAAGGGGGTGCTGGGGCTCCTGCGCACACTGAAGAGCCACTGCGAGCTGTTGCTCGAACGCGCCTGGCTAGACCCAGGGTCAATGGATGCCGCTTGTCATTCCTGCAGATGACCGAGAACCAGTGTTGCTGAAGACTGCATATGTCTAGGGAACTGGTCAGTCACATCTGCCACCTGCTGGAGAATTTGGTGCCGGGGGCATGGAGGGCTTTCACTGCCAGTGGCCATGAACACGACCTTGGCGCTCAATTTTTACACCGGTGGCTCCTTTCAGAGCTCCACAGATGACCTCTGTGTGATATCACAGGACTCCTACCATGAGGTCATGGATGCCATCTTCGTGAAGGCACACAGCTTTGTGCATTTTTCCCGGGATCAGGAAAGCCAGGAAGCAAGAGCGCTGGGATTTGCCCAGATCTCGGGTTTCCCACAGGTGCAGGGTGCCATTGACTGCACTCACATGGTGCTCAGATCTCCATGGTAAAAAGCAGTGAACTATGTCAACCGCAAGGGCTTCCACTCACTGAATGTTCAGCTGGTGTGCGACCGCCACAAATGCATCCTACAGGTATGCACACAGTTCCCAGGGAGTGTCCACGGCTTCTACATTGTCAGTAGGTCTCAGATCTCTGACGTATTCCAGGGTCCACAGAAGCTGCCGAGTTGGCTCCTCGGGGACAAGGGCTACTTGCAGAGGATGTGACTGTTGACACCAGTGCGACAGCCTCAGACTGCAGTCGAGCGAATGTATAATGCGGCTCATGCTGCAACTCGCAACTTGGTGGAGCAAACCATTGGAATGTTGAAAATGAGGTTCCGGTGCCTGGGCCGGTCTGGTGGAGCCCTGCAATATAGTCCACAGAGAGTGTCACTCATCATCATTGTCTGCTGTGCCATTTACAGCCTGGCGCTGCAACAAGGAAAGGAGCTGGCTGAGGAGGAGATACAGGAGCTGCATGTCTCCTCCGATAAGGAGGATGTTGATGGGGATGAGGGTGAGGAGGTTCCCAAGGGGAAGAGGACGGCGATGAGACCCTCACACTGGCCAGACGAGGCGGGTGTGCTCAGGAGGCCCCAATAGCTGCTAGATTCGTGGAGGAAGATGATGACAACATGCAGTGAGGTGACAGGCACCATAGATCCTCACATTGCTTCTGGGAACGTTTGACTCCTGTCTGGCTGACGGCAGCACATATACTCTCTGTGATAATGCTCCTGGCATGGAGATGCAGTGGATGTCTATAGGAGCATGATGACGACATGCAGTGGGGACACTCCATAGATCCTCTCATTGCAGTATAATGTGGATAAATGTGAGGTTATCCACTTTGGTAGCAAAAACAGGAAGGCAGATTATTATCTGAATGGCTATAAATTGAGAGAGGGGAATGTGCAACGAGACCTAGGTGTCCTCGTACACCAGTCGCTGAAGGTAAGCATGCAGGTGCAGGAGGCGGTAAAGAAGGCAAATGGTATGTTGGCCTTCATAGCCAGAGGATTCGGGTACAGGATCAGGGATGTCTTGCTGCAATTATACAGGGCCTTGGTGAGACCACACCTGGAATATTGTGTGCAGCTTTGGTCTCCTTATCTGAGGAAGGATGTTCTTGCTATAGAGGGAGTGCAGCGAAGGTTAACCAGACTGATTCCTGGGATGGATGGACTGACATATGAGGAGAGATTGAGTCGGTTAGGATTATATTCACTGGAGTTCAGAAGAATGAGGGGGGATCTCATAGAAACCTAGAAAATTCTAACAGGACTAGACAGGGCAGATGCAGGAAGGATGTTCCTAATGGTGGGGAGTCCAGAACCAGGGTCACAGTCTGAGGATATGGGGTAGACCATTTAGGACTGAGATGAGGAGAAATTTCTTCACCCAGAGAGTGGTGAGCCTGTGGAATTTGCTACCACAGAAGGTAGTTGAGGCCAAAACATTGTATGTTTTCAAGAAGGAGTTAGATATAGCTCTTGGGGTGAAAGGGATCAAAGGATATGGGGAGAAAGCGGGAGCAGGCTATTGAGTTGGATGATTAGCCATGATCATAATGAATGGCGGAGCAGGCTCGAAAGGCCAAATGGCCTACTCCTGCTCCTAGTTTCTATGTTTCTATACAACTTATGTGAATGTTTGACTCCTGTCCTGCTGATGGCACCTTGCTAACGCTCTGTGAACAGGGTCATATCATGGAAATGCAGCAGGAAAACTTTAACTTCTCCTGATCCTACGGCATCCTTCGTGAGCTGTTAACCCTTCAGGACCACACAGTCACCGGGCACAGATGCTGATGAGATGGGGGCCAGCCACATCTCAAAGGTGCTGAGAGCACAGAGAGAGAATGAGGGATCTCTGAGCCGCCGGCCCAGGACACTCAGGCAGCAATGATAAACCCCATCGAGGTGCAGGCATGACTGATGTGACTAGTGACTGTGAAGACACACCATCAGTGTGCTGGGAAGGTTGCACAAAGCACAGGGAAGGGGCCTGGACTGAGACACCTGCTTTTATCTTGTGCAGGAACCAACGTTTCACATTAGAGTGATGCGAATATTGCTCATCACAACAAGGAGCCATAGGCAAGGAAACATTCTTGGGAATTTATTAGCAAAGTGAACGCAATGTACAAATGATTAAAACCCATGCCCAGACTGTGCAACTACATCTTCTTAACCTTCCTAACCCTGCTGCTACGTCTTGGTGCTCCCCCAACATACACAGCAGAGGTGGAGGCAGCCTGCTGACTACAATGCCCTGTCTGTGATGACCTTGATGGGCCTCCTCTGGAGGGCCAAGACTTGGAGGGCCCCAGCCTGCTTTTGGGGTCCTGCTGTGTGGCATTGGTGCCCTCCTCGGCCTGTGAAGCTGGATCTGCTGGGGTCACAGGGAGAGGAGATTCGAATAGGCTGGACGCTCCAGGAGTCGACTACCTGGGTGGATGGCCCCAGGGTGTGCACCTGCTGATTCTCCTCCTCTGGGTGCCCGAGGGCCTCTGGCTGACTCGTTGAGAAGGGGTAGCTGGAGTGAGTTCGAACTGCCCCGTGCCCCTCTCGTGTTGACGCTGTTGGAGGCCAACTATGGCATCAGTGGTAGAGTTTAGCCCGCACAGCAGTGCAGGATTGATGTCCTGGACCAAGGTCTCCATGGATGCTGCCATCCTACTAGTGTTGACCTCGGTGCATTGGCATGCTGGCGCTATCACCTCAGGCTGAAGGTGAATGGACTCCTGGGAGGAGTGGAGGAGTGCATCAGACATCTCTTCCTGATGTTCCCGAGCTTGCCTTTGCAGCTGCAGCCACTGAGGTATGATCGAGTCTAGAGGCTCGTCACCTGACTCGGACTCAGATTTCTGGCCTCCAGCAGTCCTCCAAGTGCCGGAAAACCGGGAAGTGCCTGTCGCCACCTGCTGTGTATCAGACAGTGCAATGTGCTCACCAGGTTGTGACCCTGAGGCTACTCTAAAGCTAGGTCCCACCGGGGTGTGTCTCTGCGCTGGTGGAGGGTGTGGGTGAGTGCTGCATTGCATCTTCAATGGCGGTTTCAGCAGATTCCTCTTCTGAGTTGTCTTTGGGTCTTGGGTCGAGGACCTGGGTCATGGACTGCCTTGGCTGCTTCCCAGGTGTGCCTGCAAAAGCAAGGAGAGATGATTAGTACATACCAGTGGCCTGTGAAACAAGACGCCTCAGTCACAGCATTGTTGTCTGACGGATGTTGCACTGCTGGATCCTCACTTGGTTGAGCAGCACTGACCTCACTGTCGGCACAGGACTGGTTCAGATCTTGGCTGGCCAGCTGGATGGCTCTATTTTCAAAATCCGTGAGGACCTTGATTTCAGGTGTTCCTTCACCGGTCTGCGGCCTCTCCCTTTTGCTGTGTGCCATCTTGTCTTGCATGGATTCAGTTGGAGAGAGTGTAAGCAGGGCGCCTGCCAGGCCAGATAATAGGTATGCCTGGCATGTGTGGGTGGTGAATGGTCCCATGGTAGGGATGAAGATAATGAAGGTGAGTGTGAGAGAGTGAATGGTGATATCCCTTGAACTGGCAGCGAGTGAGGGCCCTGTGGATGTGTAATAGATTTGTGAGTGTGTGAGTTGATAATGGTGAGAAGAGTGACTTACCCCAGTGGAACGGAGGAGATAATTCATCCTGTTCCTGCACTGGGTGGCTGTTCTATTTTGTAGGGCGTTGGCACTGACCATCACTGCCATCACCTCCCAAGTCAGATTGGTGATGGTGCTGCCCCTCCTAAGGCCAGAGCGGGGGTAGAGGACAACATGGCGGGTCTCCATCACATCCAGAAGATGTTTCAGGGACGCATCACTGAATCAGGGGGCTGCAGACTTCTTGCCTATTAGGGCCATGTCTTCTGTGCAGAAGTCCTGGGCTGGAAGCACTGAGAGGTGTGTGTGCTGCTGCACTTTCAATATGGCGCCTGGTGTGAGGAAGTGGTGAAGTGATGGCGTGGCGGGCGAATAAGAGGCCGCCCACCAGCGACCCAGCATGTTTCCCGGGAATGCATGATTAATGAGATGGGATTGGGGCAATACGGCGTGAAAAGCCGCCATTGCGGCTGGTGGATAAAATGTCCTTTTTCTCGCCCACTACCGCACTTCGTGTATATCTGGGATGATTATGCCCAATGTTAAGTCCAGAAGGCTGTAAAGTGCTAAATCAAAGATGAGGTGCTGTTCCATGAGCTTCATTTGAACAGTGTAGCAAGTATGGGGATCAGTCTGCAAATTTACCCCTTACAGTAGTAGTTGGGATGGGCCCCAGTTTAATTGGTCGCAACTGGCTGAAAAAGATTGAATTGCAATGGGCTGAGATTTTTCAGATCAGAACGAGAAACTTACAGGAATTTTTACAAAAGCACGCTTCCATTTTCAGTGATGAGCTAAGAAGGATTTGTGGGCTACAAACCAAAATCCACATAGACCCTAACGCAACCCCTAGATTTATCAGAGCCAGACGAGTCCCTTATGTTCTATGGGACAAGGCTGAGACCGAGATAAACAGGCTGGAAAAGTTGGGCATCTTGCAACTGGTGCAATTTTCCAAGTGGGCGGCACCCATAGTACCCGTACTGAAGCCAGACCAAAGTGTTCGCTTATGCGGTGACTATAAGTTAACTGTAAACAGTGGCCAAACTTGATAGATACCCGATAGCGAAGATTGACAAATTATATTTGAAATTGGCAGGGACATCACATATTCAAAACTCAACATAAGCCACACCTATCAGAAGGTACAGTTGGAAGAAGGCTCTAGGGAATTTGTGACCATCAATACACATTGAGGATTGTATCAATATACTCGACTACCTTATGGGGGGTCTCATCGGCATGTGCTATTTTCCAGCGTACCATGGAAAATCTGTTTCAGGGACTTCCTCATGTCGTTGTTTATCTGGATGAACTGATGAAGAACACTTAGCTAATTTGGAGGAGGTGCTGAAACGCTTCTCATAAGCGGGATGTGCTTGAAGCGAGGAAAATGTATTTTCCAAGCCAAAGAGGTTTTTTACCTGGGCCATAAGGTTGATGTGCAGGGCCTGCATCCCTTGGAAGAAAAGGTCAAGGCTATTCATGAGGCACCTGCATCAAGAAACCCTACAGAACTAAAGGCCTTCTTAGGCATAATAAACTGCTATGGGCGATTTCTCCCAAACCTATCGCCTGTACTGGCTCCGTTATACGCAATGCTTAAGGAAAACCATAAATGGATTTGGCAAGCTCCGCACCAGGTGGTGTTTCTGAAGGTAAAGCAATTGTTAAGATCATTGGCCCTACTGGTTCACTTTGATCCAAACAAATAATGATTTTAACTTGCGATGCATCCCCTTATGGAATAGGGGCTGTACTTGCACATCGGATGGCGGATGGCTCCGAATGACCCATTGACTATACATCTTGCACGCTCAGAGCTGCAGAGCGATGATATTCTCAAATCGAGGAGGAGGGCTTGTCTGTTGTGTTTGGTGTTCAGAAATTCCATCAATACCACCACAGTCGCCATTTCCATATCATATCCGACCACAAGCCTCTGCTGGGATTATTTGGAGAGGATAAGGCGATACCCCGCATCGTATCTGCTCGCACCCTGGGGTGGGCACTGATATTGGCTGCTTACGAATACACTTTTATTCACCGAGTGGGAAGCCAGATCACACATGCTGATGCGCTGAGCCGCCTCCCCCTGCCAGATAAGAAGGTTCCGATTCCCCAGGAACTTGTCTTAGTACTAAAGTTTTTGGATTCCTCCCCTGTCCAGGCCAAACAACTCCCTGAGCGGACAAGACCCACTTTTATCTCATGTCTGGGACCAGATCTTGAATGGATGGTCAGGCGAGCCAAAGTCTGATGACATGAAGCCCTATTTCAATTGCAGATATGCGCTCACCTGCCAGGACAGCATATTGCTCTGGGGAGCAAGAGTTATCGTGCCCCCAAGAGGCCAAATTACATAGCGCTCACCCTGGCATTAGAAGGATGAAGATGTTCATGCGCAGCTACTTATGGTGGCCAGGGATGGACATGGACATTGAAACCCTAGTCAAAAGCTTTCTTCAATGCCAGCAGGTACAAAAGCTACCCCCCCTTAGCTCCATTGCACCTCTGGGAATGGCTGGGACAGCCTTGGATGCGTCTCCACGTCAACTACGTGGGGCCCTTCTTGGGCACGAATTTCCTTTTACTAATAGATGCCCACTCCAAGTAGATGGATGTCTTCGAAGTCCGGTCACCCACATCTGCAGCCACCATAGACCATTTGCAATAGAGTTTTGCAGCGCAAGGATTACCAGAGGTGCTTGTGTCAGACAATGGGACTGCATTTACCAGTGAGGAGTTCCACAGGTTTACAACCCTCAGCAGAATAACTCATATCAAAACCTTGTCTTACCACCGCACCTCTAATGATTTGGCTGAGTGGGCGGTTCAAACTTTTAAGTCCAGAATGAAAAAGCTGGATGGGAGTTCCATCAGCACCAGGTTGTCATGGTTCCTGTTTGCATATTGGACGACGCCACACACGACCACCACTATCGCCCCCACTGATTTACTAATGAAGAGACGTCTCGCACCCATCTCACTCTTATCAGGCCGAATTTAGTGGGGAGGTTGGAGAGAAGCAAAGAGGTCCAGAAGGCTTGACATGATGGCCCATAATCATGAAAGAAATTTCATGGCGGGAGACACAGATCTTGTGAAAAATGTTGGAGATGGGCCCAATTGGCTATTTTCCCAAGAGGCTGAGAGTGAAACTTGTAAAGGTTTTAGCATCATGGGACCCAGAATACATGGGCATTTTCCTGAAAAGGAGGATGTTTGGGGAACACTACGTGTGATGATTCTGAAGTCAGTCTCCAAGATGTATTGTGTTTATGGGTGGAATCATCCCAGATTTGCACCAAGTGTGGTATTGGGCAGGTAAAACGACAGTTTACTCGCCGGCCATGATGGCGGGTTTTCACGCCGTATCGGCCCAAACTCGCCACATTATTTATGCACTCCCGCTTCCATGGCGGGCGGGTTCTCATTCACCCGCCCGCCATCACCTTGCCGCTTCATCATGCCGGGCGGCGTATTTAAATCCAGCCTCAAGCACACATCTCAGTGCTTCCAGACCACCACTGCTGCACGGAAGACATGGCCCTAAAACTGAGGAAGACTGCAGCCTCCGAGGTCCACCGGTGTGTCCCTCGAGAGCCTTTTTGATACCGTGGAGGCCTGCCGGGATGTCCTCTACCCCACTCTGGCCACAGGATGGGCAGCAACTGCACTAACACGACTTGGAAGGCAGTGGCAGCGGTGGTCAGCGCAAACACTCTTCAAAAGAGACTTGGCAAGTTACCGAGTGCATCTTGTAGATGGTATACGTTATTGTCACTGTGCACGGGTGGTGGAGTGAGTGAATGCTTAAGCTGGTGGATTAGGTGCCAATCAAGCAGGTTGTTTTGTCCTGGATGTTATCGAGCTTCTTGGGTGTTGTTGAAGTTGTACTCATCCAGGCAAGTGGAGATCATAATCACATTCCTGATTTATACCTCGTAGACAGTGGGCAGGTTTTGGGGAGTCAGGAGATGAGTTACTCTCCACAGAATTTCCAGCCTGTGACCAGTTGTTGTAGCCATGGTATTTATACGCCTGGTCCTGTTAAGATTCTGGCCAACGGTAAGTCCAAGGAAATGAACAGTGAGGCCAAATATAAACTTGATGATCGCTTTCCTGAAACCGTCCCTTCAGTCCACAAGTGTGACCTAGAGTTTCCAGTCACTTATCATCTTAATCCTCCACCCCTCACCCATTCTGACCTTGGACGGGAATTTCCGGCCCCACTGTGGCAGGACAGGCTGCGGGGTTGTGGCGGGCCAGCCCAAAGTCCATTCACTTTTGGCGGGACCGGACGATCCCGGCGGCTGGCGGGACCGGAAAATTCCCCCCCCTTTGACTTGCTACACTGTTCAAATGAAGCTCATGGAACAGCACCTCATCTTTGATTTGGCACTTTACAACCTTCTGGACTTAACATTGGACATAATCGTCCCAGATATACACGAAGTGCGGTAGTGAGCGAGAAACAGAACATTTTACCCACCGGCCGCAATGGCTGCTTTTCATGCCGTATTGCCCCAATCCCATCTCATTAATCATGCATTCCCGCGAAACACGCTGGGTCGCTGGTGGGCGGCCTCTTATTCGCCCGCCACGCCATCACTTCACCACTTCCTCACACCAGGCGCCATATTGAAAGTGCAGCAGCACACACACCTCTCAGTGCTTCCAGCCCAGGGCTTCTGCACAGAAGACATGGCCCTAATAGGCAAGAAGTCTGCAGCCCCCTGATTCAGTGATGCGTCCCTGAAACATCTTCTGGATGTGATGGAGACCTGCCATGTTGTCCTCTACCCCCGCTCTGGCCTTAGGAGGGGCAGCACCAACACCAATCTGACTTGGGAGGCGAAGGCAGTTTTGGTCAGTGCTAATGCCTTGCAATAGATGGCAGCCACACAGTGCCGCAAGAGGATGAATTATCTTCTCCGTTCCGCCAAGGTAAGTCACTCTTCTCATCACTCTCAACTCACACACTCACAAACCCATCACACATCCACAGGGATCTCATTCACTGCCAGTTCAAGGGATATCACCATTCACTCTCTAACACACACCTTCATTATCCTCATAGATAAAAACAAAATACTGCGGATGCTGGAAACCTGAAACAAAAACAAAAAGTGCTGGAAAATTTCAGCAGGTCTAACAGCATCTGTGGAGAGAAAGACAGAGTTAACATTTCAAGTCTGTTCTGAAGAAGACTCATACGGGCTCGAAACGTTAACTCTGTCTTTCTCTCCACAGATGCTGTCAGACCTGTTGAGTTTTTCCAGCACATTTTGTTTTTGTTTCATTATCCTCATCCCTACCATGGGACCATTCACCACTCACACATGTCAGGCATACTTATCATCTGGCTTGGCAGGTGTCCTGTTTACACTCTCTCTATTTGCATTCATGCAAGACAAGCTGGCACAGAACAACAGGGAGATGTTGCAGACTGGTGGA
Source organism: Cetorhinus maximus (assembly GCF_964194155.1). Classification (NCBI taxonomy): domain Eukaryota; kingdom Metazoa; phylum Chordata; class Chondrichthyes; order Lamniformes; family Cetorhinidae; genus Cetorhinus; species Cetorhinus maximus. The sequence continues at coordinate 89,090,985 of NC_135883.1, read as the reverse complement.
GGAATGCCAGACATCAAGGTCATCACAGGCTTTGAAAACAGTTATCCAGCTTGCCGGTGAAGGTCTGAACTGTTCCTGTACCGACAGTGAGGTTGGCAGTGCTCAACCAAGTGAGGATCCAGCAGTTCAACATCAATCAGACAACCATCCTGAGAATGATGTTCCTGTTTCACAGGCCACTGCCCTGCACTAATTATCCTCCCTTGCTTTTGCAGGCACATCTGGGAAGCAGCCGACGGAGTCCATGACCCAAGGCCTCCAATCAAGCCCCGAAGAGGAATTTGGAGGCACCCTCCCTGAAGTCCCGTCACAGCACTCACCCACAGCTTCACCAGTGCAGAGACACACACCTCGGTGGGACATAGCTTTAGAGTAGCCTCGGGATCACAATCTGGCGAGGACAATGCCCAGTCTGATCAACAGCAGGATGAGGCAGCAACTTCCCAGATTTCTGGCACTCGGAGGACTGCCGGAGGCCAGAACTTTGCTGAGTCTGAGTCAGATGATGAGCCTCTGGACTTGGTCATGTCACAGTTGCTGGATCTGCAAAGGCAAGCTCGGGAACATCAGGAAGGGATGTCTGCTGCACTCCTCAGATTGCAAGGCACAATGGAGGAGTCCGTCTATCTTCAGGCTGAGATGAAAGCGCCGGCATTGCAATGCACTGAGGTCAACACTGGTAAGGTAATGGTCGCCATGGAGACCTTGGTCCAGGATGTCACTCCTGCACTGCTGCACGGATTCAACTCCATTGCTGATGCCATAGTTGGCCTCCAACAGTCTGTATGTGAGAGGGGTGCTGGGCAGCTTGATCTCACTTCAGCTACCCCTTCTCCTCAAGGAGTCGGCCTAGGAGGAGGATCAGCAGGTGCACACTCTTGGCCCACCTATCCAGGTGACTCCGAGAATATCCAGCCCATCTGTTTCCCCTCTTCCTGTGACCTCAGCAGTTCCAGCTCCACAGGCCGAGGAGGGCACCACTTCCACAGAGCAGGACCCCAAAAGCAGGCCAGGGCCCTCCAAGCCTTGGCCCTCCAGAGGATGATCGCCAAGGTAATCACAGACAGGGGCGTCCCAGTCAGCAGGCTGCCTCCACCTCTGCTGGGCATGTCCAGGGAGCGGCAGTGTTAGGAAGTTAACTCTTTTGGAGTCAGCCAATTAAACTAAATTAACAAAATGAGGGGCAAAATAAACACAGCCCCTAAATTAGGGAACTGCAAAACAAAATTTAAAGGAAACTTACAAACGCAAAATTAAAATGTGATTAAGAGGGTCAATAAAACATCCCAGTCCCCGCGGTGCCCACTGGGCATGGAAGGCCTCGATGGTGCTGTAGGACACCGCATGCTCCCTCTCCAGGGACACTCGGCCGTGAACGTAGCCGCAGAAGAGGAGCAGACAGTCGGAACAGACGACCGTCTCGATCGTCCGCTGTCTGGACCTACTAATGGTCAACTTGGCCAGGCCCAGGTTCACGAGGACGTCCTCCTCCCACCTGGCCCCCCTGCGCACTGGGTACCCGTAGATCAGGAGCATGGGACTGAAGTGCAAACAAAACATCGGTAAAATGTTTTTTAACTCTTTTGGAGTCAACCACATAATCTAAATTGACAAATGAAGGATAAAATAAACACAGCCCCTAAATTAGGATAGCTGTAAAACCAAAGACAAAGTTCAAAGAAAATTTACAAACATCAAACCAAAATGTGATTAAGAGGGTCGATAAAGCACCCCAGCCCCCGCAGTGCCCACCGGGCACGGAAGGCCTTGACGGTGCAGGCAGACACCACGTGCTCCCTCTCCAGGAAAACCTGGCTGCGAACATAGCCGTGGAAAAGGGGCAGTCGGGTCGGACGACCCCCCTCGATCGCCCGCTGCCTGGACCTGCTAATGGCCAACTTGGCCAGGCCCAGGTGCACGAGGAGGTCCTTCTCCCTCTACGGTGCCCGAAGATCAGGAGTATGGGACTGAAGTGCAAAGAAAACATCGGTAAAACGTTTTTAGATAACAGAAAAGGGAGTGCAGCTTACAACACCCTATATAAATGTGGTCCACGGACTCCACAAGGCCGCAAAAGATGCAGGTATCTTAGGAGTCCATGAACCAACACATTCTATGATTGTAGGGGACTGCTGCATGCAACACCCTCCACCCCAGGTCCCAGATGGAAAGTTGGAGGACACCTCCGTAGAGGGCCCCCCACTGGGGATTTCCACCGCTGAACGGCAACAAGGCATAGCAGGGCGTGTCCGGGTGGAGGATGAGGGCAAGGAAATGAAGGGTGTGCAGCAGCAGCCCTTCCAAGAAACCCCTCTGCGCCGTGCTAAAGGGCACGGAGGTCATTCCCACGAGGAAACTCAGATTGTGGGGCACCGGCTCCCGAGGAATGGTTCGGGGCTTGGGGCCAATGTGGAATTCCGTCCGAGCAGGGTTACACTCAGTCAGAAAACCACCGGGCACCTGCACCACCTTGAGACCCAGAATGACATCGGGGCTGAGCACAACCCTCCTAAGGTCTTGAATGGCATTGGCCACGAGCCGGACGTCCACGGATGCGCAACGCGCCATCTCCTGTGGAAGCAACCAGCCCACTCCTCCACCAACCAGCACGTCCCCAATCCTGGTCACCCCGGCAGCCACTGAAAAGAATAGAAGGGCGGATTCTTGAGCAGTGGCTCTCTGATGAGAGCTGCTACTCCTGACGGGGGAGAGCTGTGTCATGAGGTGACCATGTTCCAGGTCCTGGTAAAAGACGGGCAACAGCTGCAAGGAGCCACAAAGGCCCCTCAGGTCTACAAACAGAAGCTGCACATCATAATTCAGGCCATGCACCTGGTGAAAGAAATACGTTGCCAGGGCACACCATCTCCGAGGGGTCTCGATGTAAAGGTATCGCTGCAGGGCCTGAAGGGAGAAAGTCGCGACCTGGGTACATGGGCACACCAGCGCCTGACCGCCCTCCCTAAGCGCGAGGTTCAGAACCTCAGCAGCGACCCAGCGCAGCCTTTTGTCCCAGAAGAAGTCGACGAGCATTCTCTGGATTTTTGTGACAAAGTCCAGGGGAGGGGTCAAAGTGACCAGCCGGTACCACAAAATGGCGGCAATCAGCTGGTTTATGATCAGAACTCGACCCCGGTAAGACACCACATGGAGCAGTCCTGTCCAGCACCGCAGGCGAGTGGTGACTTTGGCCTCCAGCTCCTGCCAGTCCCCTGACCAGGATCCCTCAGCAGGGCAGAGGTGGACCCCGGGCAGAGGAGACTGGTCCTGCTCCAGGTGAAAGGCCTGAGCTCCTGGGGTAGGGGATCCACCTGCCACTGACTTACCAGGAGTCCAGAACACTTGTCCCAGTAGACCTCCTGGCACTCGCGCATCCTCCGCAGGTCTGCCGGGTCGCTAAACATGAAGAGCATGTCATCGGTGTAAGCCGAAAGGACCACCCCGATGCCCGGCCCGCGCAGAACCAATCCCGACAACCTCCTCCTCAAGAAGTGCAGGAAAGGCTCCATGCAGATAGAATACAATTGGCCAGACAGGGGGCAGCCCTGACGCACCCCTCCCAAAGCGAAGGGGCGCCGTGAGGGACCCATTAACCTTCACTAGACACTCTGCGGCAATGTACAGAAGCCGGATCCGGGCGACAAAATGCGTCCCGAACCCGAATGCTCGCGGAGTCCCGGATAAATATTCGTGACCCACCCTGTCGAATGCCTTCTCCTGGTCAAGAGACAGGAAGATGCTCGAAAGACCAGTCCTCTGGGAGAAGTGGATCACGTCCTGGACCAGTTGGATATTATTGGATATTATCGAAGATGGTATGGCCCGGGACTGTATAGGACTTGTCAGGGTGGATCATGTGGCCCAGCATGGTGCCAAGGTGAGAAGATATTGCCCTGGCAAAGATTTTATAATCCATGCTGAGGAAGGAGACTGGGTGCCTGTTCTTGAGCAGGTGGAGACCCCCCTTCTGAGATATCTCCCCAGCCGTGATACTCTCCCCCAGGACCCCCGCGTAGTTGTTCCCCAGGATGTCCCAGGACGCCCTGAAGAACTCCATGGTCAGTCCGTCCAGCCCCAGGGATTTTTCCCTGGAGAGGCCGTCGAGGGTGCCGGTCAGCTCCCCCAGATTTATAGTGGAGTCAAGCTTTCCGGTGCTCTCCGGACCGACCTGCAACAGGTCCTCCCACAAAACTCTGCGAGCATCCTCACTGAATGGATCCAGAGAGAACAGGGCAGTGTAGTAGGATTTGGCAATGGCCCTGATGCCCTCTGGATCCGAGACAAGGGATCCATAGTCAGCCAGCAGCGTAAGGAGCTGCTGACGGACTACGTGCCTTTTTTCCAGTGAGTAGAAGAAGGGGGAGCCACGGTCCAGGTCCATGAGGAACCGGATCCGTGACCTCACGAACGCGCCCCAGGACCTGACGAGTTGCAGGTCCCTCAGCGCCCCCTTCTTCTCATCGTACACCAACCGCAGGGTCGGGCCCGCATTGGGCTGACGGAGATGTGTCTCCAGGTCCCACAGCGCCCCCTTCTTCTCATCGTACACCAACCGCAGGGCTGGGTCCGCATTGGGCTGACGGAGACCTGCCTCCAGGTCGAGCACCTCCTTCTCCAACTTCTCGACCCTGGATTTCCGCCTCTTTGTCGACCCCCTCGCGTACTCCTGACAGAAAACGCGGACATGAGCTTTGCCCACGTCCCACCAGAGCCTCAAGGAGGGGAAGCCTCCCCGCTTCCTTCTCCAGCCAGCCCAGAAACGACGGAACAAGTCCAGGAACCGCTCGTCCTCCAGCAGCAGGTTGTTAAAGTGCCAGTACACGGACCCCGTCCGAGCGCAGAACGGAACAAGCTCCGCCCACACCAGACGGTGGTCCGTGCACGGCACCTGCTGCACAGAAGCTGATGGAACACAGGACACGTGCGCCTTCGAAATGTAAAGACGGTCGAGTCTGGACGCTCCGACTCCAGGTGACACAAAAGTGAAAATGTTGGAGTCAGGATGGAGATGTCGCCAGACGTCCACCAAGTCGAAGGACCCGGCCAGGTCCTGCAACTTACTCACGCCTAGCGTGCGGTGCTGGGTACCGTAGACGGTCCCTAGCCTCGAGGGAAGGGGAGGAAATCCCCCCGAGAACGATGCACTCGCCCGTGTCGCTGAAGCCCAGATGAGTGGACACTTTGTGAAAGAAGCTCGCTTGCTGCTGTGCGCCCAGGGGAGTGTACACATTCACAAAGTGAAGCGCCCCGCCCCCCAGGCGCACAGTAAGGTACAGCAACCGGCCTGGCACCGGCTCCTTGACCCCCAAGATCTCTGGCTGAAAATGTGAGGCCAACAAGATAGCCACCCCGCCAGAATTGGAGGCTAGGTGACTAATGTAGACCCCCCTTCGCCACTCCAGGAGCCACGTAGCTTTGTCTCCCGGAACGGTAGGGGTTTCCTACAGGAAGCACACCGCATACTTCCCGTCCCTGAGGACCAAGAAGTTCTGGAACCAGTGCTGTGCGTCCCTGCTGCCGTGGATGTTGAGGCTGGCTATGGTAGTCTTCATTGTCAGGAGTATGTGCTACAATCACCTGAAATAAAAGCAGGAGAGGACTTTTTTTCTAAGTCTTCCTCCCCTTCAGGAGCCCAGCATGGAACGTATGGACCTTCCGCCAGGCGTTCCTGTCCAACTCGGGTGCCTTGAGGGCCTCATGGGTGGACCAGAACACCAGCGGATATGAATGCCACCGGTCCAAGGCCAGCTGCACTCTGTCTCGGCAACCATGATTGCTCACCAGAAAATCCCCGAGTTCCCCAATGGTGATGAGGGGAGCGTCAACAATGGGCACATAAGCCCCCATCACCTCACCTGGCTGCAATGACTCTAGGTCATCGGTGGTGCTCGTCATGGACACCCCATCCTCCTCTGGGTCGTCGCCTCCGGCTTCCGACCTCTCCCCCGCATAGAGTGCGGGAGCTGATTCGGAGCTGCCAGCTGGCTCCACCTCTGCCTCGATCCCACCCCTAGGATCAAGGCCAGATGGGTCTCCTTTTCAGTTTCTGGGTCAGAGGGCGGCGGTGGCTCAGAGCCCCACTCCCCCTCAGGCACTGGGTCATCCAGCGAGTCTCGGACCTAAGACAGTGGCGTCCGGCGTTGAAGGTTGGGAGGGAGCAGGGAGGCCTTCTTCACCACCGCCATCCAATGACCCAATTGTCAGAGCCAAAAAGGGACTGCTGTAGTCCCCTGGTGGGCCAGATGACATCTCTGGGGTACAAGGTGGGTCAGGGTGGGGCACCACAGCAAGGGCGGTACCCTCACCGACCCCTGAGGGGCCCTGCTCAGGGGATTGCAGCAAGGGAACAGGGGCAACAGGGGTGACAGGGCTTTGGATTTGGGCCCCCCAGATGGCAGAGTGAGGACTTGCGGGGGTGCGGGGGAGGAGATGCCCCCACCTCTTCACTGGGGGAGGGGACACATCCAACCTCACTCGTTGGAATGCCCTCCCCCTCCGCGGGGTGACATCTCTTCCAGGGTAGGCTGGGGGCTGGGGGACTTCCATCTGGGGGGCCCTCTCCGCCTCATCCAGCCCTCCCGGCCGCTATGGGGTTTGGGCAGGTCCACCTTTTCTAATAAGACCACAGGCTTGGGGTCACACGCCTCACCGCCGCTGGACCCGGGAACCTGCGCGGGGACAACGCCGGGCCCAGCACATGGCGCTGAGGCGCACTTGGACCCTGGAGCAGGCGCGGAGACATTGCTGGGGCCAGATGATGTCTTTCCCCCTGAGCCGATGTCTTTAGGGGGGGGGTTGTTGGGTGGTCTTGGGGGGCCGTCCCCAGGTGGTGGGTCTTCCTCCGAGCCTTCTTATGGCGCGGGGGCTCTCCCCCGCCTCGCTGGCAGCTGAGGTAGCCATGGCTGCCGGCGGCACCTCCCCTTGCGGAGAGGGAGATGGTGTGGTGCCGGGGGGAGGAGTGGCGGTGCCAGCTGCAGCCACCTGGATGTTGCTGGCCTTTGAGGCGGGGCAATTCTTACGAACATGCCCCACCTTCTAGCAGGCATGGCACCGCATGCCGTCCGCTAACCTAAAGACCCTGTAAGCGGCCCCCTGGAATTCTAAGGTAAAGCCCCCCCCCCACGCACTCCTCCCGGGCCAGCCGGACAAAAACCTGGTGCTGGAAGGGGTACATGTGACGGAGGGCCACATCCCTGGGGCCGAGCGGGATCGGTGCGACCCCTGATCTAACCTCCCCCAGTTGATGGAGGTGGGGGAGGAGGAGCTCACTGGAGACAAACGTTCAAGATTATGAGCCTCTGGGCAGTGGCCTCCAGAGGGTCCAATGCCAGAAAGGTCTCGCCTGCAGTGAGCCTCTTTTGAAGGGCCAGGTGCACCGTCCGCTCGGCCCTTAGGAAAAATATGGCCTTGTGTACATCTTTGAGGCGGTGACTATGGCTGAGGGGCCAATGACCGCAAACCTCAATTGTCATGTCGAGGTGAGTGCAGCTGTTGACCCCGGTTGTTTTGTCACAAGTTTAAAGGGTGACGGGGCCTCAGGAGCAGCAGCAGGAACCAAGGAGGCCATTGCCCCTGCGTAGGTGACCTTGGATGGCCCCGCCATGGGCGATGATGGTGTCACCATGGGTTCCTAGAGCTATACCCACCCCAAAAAAATGTAAGTGTAATAGGAAAGCAACAGCAGTGGGGGGGTGTTGGAGGTGTTTTCCCTCCTGGTACAAAGAGAGAGAGGGGGGAAGGGAGAGCGAGGGGGAGAGAGAGAGAGAGGAGGGCACAGTGACGCACAAGGTGGAGAAGTGCCACAGGTGAATGGCAGGGGGGAGAAGAATGAGGAGATGTCTTAACTCTTGGTTTTCTTCAGACAGGGAGAGGAGAGTGTCTTCGCCCCAGGGCAACTGGGATTGCTGGCACACAGTCTCTCACTCTAACGGCTTCTTCACCGGGCAGCCTCAGCTGACCTGGACTTGAGGTGCGGGGGTGAACGGTCAAAGGCCTTTCCAGTTCACAAATATGCCCACACCTCTCAGATGTTCCTCTTCCTTTCCCTCCCCCTGTCAAAACACAAGTCCAATACAGAGCTCCCCTCTTGAGTACACACCTCTCGTAGCACCACTTGAAATCTCCTCCCTCCTGGCCCACTCCTTTCCTTCCTCCCTCACTGAAGTAGGCTGTGAGCCTCAGGCCTCGAGCTGCAGGGGGACACCCACCCACCGACACCCACCCACCCATCCCCCCACCAACCCCCCCACAACCCCCACTCCCCCCACACCCTGAAAGACCCCAGGGATCTGTGACCGACTGAGGATACAGACATCGTGCACACTCTCTGGAAACTGTGCACACACCTGCAGGGTGCGTGGTCGCATAGCAGCTGCACATTCAGTGAGTGGAAGCCCTTGCGGTTGATGAAGTCCACTGAATGTTGCAACGGAGATCTGAGCGCCACATAGGTGCAGTCACTCACACCCTGCACCTGTGGGAATTCCGAGATCTGGGCGAATCCAATAGGCCTTGCATCCTGGCTGTCCCAGTCCCGGGCGAAATGCACAAAGTTGTGTGCCCTCGCAAAGATGGCAGCCGTGACCTCATGGATTCATTTGTGGATGGCGGGTTGTGAGATCCCACAGAGATCACCTGTGGAACCCTGCAATGAGCCACTGGCATAGAAATTGAGCACTGTGGTCACTTTCACGGCCACAGCCACTGGATGCCCTCCATGTCCCCTTGGCACCAAACCCTGCAGTAGCCGGCAGATGTGAGCGACCAGTTCCATAGACATGCGCAGTCTTCGGCGATACTGGTGCTCAGTCATCTGCAGGAATGAAAGTCGGCACCTATAGACCCTGGGTGTCGCTAGGCGGTGACCAACGATGGCTTGCTGTGGCTCTTGGGCAGGGTGTGTGGGAGCCCCTGCTGCCCCTTCTTCCTGAGGTTGCTGCTTCTGCATCTGCGCAACCAGGAGCCTCAGTCGCTCTCTCCTCCGCCTTCTTCGCTCTCTGTAGGCCATCAGGCATACAGCTAGTTCATTAGGCTCCATGATCCTGATGTATTCCTCCTGCAGAATGAAAGAGAGAGAGAGAGACATGTGGCTAGCATGGGTGTACTAAGAACTTGTCCTGGTTAAGTGTGATGACCCCTTAACGCTTCCTGGAGAGTGCTGGCCACCACTTGGATGGCCAGAAATTAGTGCGCTGCATGGCTGCCCTGTTAGCTTGAAACAATGGGGGAGACTGGTCCAAACCGGGATGCTGACCTTGCAAGCAACTGTGAGTGCTGCCAGGAGTGACTGCTGCATGGCCAGCTTTAGCGAGATTGTACAACATGCGTAATGGTCAACTGTTCTGCAGCCACAAAAATGCTCATGAATTTGCAGTCTGTGCCGGAGGGGTGGGGGTGGGGCGAGGGGGGTATGCAGCGGTGAAAGGCTTTGGAGCACTTGGTGGTACTTTGTTGCCTTTGTGTTTCTTGAGTGGGCAGATAAACTAGGAGCCCAACACCAATCATATCAATATGGCTGCGCCTGAACTGTCTCATTCGCAGAGGAATGGTCACTTTATACGGGTTTCCCTAATGCGAGGCCATTTCCCTCGCCCACCCTTTCCCCACCCCGAATGCTTGCGTGCTATATTCAACGTCAGGGCTGCCCTTAACCCCGGCCCCCCAACACTCCTGGATCTTGAAGTCCAACAGGCGACCCTGGCGAGCCCCACACAATATTACTGTGTACTCACCTCTGAGTTGCCCTCAAAGTGCAGGCTGCCAAGTGCACGCCTTTTATGTGCTGTTCTGAAACATGTCAGTGTCCTTTCCCGCTGACGTGGGCGGACCATCCAGCATTGGGGGGGGATAATTGCGGCCTGATAATGATATACTGATGTATTACAGTGAGGTCCCTGATGGCTGATGGCGGGAAATGCAGCCCGCCCTTGGTGCGTTGAGTGGACGATCATGAGCTGGCTTCTCACTGTGTAAAAATGATCGCATCATATTGTCCGCTCACAGCACCAAGTGCACCCGACGCCGGTAGGCACGGAAAATTCTGCCCTATAACTCTCATTTATGGTAGCATCTTAGTCCTTGTTGTGAGCTTCAATGAAGCATATGGTAACTTATTCGAAATCTGCAGCAGGTCCCCACCTCAGAAGTGGCTAAGGATCATTCCCACGAAAGTACAGACTGCAGTTCAGATGGCAATAGAGGAGCAAATGGATGGGACATTGCATACCAGCTTCCAGACCACAAATGCATGATACATGCTGCTGTCTCTCAGCCTCACATTCAAGTGGGGACACAGAAACAGGGCCCAGTGGAATGGTAATGGCTGGAGACCACCGCCATGATGTTGCCATCTCTCTATAGGCACATGCCATGCATCCATCTCCTGCCTCAGAGCGCAACACCAGTCTGCACTGGAGTGTTGCTTTGGGCTGCAGTAGAGTGCTTAAGTTGGAGTTTGGTGACTGAGGGAGTTCGGTGAGGAGGGAATGAGGTAATTCTTTGAGTACCGTGAATATGGTCGGGTAAGTATTTACTACCTTTATCATGTATAGTTTTTAAGGTCTTATTTTGTGGTTCATCGTTTGTAAGGGCTATATTCTGTAACAATGAGGAGCAGGGAAGAACGGCCCTAGAGTAATTGATTTTATTTGATATTAAGTATCTTCCAAAAGGTTTAATTTAATTTAAAGGGGTAAGTCATGGCAGGAGAGCTCAAAGCTGTGGTGTGCTCCTTCTGCTCTATGTGGGAAGCCGGGAACATTTCCAGTGCCCGAGGCCAGTATGTATGTGGGAAGTGTCTCCAGCTGCAGCTCCTAGAAGCCTGGGTTTCAGAGCTGGAGTGGTGGCTGGGGATACTGTGGAGCATCCGTGAGGTGGAGAGTATCGTGGATAGCACATATAGAGAGGTAGTCACACCACAGGCTAAGAGTCCACAGGCAGGAAGGGAATAGGTGACCACCAGGCAGAGCAAGAGGACTAGGCGGGCAGGAATCTCCTGTGGCTATTCCCCTGCAAAAATGATACACCACTTTGGATACTGTTGGGGAGAATGGCCTCTCCGGGGAATGCAGCAATAGCCAAATTCATTGCACCACGGATGGCTCTGCTACAAAGGGGAGGAGTAAAAAATTTGGGAATGCAATAGTTAGAGGGGATTCAAATGTAAGGGGAATAGATAGGCATTTGTGTGGCCACAAACGAGACTCCAGGTTGGTATGTTGCCTCCCTGGTGCTAGAGTCAAGGATGTCTCAGAGCGGCTACAGGACATTCTGAAGGGGGAGGGTGAACAGCCAGTGGTCGTGGTACACATTGGTACAAACGACATAGGTAAAAAATGGAATGAGGTCCTAAAAGCAGAATATAGGGAGTTAGGAAGTAAGTTGAAAAGTCAGACCTCAAATGTAGTGATCTCAGGATTACTACCAGTGACACGTGCTAGTCAGAGTAGAAATAGCAGGATATATCGGATGAATACGTGGCTGAAGAGATGGTGTGAGGGGGAGGGTTTCAAATTCCTGGGACACTGGGACCAGTTCTGGGGGAGGTGGGACCAGTACAAACTGGACAGGTTACACCTAGGCAGGACTGGGACTGATGTCATGGGGGAATATTTGCTACAGTGGTTGGGGAAGGTTTAAGCTAAAATGGCAGGGGGATGGGAACCTATGCAAGGACTCAGAGGAGTGGGAATCAAGGACAAGAACAAAAGACAGAAAGGGGAATAAGAAAAGTGATAGGCAGAGAAATCAAGGGCAAGAATCAAACAGGGCCTCAGTGAAAAATAATGGGAACGGGACAAGTAATGTTAAAAAGACAAGCCTTAAGGCTTTATACCTTAACACGAGGAGCATTCGCAATAAAGTGGATGAATTAACCATGCAAATAGATGTAAACAGATATGATATAGTTGAGATTACGGAGACATGGCTGCAGGGTGACCAGGGATGGGAACTGAACATCCAGGGGTATTCAGTATTTAGGAAGGACAGACAAAAAGGAGAAGGCGGTGGAGTTGCATTGCTGGTTAAAGAGGAAATTAACGCAATAGTGAAGAAAGATATTAGCTCCGACAATGTGGAATCTGTATGTGTAGAGCTGAGAAACACTAAGGGGCAAAAAACGTTAGTGGGGATTGTATATAGACCCCCAAACTGTAGTGGTGATGTTGGGAATGGCATTAAACAGGAAATTAGAGATGCATGCAATAAAGGAACATCTGTAATTATGGGTGACTTTAATCTGTATATAGACTGGGCAAATCAAACCGGTAACAATACCGTAGAGGAGGAATTCCTGGAATGTATACGGGATGGTTTTCTGGACCAATACGTTGAGGAACCAACTAGAGAACAGGCCATTTTAGACTGGGTATTGTGTAATGAGAAAGGACTAATTGGCAATATAGTTGTGTGAGGCCCTTTGGGGATGAGTGACCATAATATGACAGAATTCTTCATCAAGGTGGAGAGTGACGTAGTTGATTCTGAGTCTAGGGTCCTGAATCTTAGTAAAGGAAACTACGATGGTATGAGGTGCGAGTTGGCTATGATGGATTGGGAAACGTTACTTAAAGGGATGATGGTAGATAGGTAATGGCAAACATTCAAAGTGCGCATGGGTGAACTGCAACAATTGTTTATTCTTAAACAAAAACAAAAATACCTGGAAAAACTCAGCAGGTCTGGCAGCATCTGCGGAGAGGAGCACAGTTAACGTTTCGAGTCCGAATGACCCTTCACAGAACTAAGTAAAAATAGAAGAGAGGTGAAATATAATCTGGTTACCCCCCCTTAAACCAGATTATATTTCACCTCTCTTCTATTTTTACTTAGCTCTGTTGAAGGGTCATTTGGACTCGAAACATTAACTGTGCTCCTATCTGCAGATGCTGCCAGACCTGCTGAGTTTTTCCAGGTATTTTTGTTTTTGTTTTGGATTTCCAGCATCTGCAGTTTTTTGCTGTTATAATTGTTTATTCCTGTCTAGCGCAAAAGTAAAACAGGAAAGGTGGCCAAACCATGGCTTACAAGGGAAATTAGATATAGTATTAGATCCAAGGAAGAGGCATACAAATTGGCCAGAAAAAACAACAGACCTGAGGATTGGGAGCACTTTAGAATTCAGCAAAGGAGGACCAAGGGTTTGATTAAGAAGGGGAAAATAAGAGTATGAGAGTAAGCTTGCAAGGAACATAAAAACTGACTGTAAAAGTTTCTATAGGTATGTGAAGAGAAAAAGATTGGTGAAGACAAATGTAGGTCCCTTACAGTCAGAAACAGGGGAATTTATAATGGGGAACAAAGAAATTGCTGACCAACTAAATACATACTTTGCTTCTGTCTTCACAAAGGAGGACACAAATAACATACCAGAAATGTTGGGGAACATCCCAGAGTACTTAAGGAAGTGGCACTAGAAATAGTGGATGCATTGGTGGTCATCTAGAGACTCTGGAACAGTTCCTACAGGTTGGAGGGTAGCTAATATAACCCCACTATTTAAAAAGGGAGGCAGAGAGAAAACAGGGAATTATAGACCAGTCAGCCTGATGTTGGTAGTGGGGAAAATTCTAGAGCCCATTATAAAAGATTTAATAGCTGAGGACTTGGAAAACAGTGGCAGAATTAGACAGAGTCAGCATGGATTTACGAAAGGGAAATCATGCTTGACAAATCTACTGGAATTTTTCAAGGATGTAACTAGTAGAGTTGATGAGGGGGAGCCAGAAGATGTGCCCTATTTGGACTTTCAGAAGGCTTTCAATAAAGTCCCACATAAGAGATTAGCGTGTAGAATTAAAGCGCATGGGATTGGGGGTAGTGTATTGAGATGGTTAGAAAACTGGTTGGCAGACAGGAAGTAAAGAGTCGGAGTAAACGAGTCTTTTTCCGAATGGCAGGCAGTGACTAGTTAGGTACTGCAGGGATCGGTGCTGGGACCCCAGCTATTCACAATATATATTAATGATTTAGATGAGGGAACTAAATGCAATATCTCCAAATTTGTAGATAACACAAAGCTGGGTGGGAGGGTGAGCTGTGAGGAGGATGCAGAGATGCTTCAGTGTGATTTGGACAAGCTGAGTGAGTGGGCAAATGCATGGCAGATGCAATATAATGTGGATAAATGTGAGGTTATCCACTTTGGTAGCAAAAGCAGGAAGGCAGGTTATTATCTGAATGGCTATAAATTGAGAGAGAGGAATGTGCAACGAGACCTGGGTGTCCTCATACACCAGTCACTGAAGGTAAGCATGCAGGTGCAACAGGTGGTAAAGAAGGCAAATGGTATGTTCGCCTTCATAGCCAGAGGATTCAAGTACAGGAGCAGGGAAGTTTTGCTACAATTATACAGGGCCTTAGTGAGACCACACCTGGAATATTGTGTGCAGTTTTAGTCTCCTTATCTGAGGAAGGATGTTCTTGCTATAGAGGGAGTGCAGTGAAGGTTTACCAGACTGATTCCTGGGATGGCTGGACTGACATATGAGGAGAGGTTGAGTCGGTTAGGATTATATTCGCTGGAATTCAGAAGAATGAGGGGGAATCTCATAGAAACCTATAAAATTCTAACAGGACTAGACAGGGTAGGTGCAGGAAGGATGTTCCTGATGGCGGGGGAGTCCAGAACCAGGGGTCACAGTCTGAGGATACAGGGTAGACCATTTAGGACTGAGATGAGAAATATCTTCACCTAGAGAATCGTGAGCCTGTGGAATTTGCTACCACAGAAAGTAGTTGAGGCCAAAACATTGTATGTTTTCAAGCAGGAGTTAGAAATAGCTCTTGGGGTGAAAGGGATCAAAGGATATGGGGAGAAAGCGGGAGCAGGCTATTGAGTTGGATGATCAGCCATGATCATAATGAATGGCGACAGGCTCAAAGGGCTGAATGGCCTACTCCTGCTCCTATTTTTTATGTTTCTAATGTTTCTATGAAATTTGAGTGGACGTTTGAAACTGCCAAGGAACAAGGTCCTGAAATGCAGCCAGCATCAGCTCACTGCCAATAGCAAGCTGCCATGACAGGAGGACCACCACAGTATATGACCCATTTTCAGAACATGAGCAGCCTGTCACAATATAACCCATTAGGAGAAGGACCAAAATAGGAGAAAAGAAAGGCATGCGTAGGCATTGAGGGAAGCATAGGTTTTGGAAAAAGTAGGATGGCTTGTGGCTCACTGTCATAAAATTGAATGTGCAATATAACGTTCTTTGTTATTCATAGAGTTTAGAATTATAAAGGAAAGCTCTTACTTCGTGCTGCATTATTCAGTCAGGTAATGATTATTCATATGCTGATGGAGGGGCAGAGAACTGAAGTGTTGCCATGCTATTTGATGGGTAGTGGACTGAGAGAGTGCTTCTTTATTTAGAAGCGGGGGAGAAGGACATAAGGCTTGGCATCAAAGGTAGATCGTGCTAAGCAGAGGAAAAGACTTGCGTAACAAAATGCTTTTTGATGGCCATGTCAGCTGTCACTGAGGACTCCTTTGTATGCAGGACATGGTGATGCTCTCTTCCATGCAGTTCTGGCTCCAACACAGCCAACAATATCGCTGTCTAGTTTTTTCTGTATGATGAAGCTGTACAGGGAAAATTACGCAACAACAATGTGTGACACATGCTTTGGAGCATATTTAAGAACCTCTCATGATCTGCCTAGGCAGCAAAAAGGAGCCTTTAAAACTCCGATGGTGACTAATCTTGTAAAAGCATGTCTCATTGTAGTACTTCTCAGGGATGTAGTGCTGCCGGGGCGCACCAGAGTCCTGCTCTGACACCTCTTTAAAGGCTTTAATGGCTAGTCCTTTAATCCACCACCCGGCATGATTCATAGGGGCCTTAATGAATAGCTGCTGCCTGCAGCATTCAGATGCCAGTCCTTAACTCAAAGATCTCTTGGGCCAACTCAACCTGTCCGAACCCAGTCTCTCTTTCCTGACAACAATACAAAATGTTGCTAAGGAATTGAAAACACTCATGAAAGACGCATTGAGAGAAATTTCTGGAGATCAGCTGTGAATTTTAAAACTAACATGAGAACAGTTCTGAAGATTAGTAGCTAGGAAAAGTCATTGGCTTTTCTGTAACTCCGGCACCAGCCTTGCCCCACTTCCAATTCCTCCTGTGGAGAGAAAGACAGAGTTAACGTTTCAAGTCCGTCTGACTGTTATTCAGAGCTGCAGAGCTGTTGAGTCATAGGGACTCGAAACATTAACTCTGTCTTTCTCTCCACAGATGCCGTTAGACCTGCTGAGATTCTCCAGCATTTTCTGTTTTTGTTTTAGGATTCCAGCATTCACAGTATTTTGCTTTTATCCAATTCCTCCTATTTTACCTCCGGCACCTCCTATTTAAAGGCTGGTTAGTACAATCTCCTTTGCTGATTGGCCATCTGTTAATACGCCTCACTTGATTTTTATTTCCACTGATGTCATTAGAATCCACTCCTTCCACTCCATTAATTGTCTGACTGAATTTTCAATCTGTAAGATTCGTGTTGATTTTAACCCTCACTGCCTCCAATATTGAAGCTACTTGTTTCCAGGAGTAACACATGCGGGGCGGGGTGGGGGGCTGGGGATTTGGCTTATTGATGGTAACTGGACGGAACTCCTCTTGTAACCATGTGGAGCTGCAGGACTTGTGGCACAGAGGTGGCCGGCACAGGGACCATGCCAAGTAAATTCTACCTGCACTATTTTGTGGGGCACAAGGGCAAGTTTGGCCATGAGTTCCTGGTGTTTGAGTTCAGGCTGGACGGCAAGAGTTGACCGGAATGTCTGGAGCTCACAGTGTCTTTGAGTCAATGTGTAGCAGCAGCAATAGCAGTAATCCTCCTGTACAGCTCCCTAAGTGTAAAAAAATACAGACCTTACAACTTCCTGCACACAACATTATCATAAACAGGCATTTCAGGGTCTTTGAAGCTCAAGGTTCCCGGGATCTAAAGCTGCGTCAATATCCCCAAACATCCAGCTGTATTTGCCTCCTGAGCATTAATTCCATGGCTGTGATGGCCTGAGGGTGTGAAACACAACATAATGTTTATATTCTCTGCTGGCAGATTTACATGGAATTAGCAGCACAGAAACAGGCCATTTAGCCCACCTCACCTATGTTGCTGGCTATGCTCCACACAAGCCTCCTCCCACCATTCTTGATCAGGCTATCAGGGTAACCTTCAGCTTCTTTCTTCCTCATTTGTTTATCAAGTTTCTTGAATGTATCTATACTAGAATCATAGGATGGTTACAGCACAGAAGGAGGCCATTCATCACATTGTCTCTGTGTCAGTTCTCTGCAACAGCAACTCAGCTAGACTCACTTCTGCACCTTTTCCCTGCAGCCCTGTAAAATCTTTTCTCTTCAGATAATTACCTAGTTCTCTTTTGAAAACTGCAATTGAATCTGTCCCCACCACACACACAGGCAGGGCATTCAAGATCCAAACCACTTATTCTATGAAGAAGATTTTCCTCATTCCGCCTCTGGTTCTTTTGTTAGTCATTTTGGAGTTCTCGGCCTTCTGCCGATGGGAACTGTTTCTCTCATTTAATCTATCCAGACCCCTCATGATTTCGAATATGTGTAACAAATCTGCTCTCAACCTTCTCTTCTCCAAGGCAAACTGCCCCAGCTTCACCAATCTCTCCACATAACTGAATTCTCTCAACCTCGGAACCATTCTCATAAATCCTTTCTGCATCCTTTCTAAAACCTTCATATCCTTCCTGTTGAGGCTGAACCAGTGTTTTATGAAGGTTTAAAACTTACTTGCTTTTGCACTATGTGCCCCTATTTATAAAACCTATAATTTATTAACTGCTTTCTCAACCTGCCCTGTCACTTTCAATGATTTATGCACATATACATCCAGGTCCCCCCTGCTCCTGCATTTCATTTAGAATTGTACCCTTTATTTTATGGCTCAGTCTTCTGACCAAAATGTATCACTTCACACTTCTCGACATTAAGTTTCATCTGCCATGTGTCTGCCCATTCCACCAGCCTGTCAATATCCTCTTGGAGTCTATCACTATCCTCCTCACAGTTCACAATACTTCCAAATCTTGCATCATCGTCAAATTTTGAAATTGTGCCCTGTACACCCAAGTCTAGGTTATTAATATAAATCAAGAAAAGCAGTTGGCGCTCCATATACCATCCCCAGTCAGAAGTAAGTAAAGTTTTCTGTAATTCATGTTTTTAATAGGCTTGAATTAAATAATTAAATGGTTGTATAATGAAATTCTAGCTATGCTAAAGACTAACAATTCAAAGTATCACATTGTTCGAAATAAAATTAGCTACTGACACTAATATTTTGCACTTGAAAAGTATAGTTTTACTGCTTTTTGGGGACTCAAATGATTAATACATAGGAAAACAATGTGTTGTGTTATGGGTTTGTTTGGTGTCTCATGAATGAGATCTTTAGACTTGTACGTTTAAACATGAACCATTTATTGGTAATCCTTAACTATGTACAGATCCCAGTTACTGCCATGCATGGTGCTGCTCCATGCAGGTTCCTTCTAGACTGTTCTCTGAGTATATTACCATGTGACTCTATACAACTTACCGTGAGCAGTGCTATTCTCCTGTTCCCCGTTAACCTTTTCTCTGCTGAACACTTTTACATTTCAATGGCATGCAGACACACACAGCACAATGTAATATTGGATGTAGAAGTGACATGGCCAACACATTTTCTTCGAGCTCTGGCACTTCAAAATTTGGCATTACAATGCTAGTTCTTCTCAGTCACCCTATACAACCTCTTTCAGGTATCTTCAGTTAGACCCTGCTTAAATCATGTGCAGAGGTGTGTGTAATGTGCAAATGAGGCAAAGATCAGGTGAGAGAGCGTTTTTCATTTTTTACCCCAGGTTGGACAGACTGGGCTTGTTTCCACTGGAGTTTAGAAGAGTGAGGGGTTATTTGATAGAAGTATACAAGATCCTGAACGGTCTTGACAATGGATGTTGAAAGGATGTTTCCTCTTGTGGGTGAGCCCAGAACTAGGGGGTCACTGTTTTAAAATTAGGGGTCACCTTTTTAGGAAAGAGATGAGGAGAAATTTTTCCTCTCAGAGGTTTGTGCGACTTAGGGACTCTCTGCCTCAGAAGATGGTGGAGGCGGGCTCATCGAATATTTTTAAGGCAGAGGTAGATAGATTCTCATTAGGCAAGGGAATCAAAGGTTATCAGGGTTAGATGTGATTGCGGAAGTCAAAACACAAGAAGATCAGCCATGATCTTATTGAATGGCAGAGCAGGCTCGAGGGGCCGAATGGTCTACTCCTGTTCCTATTTCTTATGTACTTATGTTCTTTACACTCTGAAATAGGTGTACATGAAGCATAATGGAGAAGACAATCTCATCTTTGCACGTGGTAACATGGCGTATGAGAGGTTCTGTAGTCCATTGGTGGCCTCTAAACTATAAACTATGAAAAATCTGATAAACATTTCCAAGCAGTACACTGCATTATAGCTAAAACATAGCGCAGTGCATCACTGATTGTGACCAGATTGATTTTTATTCCTTTGACCTGTTCACAAATCCACACTGCATTGTAGCTGGAAAGAGACAGATGAATTGGTTTAATCTGCTGACTGTTATTGGAAGACATTGTTCTAGTTAATTATACACTTTTGATCAAATGTAGACCCCAGTTTGAAAGGTCATTCAACAAATTAAATGATAGATTCAACAGATGGCCTAGGTTTTAAAAGTGGAACTGCTTTAGTTGTTGGTAAAGTTAAAGTGATAAAATAATCAAAGCCTTTTGCTATTAGTGGTGCTGAGAGAGCACTCTACATACTTGGATGATCTAACACTTAGGAGTCACATATTTGCAACACTTTTAGATTTGTTTATACAGTGACACAGTAAAACAATTAACATGCACTTTGGCTCAAAATGGCACCTTTCATTTTTCCATGCTGCCCATACATTCCATTAGTTTTATGTCATGTGCGTACCATATAATTACCATGTGGGAATAATATTTGTCAGTGAATGTTCACTGTGTACAGAGCTAAACATATCATAATTGTACAAACTTTAACAATTCAGCACACTTCATTCACACACTTCTCAACTCAAATCTCTCTGTTTAATGATGCGTCACATAATTGTAGGCTAAATATCTGTTAACTTATTTATTCTAAGAATATAAAGCATTTATATTTCATAATTTTGTACAAAGTGCAATAGACACTAATTCACAAGCATACTGTCTTTATGTTTTAGGTTTTCTCCTCACTGAATCACAATTGAGATTCCAATTATTTCCTTCCTGTGAATGACACACTCTAGTTGCTCCACTCAAATATTTCTTCATTTAGATTTGACAACATAGCGTGCATACTTTTGTTCCTGTGCCTGTAGGTTCTTAAGCAACACCACTGTGTTATATTTATAGCCTGAGCAGAAATTTGCAAGAGGTTGTTCTGAAAGTTCAATTGTCGTTCAGATTCAAAGCCAAAGAACAAACTCCGGTGACACAAATAGGAGTAACAATCATATGTACCACCTAAAAGTGAGATTTTCCTTGGGAATTGACTGGAGAACGATCGGTGAACTATATAAAGTAAAAGATGGGTTTTACTCTTACTGTGTAAACCAATAAAAAACTAATATAAAATTGCTAAAATCAAAAAAGTGGCAGCTGGTGATAGATTATTCCTAAATTAGAAAATGTTTCTTCACTTTGTCAGAAGCAGTGCAATGCCAAATCAGTAATTAAGCGGCTGTATGGTAATATACCAATCTAACAGGTTAACAAGGGAGAACTTTTACAAATCACAGATAGGCGCATTAAGATAGTTCCTAGTTTGTGGGAAATGGTATCATTGAGGTTTAATTAGGGAGATAGCTATTATGTAGATACAAAGGTATTTGATATTAGTAAGATACACTGCACTGATTTGTGTGTCTGTACGTATTGTGTGTTACAACTTTGCCATCACTTTACTTTATGGGCAGAATTTTTGGGTCGGCGAGCAGGGGGCAGGACCCGCTCGCCGACGCCAAGTCAGCTGCGCGCCCGCCAAACTGTCAAAGGCCTATTAAGGCCTGTTAAAAGGTAATTAACGTAATTAACTGAGCTGCCCGTCCAACCTTAAGGTTGATGGGCAGGCGAAGAGCCCAGGTGGTCTTCACATTTTTCATGAAACCTCATCCACGGGCAGGATGAGGTTTCATGAAGGGCTTATTATTTAAATAAAATTTTTTGAAATAAATAATGGACATGTCCCAGCTCATGTGACAGTTTCACATGAGGGGACATGTCCTTAAACTTTTTTCCCACTTTTATTCAAATTTCCATAAGTTAAACATTTCTCCCTGAGGCATCAAGGTGCCTCAGGGAGATCGCTGCACTCTTTCGCGCATTCACACGAAAAAGCACAGGGAATCACTTCGGGAATTCCACCCCCCTGCCGCCCGCATAGGGAGTGCTCAGTGCTTCTGGGCACGTGTCACGCTGGGCGGGTCTTAATTGGTCCGCCACGTAAAATGACGGCGCGGCCCCGATCGGGGGCGCTGATCGGGTCGCGCCCACCCCCGCACAACCCCCTGACGGGTGGAAATTTCTGTCCTATGGCGAATAGAAATTAAGATGCTCTTTCCCTGATGTTTTTCCCTCAAACTGGATTCTGTCAGCATAAAATGACGTGGCCAAGTTTATTTTTGTAGCAAAATATGTCACACCCATTTGGTTAGCCAATGGTTAATACTGTGCAAGTTTGGTCAACCAGTGGTTACTAGTCTGGAAATTTTAGTTTTCCATATAACATTGTTCTCTTGTTGCTAGAAGGCTTTATCAATTTCATTCATTTCAATGGAATTGTGGCCATTCAAAAAGCTTTAGGAAGAAAATGAGAATTGGGTGAAAACAAATCTTCCTCGAATCTCTCACTTTGTACAGAATACTTGGGATGAGGCTGGGATTCAAGACTGTGAAATGCACTGTAGAGATGCAAACTCTTTCTTCTTACTTTCTTAATATTCACTTGTACAATTTGGACTATCAGATTGGATCAAAAACTCAGCCTCCTGCTTTAAATCTTGAACTTACAACTTCTTGACCCAGGAAAGAGTTAGCTACCCCATCATTTTATCTCCTTGCTCTCATTGATAGTCTTTCATTGAAGTCAAAACCATTTGGAGATGCAAACTCCTAAGCTGGCATCCATTGAAGACTGAAACCAACTATTCATAGCCTATCGCTAATAATTGCTACAGAGAGGTCAGGAATACGATTTGTTCTACCTGTGCTAAAATGGAAAAACCCACAGTTGAATGACGCTTCATCCAGTTTCCCAGTGAAAATTGTTGAACCTGATCAAACGGAGGCAAGTGTCTTTTAGTGACAGGGAACTTAAACTGACATCATTCCAGTGGAGAATGCCAATAAAATCAAGAAAATCCACAGCATATTTGAAGCCATTCCATAATTTGTCTGGTTCACTTTAATCTGATAATTATCCATTTGTGTATTTTTCATATGAATATTTGATTCATGTTCCAAAACATAATAACTTAGAACCCAAACAAGTGTTAATCCTGTAGAAAAAAAGTCACTAATTAAAATAATAAATGCAGCAGAATTACAAAGGTGCAGGAAGTATGGTAAAATATTTGTAACCCAGGGTTGGGTTTTTAGTATGGTGATCAATAAAAACAGAAAGTTCTGCATATAGTCCACAGGGCCAGCAGCATCTGTGGAGAGAGAAACAGAGTTAACAAGAGTGATTTCATGCAGAGGCAGTGGCCCAGCCTCCCAGCTTAAAAGTTGGGGCAAGCTTGGCTCCACATGGCCAGGTTGCCCAGAGTCAATTTAACGGCCATCGGCCTTTTGGTTCAGAATGGAACTTGTGCCCCCATCTAAGAGGAAGCCCACTTCCGTGAGCTGCCAGACAATCAAACGGATGGCAACTCTCTAGCCCCAGCAACATGACTGGGAACGGTAGCCACTGCTGGGACTGCATCCCTCCCCCAGCACTGAGAAACCATGGAACTGGAAACCCAGGTAAGTCTGGTGTTTTGCCAGGGTCAGGCTGGCAGGCCCTGGTGAAAGGGGTAAGGGCAGTGGGTTCGAAAAGGCAGGAAAGTGGGAACAACTGGGGTAGGGGGAGTAACTTGGCGGGCGCTTCCTTTGGGCACAAGGCACAGGGTGCCTGAACAGGAAGGAACACCTCATAGCCAGCAATAAGACCGCTTGTCCTGGGCATGGCAGGGGGACGTCCTTAAGTGGCTAGTAATTGACCCAATGGGGAGCAGGCCGTCCAATGTCTCCTGTGCTGCTGATAAAATACCGTCGTTGCTGGTGGCAGGAATCCCTTGGAATCGAGGATGACATCTGTCAGGCTTGATGAGTCTTCAGGTGACTGAGGAGCCCAACTCTGGATCCACATGTTCTTCCACAGTGGGGGCACATTGTTGCACAGCGGAATGGAAATCGCAGACCCAGGTTGGCTTCCTTCTCCTTCCTCTCCGCCTCCGTTCTGCTTCGCTGTCAAGTCGCTGAGCCTCAAAGTGGCTTGTGTCTTGATGGATCAGGTGGTGCCATGCCGAGTGATTGGCAGCATTCTCCTCCCAGTCAGTGATGTTAATGCCCCCGCGCTTTAGGCCGACCTTGAGCGTATCCTTATTACTTTTCCTTTGGCTGCCCCTTGAACATTGGCCAACGGAGCTGTGAGAAGAAAAGCTGCTGAGGGAGGCAGTTTTCGGGCATTCGGATGCAATGGCTCATCCATCAGAGATGGTTCTGCAGGAGCAGGGCTGCAAAGCTGGTAGACGCAGCTTCATGGAAGACGCTCGCGTTAGTCCGGTGGTCATCCCATTTGATCCCCAGGATTCAACACAAGCACTGCTGATGGAAGCTCTCAAGGACCTTAATCTAGCATTGGTAACAGTCCATGTTTCACTGCAGTAGAGATGGGTGGTCAACACAATGCCCTTATAAACCAGAACATTTGCTGACTTGCAAATGTCCCTGTTGTCAAAGACATGTTGGCGCATCTTGAAGAAGGCAGCGCTGGCACAGTTCACTCAGTGTTAGACTTCCTCATCGGTGGCAGTCCCTTGGGAGAGGTGAGATAAGGGAAGTGCTGCACATATTCCAGAGCCACCTCATCTATGTGGACGATGGGGGGGATGCGCAACAAGGCTGGTGAAGGACCTTTGTCTTTAGTGATGTTTAAGCACAGGTCAAGCCTGTTATACGAGGTGTTGAAGAGGTCAAGCGTCCTTTGCATGTCCTGTACAGAGTGAGCAATCATGCAGCAGTCATCAGCAAATTGAAGGTGGTGGATGTCCCCGGTGGTGAGTATTGTTTTTGCCCAGAAGAGCTTCCTGTCCAGATGATGCTGAATGCTGACACCAGGTGGTAGGCCATCTTGGATGAGGTGGACAATGATGGTCAGGTAAATGGTGAACAAGGTTGGGGACATCACACGTGGTGCGAAACCGATAGTTTGTACACAGGTCGCTAGGACAGCGGACTTGAATTGCTCCCAGCAGTGGTGGGAAAGCAACAGGCATGGTGCTGTCACCATGGCACTCGATCTTACAAACATCCCCCACCTACCAAACCTGCTCTCACGAGGGGGTGTGTAAAATTCCACTCAGCGTTTCAGGATGATGACCTTCCATCAGAACTTCTAATCCCTCTGGGAGCAAGCATGGAGGTGAGAGGGTGCATAAATGTATGCTGCTGGCCAGTGTGCTGATTTTCTATTGCATCACACCTCCTGGGCCATTTTCCAAAGGGAAGATGGGGATGTTTGCCGACAGAGCTACCCAGTTGAAAATGGGCCTTAATAAACCTTTTATTAAAGTTTATTAAGGCCTATTGTCAGAAGCTGACTGGAATTTTCCAATAATCCTCTGGGCCATCTTTGCTGCCAGGAAACAGGCCATCTGGCTGCTCAGTGGCAGACAAGAGGAGCCAGTACTCCTCGCAGCTATTAAAGCCCTTCCTGAATGCTTGGCTTCAGCTGTAGCCTCAGACCTCCCTGCAGACTGAGTTTGCCCTTCAGAATAGTACAACAACAGCTGAGGGCATTTTTTATTTTAAAGTTTAAAAAATTGGAGAGAGAACACCTCCTCCCTCTCCCTCTCTCTATTATTCGAAAAAGCAGGCTGGTGCTTCTTCAGTATTGGACAGCCTCCTATTGGTCCTCCAGCTTTGAGAACCTACCTGTCATCCTTATTTGGATGGTGAGTCCGCCTTCTTTGCTAATTCGGGGAAAATTGCTGCCAGCTGACTGTTTCCCCACAGTGCGGTGACTGTGACGCTCGGCTAACTCTGCAGCCGGTGTCCCAACCGCAAGGGCAAAATCCTGCCCCAAGAATTCTCTCTGTTGTTTTAAGTTAAGAGATTTCATCAATTTGTAACCAGTTTATAATGGTCATTACTGAGTTTAATATATCTTCAAATATACAGGCTGTAGAACTAAACTCTGTGTGCCTATACTGTTGGTGGTACAGGAACTTGGAGCCCTAAGAATTGAGCCTGATTTATTTCCTGCTAATTCCAGCATGGTCTGTGTGGCGTGCCATCCTTGTAAATGTGTAAGCGTGGGTGTGCTGTGCGTGCACTGGAAATATTCAGAATGGACATATTGTGACATTACTCAGTGAGTAACATTGATTTGGCACCCACCCGGCCATTTTGTCTCTTATAGGACCTGGTAATGCCCTCCCTTAAGCTTTCCCCGTTGAAAATGCAATCAGCTGCATGAGGGACCCCCACCCCATCCCTCACTGGATCTATTTAAAGTGGTCAGCATGGGACTTCCAGGTGAAGTGTTTCTGGCTTTCTTTAGCTGTTACAGAGTTAGTAGAGGTGCTGTGTAATGAGTTTTTGGAGGAGTTCTGCAAAATTATTGGAGTCAGAAGCATGTGGTGTTGGACTTTTTCAAGGATTTAGTACAATTTGAAGCCCTGTCAGTGGAACTAATGCTCATGTGGGCTACAGTTGCAATCTCTCTAGGACTGCTGTACAACAAGGACATGAAGCACAGGCACCGAAGGA
Organism: Cetorhinus maximus; assembly: GCF_964194155.1. Taxonomy (NCBI): domain Eukaryota; kingdom Metazoa; phylum Chordata; class Chondrichthyes; order Lamniformes; family Cetorhinidae; genus Cetorhinus; species Cetorhinus maximus. The sequence continues at coordinate 89,064,930 of NC_135883.1, read as the reverse complement.
GGAAGAGGTGGAGGACCCTCAATAGAAGGTAACCTTGTGCTGCAAGAAAGAGAGAAGAGTGTCAATGTATGTGTTCCAAGCATTTGGGTTATATTCCTTGCTCGCTGAATAGATGTCAGTATGTGGAAGCTATGAGCGCTGGTTAGGAGGCTGACTTCATTGGGAAGTTTGTGAGGGTGAGTTGAAGCAGCTGAATGTAAGGTATGAGACCTGATTGTTGGTTGGTGCGTGATGGGCATCTGGTGCATTGAGCAGCATGTAATTTTGGTGGTTGGAGATGGCATTTGAAAATGCATTCATTGACTTTGACCTTCATGTGAGATTATTAAACTTTTTGCAGCACTGCAACCAGGGTGGGGGGGAGAATTTTCTCCCCATCGGTGGGGGGGCGGGGGGGGTGTTGGGTGGGAGCGGGCGCGGGTGGACATGCAGCTGATCGCCGCCCACGATCGGCTGGGCACTGCCATTTTACGTGGGCAGGCCAATTAAGGCCGGCATAGTGTGATGCGCGCCTGGAAACGCTGTGCGCTCCCTGTGCAGGCGGGGAGGGGATGGGGGAGGGGTTGCCTGAGTCGGGATGTACGCTCTTCAGTGCATGTGTGCGAAAGAGCTCAGAAATCTCCCTGAGGCACAGAGATGCTTCAGGGAGATTAGTTTGAGTTCTGAAAATTTTAATAAAGAAAAAAAATTTAAGACGTGAATCCTCATGTGAAAGTGTCACATGAGCTGGGACATGTCTATGAATGTTATAAAAATTTTTTATAAAACTTTAAATACCTTCATGAAACCTCATCCTGCCTGTGGATGAGGTTCCATGATAAATGGGAAGGCCACCTGGGCTCTTCGCCTGCCCGCCAACCTTAAGGTTGGACGGGCAGCTCAGTTTATTGCTTTAATTGATACTTAAATGGCCTTAATAGGCCTTTGATAGTTCGGCGGGCGCGCAGCTGACTTGGGTGCACGCCCACCGAACTGAAAATCTGAATGATGTGTGGTGACGTCGGGATGCATGCCCGATGTCACTGCGCGTCATTTTATGTTTTGGCGAGTGGGCCCCGCCCCCGCTCGCCGACCCAAAAATTCTGGCCCAGGTTCTCATGACCAAACCCCTTGAATTGACCTCAGTGTCTATCTGCTCCCATTACCTTCACATTGTTCTCCTTGGAGCAGAGGAAGCTGAGGAAGACTTGATTGAGATGTACAAAATTGTGAGCGGTCTGGATAGAAAGGATGGGAAGGGACTATTTAATTTAGCAGAGAGGTCAGTTACTCAAGAGTATAGATTTAAAGTGAGTAGCAGAAAGATTGGAGAGGAGATGAGGAAAATATTTTCACTCAGAGGGTTGTGGAGGTCTGGAACTCACTGCCTGGAAGAATAGTAGAGGCAGAAACCCTCAACTCATTTAAAAGGTGTCTGGATATACAAGTGCGGTAACTTGCAGAGCTATGGACCAAATGATGGAAAGTAGGTTGGATGGCGCAGACATGATGGGCTAAGTGACCTCATGTGCTGTAAACATTCTATGATTCTATGGAGGACCTCCTGGCCCCCTATTGAAACATGAGCTCTCTTCTCCTTTCTAAGGCCTTCATTGCCACATCAGAGAAACTGGGAGCCCTCTCTCTCTCCTGTTGCAGCCGTAGTCTTATTCTTTCTCTAAGTACTCTTGGAGACCGTCTCACCAGCTATTGTACCTTGAATGCACCTCCCCGATAAGCGCTGCAGCCATCTAAAAGAAATGTAGTCTAGCTGTGACTTGAGCTCGGGACAAATGTGCCTGGGGCCCCTGCTGAGTGTGCAACGAGTCAGGACAACGTTCAGTGCACGGTTGCACATCACATTCATTTAGATGAACAGGCAGCACTAAATTTGCATACTGTCTTCATCACCTCGACCGGACCTGGGGCAATCACAAATCGAGTTACCCTCTGCCTGCTAATGGTCCTTACCAAATTGTCAGCCCACAGACTATGGCCAGAAATTTCTGGCCCCATTGGTGTCAGGTGTCATGGCGGGAGTCAGCAGACAATATGGCGAGAAGGCCAAAAATCGGTTTCATGCCGTTGTGAAACCAGTTTGCGATAATCCGCGCCACCCAAGAATGGCAGGCCGTCTTTCCCGCTGCCAGATGTCTGGAACCTCATTTCAATGTATTTGCATCTCATCATCTTGCCTGCTCGCCGGAATCATCCCCCCATGTCAAATTTACTGCCCAAGCTGACACGAAAACACGCTGGCCCAGAAAACGTCTTGGCAAGTGTGACATGCAGAAGTCAGGACTTACTGTTAGGGCATTGCTCACATCATGGACATCCAAGGAGCAGAAGATGCTGGAGCCCTACAGCTACCAGACCCTGGAGGAATACGTGCTGGGTGGATTCTCATGGATATGGCTCCACCGCAAAGTAGCTCATGGAAGGTGGCATCTTTTGATGCCTGGGTTCTGCTTCAGGACATCATGGCCTTGGCTATGGGCTGCTACAGATGATTGTCCAGGGGGTGAGAGAAAGGTACAGCTCTGAGTAGGAGAGGAAGATGTACCCGGGGAGGGGGTGAGTGGGAGAGGAAGGTCTAGGTTTGACTGGGAAAGGAAGGCGTACCGGGCGGGGGGCGGGGGTGAGGTTGGGAGGGGAGTCACGAAGGTATCAGGGGGCTGAGTTTGGGAGGGGGGATAAGATGTTGTGGGGAAGAGATTGTGAGGGGGGAAATGAAGGTGTCAGGGGATGAGGTTGTGGGGGGGGAAGGGAGTATTGGGGAGGAGGGTGTAATGGGGGAGAATGCAGCAACTAGGGAGGTTGGTGTAAGGGGAGAGGTGTTAGGAAATAGAGATAGTTTAAGTAAGTTAAATTTGTATTTGTGGGTGTAAGGAATGAGTTTTAGCTTTAAAGTTTAAATTTGATTTGTATTTCTATATTTGTGTGTTAAGAAAAGGTTGAGTTGAGTTTTACTTTCACTTTAAAAGTGAAGCCTCGGATTTAGTTTCATGTTTGAGGGAGACAACAGGTCTAAAGCTGTTTGTATACCTGTATTTCTAATGAGTTTTACGACTCTTGGGGAGAAGTTAAAGCAAACACAAGAGTAGAAAAAACTGTGCTGTTGCCGAACAACTGGGGTCCAGAGAGGGACACACACACACACACACACACACACACATACCAGTAGTTTGAGTGCAGTTAGAAGAAGGTGCTAGGACAGGTAGGACATGAAAAGGGACAGATAGCAAGTCCCAAGCTAAAGAAGAAAGGTCCCAAGGCCAAGGGGTGAGAGAGAAAGAGGAGAAAGCCCCAAGAAGATCTTCTAGTCAAAGGAAGGACAGGAACCTGGAAAGATCCTTTTAAGTGAAGTTAAGATTGAGGAGCAGAGGAAGGCTCCAAGCTTCAAGTTTAAAGGAAGAAAAGCTGCAGGAAGTAGATTTAAAGCGAGAGGCCAGAAGGTCCAAAGTGACGGCTGAAGGTCTGTAACTCTGCTATGGGCATATGAAGCTGTGGTGTACTGTTGCCGGCTGAGTCAGTGAGAGAGAGTGTGTAGAAAAAGCTTGAATGTATGCAGAAACCCAGGGGAGAAGAACATTGGAAGGAGAGTTCGAAACCCTGGAGGTGAACCCTTGTGGAAGGCGTCTGACAGAAAGCGTCAGTTTAGGAGAAAATTCCAAAGTGAGTTCTTGGAAAGTGGAGATTGGAACCCTCATGTGAAAGATGGAAATCAATGAGACTGGTTAGCTCACAGTGTGACAAGTGACTGGAGGAGTTGAGGAGAGATCCATAGCATACCTTTGGAGTGGCATCTGCCACTTGGTTTCAGAGTGTGGTGTGCCTGACGACAGGTTGCCTATTGATTTACATGGACTGTGATCTTACATTGAACATGAGAGTATAAGATAGCTTTTGTAAGTTGTTTCACCCATACAAATCTGGATATATCTGTAAAGATATAGTTGTAGGTGAAGGAGTAATGTAATATAGTCCATCTTTTCTTGTTAAATAAATGTTTTATTCTTTTGTTAAAAGTTCATCAGTTGACTTCTTATGACTCTGGCCAGAATTTTCGGGTCGGTGAGTGGGGGCGGGGCCTGCTCGCCAACATATAAAATGACACATGGTGATGTCGGGCGTGCGTCCCAACGTCACCATGCATCATTCAGATTTTCAGTTAGGCAGGCGTGCACCTGAGTCGACTGTGCGCCTGCCGAACTGTCAAAGGCCTGTTAAGGCCATTCTAATATCAATTAAAACAATAAGTTGAGCTGCCAGTCCAATCTTAAGGTTGGCGGGCAGGCGAAGAGCCCAGGCGGCCTTCGCATTATCATGAAACATCACCCACAGGTGGGATGAGGTTTCATGAAGGTGTTTAAAGTTTTATAAAAATTTTTGATAACATTCATAGACATGTCCCAGCTCATGTGACACTTTCACGTGAGGGGACATGACTTGAATTTTTTTTTCTTTATTAAAAATTTTCAGAACTTAAACTAATCTCCCTGAGGCAGCTTTGTGCCTCAGGGTGATTTCTGCGCTCTTTTGCACACATGCACGAAAGAGCACACTCCCCGACTCAGGCAACCCCCCCACCCCCAACTCCACCCGCACAGGGACACAGGGAACACTCAGCGCTTCTGGGCGTGCGTCATGCTGTGCGGGCCTTAATTGGCCCGCCCACGTAAAATGGCGGCGCCCAGCCGATCGCGGGCAGCGTATGGATGCACGCCAGCTCCTGCCCAATCCCTCCCAAAGGGGAGAAAATTCTCCCTCCTGTTCAGCAGATCTCTCCACGTATCTAAACAAACAAAATAAAAGTTAGGATCTATCAAGCCGGGTTCCACACTGGGATCAGGATTGCCAGTAGTTACATCAGCTGGGATCATAAGAGGAGGAGGGTGTAAGGGAAGGAGTTCAGAGCGGGGGGAAGGAATTCAGAGGAGGGAAGGACTTTGAGGGAGGAAGGAGTTCAGAGCGGGAAAGGAGTCAAGGTGGAAGAAGGAGTCCAGGGGTAGGAAGGAGTAAGGGTGGAGGAGGGAATAGTTGGGGGAGTGGGGGGATGTCCATGTGAATGTGCAAGGGAAAGGTCTGTGGAATCAATGACTGCCTCCTGAGAGCAAATTGAGGGTGGGAGTGGTAGGAGGGAACGGTGAGTAAGAGAGGGGGCAGAGTGAGCCGGAAGGGTGGGGGGATGAATGTGCAACAGTAATGGTAGAAGGGACGGCGAGGGTAGCTGCTGGAGACTCAGAGGTGGACACGGGCCCTGGGGGTGGGAAGGAGGAAGTCGGGGAGGTCATTGTGGATGGGCCTGGGATTCTCGGGAAGGTAGAGAAGGTATACATTCACCTGGACATCCTGGAAAGTAAAGGGTCGGTAGATGACGGTGGGAGGTGATGCCAGGGGGTCAAAAGTGATGGGTAAAGGAAGTGAGTGACTGGGGGAGGGGGAAGAACGGGGGAGCTGAGGAGAATCCTTACTATGACTATTTTGCACAAATTGAAAGTGAGAGGAGTGTCAGGTTAGGCGGGCATAGGTGCTGCATGGGAGTGTGATCAGTGGGTAAGTGTAGATGCAGGTCAGTTCAGATGGACAACTGAAAGACAACTCCAGCAGACAGCATTGAAAATGCTCGGGACAATGAGGTTGTGATGGAGGAAGGCTCCGTGTTCATGGGAGAGTGCTTGCCCAAGACTCTGAAAGGCCTGGCCACACACACACACACACCTCTCCCTCCAGAATCACTCATGGCCCCCTTGCATGAACTGCTAGTGGGCGGGGGTAGGGGATGAAAGGGGAGGCCTGTAAATGAAGCTGAAAGACGCCATTACGCATTACTCAATGAAAGTGAATATATTTTCAGATTATAAGGTGACAAAATGTGTTCACCCATGCAACCACTTGTGATCAAAAATTCTAATATTTCTAGGCCTACCACTTCTTCTGGGTGCTGCCCTGATATCCGAAGCTGTGGTGGAGACAGCCAATGTAATGGTTGGCCCTGTTGCCTCTGGTGACTTTGGCATCGGTCCTCTAAAGATTGGAGGCCTTGAGGGCCCCAGGTTGCTTTGGCTGTCCTGCTGTGGGCCAGCTGCTCCCTCTGTGGTGAGAAGGGAGAGGACAGCCTCCGAGATTCCTGAATGGATGATCCAGAGGTGACCAGCTGCCATTCCTCCTCCCTTCAGGTGCCTGAGGGCCCCAGCCTGACCCCTTGAGGGGAAGGAGCACCTGGAGGGACTTCAAGATGCCCTGTTACCCTCTCGCGTTGCCATTGCAGGAACTCACCCATGGCTACCATACTTTAGTGCAGGTCTGCGCACATCTCAGCGTTCTGCTGGACCAAAGTCTCCATGGCATCCGCCATCCTCCCCATGGAGAGCTCAATATGTGCACCTGTGGACACCACTTCATCAGAGAGCAGGCGGATACACTCCTCCAACTTGGATGCAACTCTGTTGAGGGCTTCCAACATCTCTGAGTGATTCTTTATTTACTATTCATTCATGGGATGTGGGCATCTCTGGCTATGCCAGCATTTATTGCCCATCCCTTTTTGCCCTTGTTCAGAGTGCATTTAAGAATCACCACATTGCTCTGGGTCTGGAGTCACATGTTGGCCAGACCAGGTAAGGATAGCAGATTTCCTTTCTGAAAGGGCATTAATGATCCAGGTGGGTTTTTCTGACAATTGGCAATACATTCGTGGTCATCATCAGACTTTTAATTTCAGATTTTTATTGAATTCAAATTTCACCAGCTGCTGTGATGGAATTTGAAGCCGGGTCCCCAGGGCATTACCCTGGGTGTCTGAAATGCCAGTCCAGTGACAATACCACTATGCCACCACATACTTCCCCAGCAGTCCTCCAAGTGCCTGGGAGCTCGGTTGAACCTGCCTCCTGCTGTGGGCACGTGTCCGTGCGGTGACCACCAGATTGTGAACCTGAGCCTGCTCTAGATCTAGGTCCCACCAAGGTGTGTGTCTCTGCGCTAGTGGAGGGTGTGAGTAAGCACAGTGATAGGTCTTCCTGGCTGCTTATTTCCAGCTCTACTATGGTGGAGGAGTCCTCTTGGATGGAGGTGAGGACCTGGATGGAGCTGAGGCTGGCTGAGGGTGCCGGTCACTTGGCAGAGTTCCCTGTGAACTAAAGTAGAGATAATTAGTGCATGGCAGCAGAGTCAAAAGCAGGAGAGAGAGCACTGACAGTTGCATTGAGAGAGGGATGATGTGGTGCAGGATCCTCACGAGGGTGTTCACCGCTGACCTCACCATCACCACAGGCACGGTCCATATCCTCACCAATCAGTGTGATAGCTCACTCAAATAAAGTGAGGGGCCTGATATGGGCCATTTCACCCCAGACTGGGACTCCTCCCTATTGATGTGAGCCAGCTTCTCCTGCCTGAAAACAGATGGAGAGAGTGTGAGCAGGACGCATGGCACTGTGTGAAATGTTTGTGTGGAGAGCGGAGACATGGACGGGATGAGGATGCGAGCTCCGGAATATATGACTCTGATGGAGATGTGAAGGCAAGTATGAGTTAAATGTGTTGTCCCTTGAGGTGTGAGATCCCTGTGGATGTGTGATGGGTTTGTGAGTGTGTGAATTGAGAGTGATGAGACGAGTGACTTACCCTGATGGAAAGGATGAGATCATTCACCCTCTTATGGCACCGGGTGGCTGTCTTCTTTTGCAGGGCGTTGGCGGTGACCACTGCTGCCACCACCTCCCATGCTGGATTAGTGACCTTGCTTGCTGGCTTTCGCCCAAACGTGGGGAGAGGACATTGCGATCGGCCTCCACTGCGTCCAGTAGGCACTTGAGGGAGGGGTTGCTAAATCTGGGGGCAGCATGTTTCCTCCCTTTGGCAGTCATCAATTCCCAGCAGCTTCCTATCCCTAGAAGAGTGCTAGCTCTGTGCAGGGGTGGCCTTTAAATATGGCGGCCAGTTTATTGAAGGCCTGAGGTGACGGCAGGGTGGGTGGATCAGAGGCTGCCCCGCCAGTGACCTAGAGTGTTTCCCGGGAATGCATAATTAATGAGGCAGGTCACGCTGGGAATGGGACGATACGGCGTGAAAAGCTGCTGTTGCCACCGGTGGGTAAAATGCCTTTTTTCCTGCCTGTACCGCACTTACTATGTTCCGTACTCTTCTAGGGATAGGGTGCTGCTGGGAATTGATGACTGCCAAAGGGAGGAAACATGCTGCCCCCAGATTTAGCAAATCTTTGATGATTCTGCCCTCTGATATAAAAACTACGGTATAAATTAATCTCATATTTCATCAAGATTTTTAATCTTTGTCTGCAGAGAATGCAAAATATATTTCCGTCTAAGAAAATAACAAGATGATTCAATTTTGAACTATTAGTTTCCAGTTTTTCTTTTCCCTTTTTTAATTTAGCACTGTTTTGATAAGCTTTGTCAAGTATTTTCTTTGCAAAATTCAACACTCCGTCCACAAGCTCATTTGGATGGAGGAACAACTGTGGCATTGTGCATACATAGTAACTAGTGCTGGCAATTCAAATGAAGTTGGATTAAACAGCTAAAGCTTGGTAATTTGGAGAATTCATTAATTTTAATGATTTTGCCAAATGTATAACAAAAGGGCATTGTTTAAAACAGTGTGTTACTTCATAACACCATAAAATGTATGTACACATATTAAACTTTGAGGCAAAGACTAAATTTCTTTCAGTTTCATGTCTGATCTAATTTTCATTGAAGAGCAAAGAAACAACGCATTTTGTAGAGTCACAGGTTATTAAAGAGTTCTGTGTCCATTAACTCATTCCCAATCTCTACATACTCCATAGCGATGCTGCATGCAGCATTTTACATGCACTTGGATAGCTACCACAACGTCACCATCTGACTTCTACCTTGGGATAGGAATAATATCATAACATCTTGAGCAGTGAATAAAGGAAGTTTCAAGAGGAAAGCTGCAGAAGGAATTATCTTCTACCTTGTTAGTGTTAGAGCTCATTTCCACCACAAAATACTTCAATCATGAATGCAAAGTAACAGCCTTTGACCTGTCCTGTGGGATAATGGCATAGTGTACTCATGTGTTGTGGTTGAGCATAGTAGGATGTTCATGTATTTGTACCTGCAGTTTCCTGGAGGATGAGCCCTGGATCTTAACATGAACATTGGGAGAAGGGACCAAATAGAGGTCAGACTTTTCAGCAGAGTTAAAATCCAACAATGACCCAGCCTTACCAGATTTGTTTACTAAACCTTGGTAGCGACTTAAGAGCAGGTTCATTGTCATCTTTCCTGTCTGGGGAAAATGTAACTGGTCCATTGAGGTGAGGGATAGGAGATGGAGGACACATCCTAAGGTGGAAAGAAGTATAGGTATATAGGAAAAAATAGACACCAACCTTCCACTTCTCAATCCATTGTGCTTTCAGTATTTGCAAGAATTCATGTCTTGGACTTCCTGATGTCGGATGGGCCCAAATTAGAAATTGGTCTGAAAGTAGCACAGGATAACCAAGCTGAGTACAGAAGGTTCAGAGGACAGGTGAAAAAGCAAATAAGAGAGGCAAAAAGGGATTATGAGAAAAGACTGGCAGTCAACATTAAGAGGAATCCCAAAGTCTTCCACAGGCATATAAATAGTAAAAGGGTGGCAAAAGAGGAATAGGACTGATTAGGGACCAAAAACAGGATTTACACATGGAGGCAGGGGGCATGACTGAGGTGTTAAATGAATACTTTGCATCTGTCTTTACCAAGGAAGCAGGCGCTCCCGAGGCCATGGTGACAGAGGAGGAAACTCTGTCACTGGGAGGCTTCAAAACTGATAAGGAGGAGGTATTGGATGAACTGTCGGTACTTAAAGTTGACAAGGCACCGGGACCAGATGAGATGCATCCAAGGATATTGAAGGAAGTGAGAGTGAAAATTGCAGGGACTTTGACCATAATCTTTCAGTCTTCCCTAGACTCAGGGGAAGTGCCAGAGGACTGGAGAATTGCAAACATTGCGCTTTGTTCAGAAAAAGTTGTAAGGATGAGCCCAGCAATTACAGACCAGTCAGTTTAACTTCAGTGGTGGGGGAGATTCTACAAACAATTATTTGGAATAGAATTAATAATCACATGGGTTGATTAGGAAGAGCCAGCATGGACAATTTAAGGGAAAATCATGTTTAACTAACTTGCTGGAGTTTTTTGAAGAGGTAAAAGAGGGGGTTGATGAGGGTAATGCTATGGATGTGGTGTACATGGACCTCCAAAAGGCATTTGATACAGTGCCGCACAACAGACTTGTGAGAAAAGTTATAGCTCATGCAATCAAAGGGGCAGTAGCAAAGTGGATACAAAATTGGCTGGGTAATAGGAAACAGCGAGTAATGGTTAACGGATGTTTTTTGGGCTGGAGGAAGGTTTGTGGTGGAGTTCCTCAGGGGTTGGTATTGGGACCCTTGCTTTTCCTGAAATATATTAATGATCTAGACCTTGGTGTGCAGGGGACAATTTCAAAATTTGCAGGTGATAAAAAACTTGGAAACATTGTAATTTGTGAGGAGGACAGTGTAGAAATTCAAAAGAACATAGACAAGTTGGTGGAGTGGGCAGATAGGTGGCAAATGAAGTTCAATGCAGAGAATTATGAGGTGATTCATTTTGGTAGGAAGAACATGGAGAGACAATATAAAATAAGGGGTACAACTCTAAAGGGTGTGCAGGAGCAGAGGGACCTGGGTGTATATTTGCATAAGTCATCAAAAGTGGCAGGACAGGTGGAGAGAGCAGTTAATAAAGCATACAGTATCCTAAGCTTTATTACTAGGGACATAGAGTACAAGAGCAAGGAGCTTATACTGAACTTGTATAGGACACTAGTCAGGCTTCAGCTGGAATATTATGTGCAGTCCTGGGTGCCACACTTTAGGAAGGATGTGAGTGCATTGGAGAGTGTGCAGAAGAGGTTTACAAAAATTGTTCCAGGGATGAGAAACTTCAGTTATGAAAATAGATTGAAGACGTGGGAACTGTTCTCCTTGGAGAGGAGAAGGCCAAGAGGAGATTTGTTAGAGGTGTTCAAAATCAGGAGGGGGCTGGGCAGAGTAGATAGGGAGAAACTGTTCCTGTTTGTAAGAGAATCGAGAACGAGAGGGCACAAATTTAAAGTGATTTGCTAAAGAAGCAAATGCGATGTGAGAAAAACCTTTCAGCGAGTGGTTCGGGTCTGGAATGCATTGTCTGGAAGTGTGGTGGAGGCAGGTTCAATCGAGGCATTCAAGAGGGCATTAGATGATTATTTAAATAGAAACAATGTGCAGGGTTACAGAGAAAAGGCAGGAGAATGGCACTGAGTCATAATGCTTATTCGGAGAGCTGATGGGCAAAATGGCCTCCTTCTGCACCGTAACATTCTGTGAGGATAAAAGTGTAGAGAAACAGAACACAGGTGTGTTCTTAGTCATTAATCCATGAAAAAGCAGATACACCTTCCATTGTTGCACCACCAGGAACTCAGACATGGACCCTTTTTCACTGTGACAGGGACCTCAGGTGCAGATGTTAATCCAGTGATAGAGAATGTGAAGGAAAAAAGGCAACCTTTACTCACCATTTGCCATTTTTATATTCATTAAACATTTATTTAAATTAATTCTGATCCATAACTGAACTGAAAAGGACATTTCAAAATCTTATGAATTTCAGTACAATTTTGGTCCATCTACAACAACCAAACCAACTTGAGCTGAATTTTCATCTTTGAGGCAGGAATCAGCAGTTGGGCCATTTCCTGACATTGCGATCCCTCCTCCTGACCGGAAGTGCCAACACATGCTATCTTAATTATGTGGGGTGGTGGGGATAGGCTGAATTTGGGGCCACCACCTCCCACAGCAGGCCAGGGGTAGAGATGGAGGTGGGCAGATGTTCCAGCAGGTTACAATCCCCCCTCTGTTCAGTGGGACATTAGCCCAGTTTTGTAGATGTATGTGATGCCACCTAACCCTCACCCCATAACTCTCTCATCACTCTCACCCCCTCGCCACTTGATGCCCCCTCAGACTATATACCCCCTACCTCACTCACCCCCCCATACTGACTCACACAGTATCCACTATATAAAGAACTCATGAACCCTATAATAACATTGGGAATTCTATGCAAAGTCCATAAAACTGTCAAAATAAACAAACAAATTCAAAATTTTAAAAAAGTAATCTAAACTCCATTTGAAAAATGCATTATCCTCTTAACTGCTCATAAATATGTCAATATAACCAAGCTTATATTCCCCTTAACATCTGTGTCAACAACTCCTACTGAGATGAATCCATCAGCAAGTTTGAATCTCAGCCAAGCATTTCCAATTAGATTTCATTCAACAACTGTGCCAAAAAACCTCCAGAGCTGAATATATTCATGCCTTTGAAGTCAGTCAGAAGCTCAGCCTTCTGTCAAAGCTTTGAAACAGCCAAACGGATGGCTGAGCTGAACTTCAAAGAGTTCAGCCATCTGCCCAAGTATTTAACCAGCCAAACAGAAGTCTGAGCTGAACTTAATGAAAACATGAAAGCAAAGGGAACAATTGACACAGTAAAATCTGAATTTTGTATTGTGCAATGCAGAATAGCACTTTATCCATGGATAATGTACTCTAATGCATCTGAAGACTTTCCCACTTTTACAATGCTATTCAATTTAATGGTCACTTACCTATTCAAAGCAAAACCCTTTAATCAATCACTGTATTAAAAACATATATAACTTATCATATAGCATTACATCATGACATGCAAAATTGGAAACACCTCTTAAACATACCCATCATAGGTTTCCCACCCACCCCCAAGCTCAGCCCCATAAGACATTCACTGCTGAAATCGGCAGTATTTAAATGAATAATGAAGGTTCAATTAGGCTTGTTACTAAGCCAATTAACCCTGATATTATGTTTCCCATGCCATGAAACATTTGCCGTGGGCGGTTGGGTGGGAGTGGGCAGCTCAATTTTTAAAATAAATTCTTTAAATAGCAGGAAGGAAAGGGGAGTTCTATCTTCTGATGTTGCCCTTTGTGGATCGGGGTGTGGCCTCCTATGATAGATCCCCCACTTTCTTCCCAACTACCCACACCCTTAAACCCAATCCCCGCCCCCTTCATCTGCCCAAACGCTCCTTGCCCAAGACCCTGGACTTACCTGGCTCCAGGGATCCATGGGGCTTCCTCCTCCTCCTCTTGCAGCCCCGGCAGCAAACCTGGCATTGCCAGGGCTGAATCAGATTGACCGGCAGCTCCCGAGGGTGGGACTTCCTCCACAGCAAGGGGTGGAAGTCCACACTGGCCCTGTTAAGCCCACCTGCAGAGCTTTATGGTGCAGGGCAGGCCAGAGTGGAGTGGGTTGTCTCCATGCAGGCTTTGCTTTTGTGGGTTGTTCACCCCCATCCCTCTGTAATATCCCTTTGTTTTATACTTGAAAAATGGTACTTAAAATGGCCAGGATATTTTCTATAGCAATAGCTTTGGAGCAATTAGCAACCTGTCTTTATTGCATATGCCACAGTTGCAATAAGCGGTTGTGAACCACTATTTTATTCTACTACTGTGAGTGATAGTAACTAGCTTAAAATAAAAGTATTTCATCTTCGCCTTCAACAGGGACAAGCAGGATGGCAGAGCTTGTAGCTTCACTAGGATAGGAGGATTTCTGATGGTGCAGGGCAACATCAACTGCACGCATGTGGCTTTCTGACATCCTCCTCTCACCCAACCCCACCACCCTGTGACAATCGGTTGAGGCATAGGAACCAGGGGGTTACAATTCTACTAATCTGCAGTTGGCTTGTGACCATACCAGCAACATCACACTGGTGATTGCCGGCTCTGCCAGCAGCAGCCATGATGCCTTCATCATGTGTTAGTCAGCCATGTCCACTGTCTTCAGGCTTCCACAGAGAACCAGAGGCTGGCAGTTAGTAAACGTGGCTGATGTATTTTTAGCTGTTTAAGAAGCTTCCCTTCTACATCCTCCTAATGACTAACATTAGAGCTTATTATAGATAAAGGAAACATTTTTTTAAAAATTGAAATAAAGACAATTGACCAGATGCTGAACTTCCTTGAGTCATTAATAGCACAGATGTGTGTTTGAATATTGGTTACTTAAGTAATATAAATATCGTGGTGCGTGGACTCAGGCACAACTTAAAACCTATCCAATCATAAATTTTAAACTTACTTTATGAATTTCCAGGATCCAAAATTTTTGTAGTTTCAAGATGCTGCAATATCTTGCTAACCAAGAATGCTATTTCTAGTTACAGAAGGAACAAAAGCTACTGGTATTTTAGTGGATTTTTAGAAACGTGGAGTAAATTTCTCCTTACTTTTATAGTCATTTGTGTAACTCACTTTACTTTTCAAATTCAAGTAAATGAACAGAAACCCTGTGCAGTATGGTAACAAGAATGCTAAATGTACATTAATGCACAGCAATTGTCTGCCTTCATGGAAAACAAACTGCCCATACATTTGTCCATGTTGACAAAATTCCTTCAGGGCGGAGGGAATTTGTGACATAATTTCACATGTGCTTTTAATATTAATTAATTTAATATTAATTAATAACTATTTATTAAATAGCTTCATGCAATCCCACTCATACCTCCTTACATGACTCAGTGTCAAACTTTTGTCTGATAATTGCTAATGTGAAGTGTCTTAGGATGATATTTAAACGCACATTGTTGTTATATGTGCATTTTGCATTAATTGCTCTGAAACAAAACGAAGGATAAAACAGTGGATGAAGCTGCCAGGCACACTGCAGAGAGCTTAGTATGCATGAGAGATATTGCAGCATTGGGTTAGGAACAGTAACTTCCATTACGCAGCTTCCATGACTTTGATAGAAATCTTCGAGAAAAGTAAACAACAGCTGTAGGAAAGGAGGGTATGAAATTGTTTCCTCCAGGACTTTGTCATAATTTTTGGGTAGTCTAGATATTGGAACAAAGTCAACTTCTTGTGACTAACACAGTGTTTACAGAGAATACACTTCAGTAAGGAATCTGATCGGTTTCATTCCAGGAATAGTTAAAAGCAGCCCTGTCACTGGCAGTGAAAACCAAGGGTGTTTAAAATTTTTGTGTCACTAGCTCCTTTCTTTTTTGCGCAGGAGATAAGTATTAGACAATTTTCTACACACCAATGCACTGCAATATTGCTGAAGTCACTGATGCCCAATTTTAGCACAACAGGAGGTACATCCCTGTCAAAAGAGGGAAGCTAGAACAGGAAAGGCAAACTCAACTCTTTAATTGGTGTGGCAACCCCATGGTACAGGACCTTCCCTACTAATTAATTCAGCATGCATTCATGCCCCTGTGGAAAATAAAGTAATAATCCTAAAGAGTAAAGGAAATTATGGTCTTAACATGCAGCTAGCCTGTGACCACAAAAATGTCAATGCTTGAAAGGAACTTAGAGACCATAGCATTCCCATGCACCTGATGCCCTTGTTCTTCTAGGTTTTGGAGGTCACAGGTTAGGGAGGTGATGCTGAAGAAGCGTTGATGAGTGTTGCATCATGTGGATAGTACTCTCTGCGGCCATGGTATGTCATTAGAGGGAGTAAATATTTGGAAGTTCCAATCAAGCGGACTGCTTTGTTCCTGGATGATTTTGAGCTTCTTGAGTTTTGGCATATGATTAGTAAAAATTGCTCAGCATGTTGTTCGAACATTGTGTGCAGACACAATTTGTGCTTCTCAATCATTATTTTCAAACTGTTCAATAATGGAATTTTTAATCTCAGCTGTACTATGCTGTTGTTTTCTGCAATTGTGTTGGCATCACCACAGTCTCTATTTACTGTCATAGCAAGATTTTCTATGTCTTCATTTCCTGACTTGTCTTAAATGGCTTTTTTTGAAATGGATGAGGAAATTTTAATTGGTGCCCATCACCCTCAGTATTCTGACTCTCTGACATGTTAGATGCAGTCTTATGCTGAAATAAAAGAGAGCAATACATTGGGCAGCAGAAATGTAAATCTTCTCATGATGATGTGATGTATACATATGTAATATTAATCTATAATTTCATTGGCTGGTCAAATATATATATGTTGAACTTCTTTAAAAGGACTTTTTTAAAGCAAAGACACTGACTTAAGATGGCTGCCACATGTTACCTAACATACGAACATATAAATTTGGAGCAGGAGGAGGCCACTCGACCTCTCGAGCCTGCTCCGTCATTCAATAAGATCATGGCTGATCTGAATGTAACCTCAACCCCACACTCCTGCCTCTCAATGATAACCTTTTACCCCTTTGTTAATCAAGAATCTATCTAGCTCTGCCTTAAAAATATTCAAAGACTCTGCTTCTACTGCCTTTTGAGGAAGAGAGTTCTAAAGACTCATAACCCCCTGAGAGAAAAAATTTCTCCTAACCTCTGTCTTAAATGACCAACCCCTTATTTTTAAACAGTGACTCCTAGTTCTAGATTTTCCCACAAGAGGAAACATCCTCTCCACATCCACCCTGTCAAGACCCCTCAGGATCTTAAAGGTTTCAATTACGTCACCTCTTACTCTTTGAAATTTCAGTGGATACAAGCCTAACCTGTCCAGCCTTTCCTCATAAGACAAACTGCCCATTCTTGGTATTAGCCTAGTAAACCTTCTCTGAACTGCTTCTAATACATTTACATCTTTCTTTAAATAAGGAGATCAGTACTGTACACAATGCTCCAGATGTGATCCCACCAAAGCCCTGTACAACTGAGGCTTAACCTTCCTACTTTTGTAATTAATTCCCCTCACAATAAGTGATAACATTCTATTAGCTTTCCTAATTACCTCCTGTACCTGCATACTAACCTTTTGTGTTTCATGTACTAGGACACCCAGATCCCTCTGAATCTCAGAGCTCTGCAATATCTCACCCTTTAGATAATAAGCTTATTTTTTATTCTTCCTGCCAAAATGAATGGTATCACATTTGCCCATATTATACTCCATTTGCCAGATCTTTGCCCATTCACTTAACTTACCTAAGTCACTTTGTAGTCTCCATATGTCCTCTTCACAATTTACTTTCCTACCTATCTTGTGTCATCAGCAAATTTGGCAACCATTCCTTTGGTCCCTTCATTCAAGTCATTTATATAAATTGTAAACAGTTGAGGCCCCAGCACTGATCGCTGTGGCGCACCACTCATCACATCTTGCCAATCAGAAAAAGACCCATTTATGTCAACTCTCTGCTTCCTGTTAGCTAGCCAATCTTCTATCCGTGCCAATATGTTACCCCCTACACCATGAGCTTTTATTTTCTGAAATAACCTTTGATGTGGAACTTTATCAAATTCCTTCTGGAAATTTAAGTACGGTACATCCACCAGCTCCTCTTTATCCATAGCACATGTGATTTGTTCAAAGAATACCAATAAATTGGTTAAACATGATTTCGCTTTTACAAAACAATGCGACTTTGCCTGATTGTCTTGAATTTTTCTCAGTGCCTTGTTATAACATCTTTAATATCAGCTTCTAACATTTTCCCTATGACAGATGTTAGGCTAACTGGCCTATAGTTTCCTGCTTTCTGTCTCCCTCCCTCTTTGAATAAAGGAGTTAAATTTGCTATTTTCCAATCTAATGGAATCTTCCCCAAATCTAGGGAATTTTGGAAAATTTAAACCAGTGCATCAACTATCTCACTAGTCACTTCTTTCACGACCTTATGGTGAAGTTCATCCGGACCTCGGGGTTTGGCAGCCTGCAATCCCAATAATTTGCTCAATACCACTTACCTGGTGATTGTTATTTTCCCAAGTTCCTCCCTCCCTCCCATATCCTGATTTACAACTATTTCCCCGATGTTCTTTATGTCCTCTATAGTGAAGACCGAAGCAAAATGCCTGGTTAATTCATTCACCATCTCCTTACTTTCCATCATTAATTCCCCAGACGCATTCTCTGTAGGACCAACACTTACTTTGTTAACTTTTTTCTTATTTGAATATCTATAGAAACTCTTACTATCCATCTTTATATTACTAGCTAGCTTTCTCTCATACTCTAATTTTTCCCTCCTTAATAATATTTTTGTCATTCTTCGCTGTTCTTTATATTCTTTCCAATCTTCTGACCTGCCACCCGTCTATGCAATATTGTATGCTTTCTCTTTGAGTTTGACACTGTCTTTAAATATTTTAGTTAACCACGGATCGTGGGCCCTCCCCTTGGAATTTTTCTTTCTCATTGGAATGTATATATTCTGTGTATTCTGAAATATCCCTTTAAATGTCTACCACTGAACTTCCATTGACATATCCCTTAACCTCATTTGCCAGTTCACTTTAGCTAGCTCTGCTTTCATACCCTCATAATTGCTCTTATTTAAGTTTAAAATACTCCTATTGGACGCACTTGTTTCTCCCTAAAAATGAATGTAAAATTCAATCATATTATGATCGCCGCTACCTAGGGGTGCCTTCACTAGGAGATTATCAAATAATCCTACCTCGTTGCTCAATAGCAGGTCTAGCATAGACTGCTCTCTGGTTGTCTCCAGAATGTGCTGTCCTAAGAAACTATCCCAAAAACATCCTATGAACTCCTCACCTATGCTACCTTTGCTCATCTGGTGTTACAAGTTGGCTGGTTTCTAGAAGTTTCTAATGTGGATTGCAATTAATATGTGCCAAAGTAAACCTCCTGTGGAATTTCACAGCAGCTGAATTCAAGAATAACTTCAAAGAAGAACTGAAACTTGTAACTGCTTCTCACCGTTTGCATTCCTATAAAGCTATCTTCAACCAGAGACAGAAAGTCTACTGGGACAATGGCTATATAGAAGGCAATATATTCTCTTCCTCGTTCGTCACAGGGAAGAATGGCTTATTCAGAAGTGACGGCTGAGACATTAAAGAAATTAATCAGCTAGGTCATACCACAATAGCTAAGGTCTGTCCAGGCATGATCAATTACCTTCTGTGGAATACCCAACTCATTATGGGAAGAGAGGTCATGTGACCAAAGTAACCATTTTGAAATGTCTTTTATTACAAAACCCTGGCTGCTTTTGAGCAGTCTAGAAGAAGAAGTCTAATGAGTATCATCTCTCTCTCTTCTGTTCTGAAGTTCGGATCCCTATCTCTGTTACATTTTGGAATCCATCACAGAGACAGAGAATTTCAATTGTAAGGAACCTCAGGTAAAATTTCATCAACTTTTAGAAAAGGTGGATTATGGTTTCAAAGAGACTGTCTCCAGAAATTGCAGTTCACATTGGCCTCAACTCTGTTGGAATTTCAAGCCCATTGTGGGAAAAAGATTGCCTCAGTCACAAACACCAGTGAAGGACTTATAAACCATGAACTCTATTCTTACCTTTCATTATTGAAGCTTAATCTGGTCGAAAAGTAACTTTATCTACTGTATAATTTATAATTTGGCATGCTTGTGATTGTTGCGAAGGTTGGGATGTGTGTTTACTTTTTAAAATATCTTTATGGGCAGAATCGTCCCAGATTTGCACTAAGTGCAGCAGCAGGTGGGAAAAATGATGTTTTACCCATCAGCTGCAATGGTGGCTCCTAACACCTTATCGTCCCAAACCCACTGCATTAATTATGCACTCCAGGGAACATGCTGTTTCGATGGTGGGCACGATATCATTCGCCCGTCACACCATCACCTTGCCTCTTCATCACACCACATTTAATGTTCAGCCATATGCATACCTCTCAAAGCTTCCAGCTCAGGGTTGCTGCACAGAAGACAGGATGGCCCCAAAAGGCAAAAATACTACAGCTCCCCGGTTTAGTGATGAATCACTCAAGCACCTTTTGGAAGCTGTGGAGGTCTGCGTGATGTCCTCTACCCCCGCTCTGGCCGCAGGATTGGCAACAGCATCACCAATTCAGCTAGGGATGTGGCGACAGTGGTGGTCAGCGCCAATGCCCTTCAAAAGAGGATAGCCACCCAGTGCCGGAACAGGATCTCATCTGTTCCGCCAGTGTAAGTCACCCTTCTCATCGCTCTCAACTCTTACACTCACAAACCCATCAGACAACCACAGGGATCTCTCACCTCAAGGGACAATACCGCTATCTCACATACACCCTCACATCTCCATCAGGCTCCTCTGGAGCTTGCGTTCTCATCCTGTCCATGGCTCCGCTCACCACACAAACATTCCATGCAGTGTCACGTGTCCTTTTCACACTCTCTCCATCTGCTTATATGCAGGAGATGCTGGCTTACATCAGCAGGGAGAGGTCCCAGACCAGGGATAGAGTAGCCCACATTAGGCCACTCACTCACTTTGAGGGGTGTGCCATCACACTGACTGGTGAGGATGTGGACCGTGCCTGTGGTATGGTGAGGTCAGCGGTAAATGCCCTCGTGAGGATCCTGCACCACATCATCCATCTCTCAATGCAACTGCCAGTGCTCTCTCTCCTGCTTTTGACTCTGCTGCCATGCACTAATTATCTCTACTTTGGTTCACGGGGAGCTCTGCCAAGCGACCAACACCCTCAGCCAGCCAGTCCCTCAGCTCCATCCATGTCCTCACCTCCATCCAAGAGGACACCTCCTCCATTGAAGAGCTGGAAATAAACAGCCTTTAAGACCCATCACAGTGCTTACCCACACCCTCCACCAGTGCAGAGACACACACCTCGGTGGGAACCAGACCTAGAGCAGGCTCGGGTTCACAATCTTGTGGTCACCGCATGGACACGTGTCTGGAGCTGGAGGAGGCAGGTTGAGGCAAGCTGGCCAGCACTCAGAGGGCTGCTGGGGAAGAGGCATCTGTGAAGTCTGAGTCAGCAGAAGGCGGGGAACATCACAAACAGCTGTTGGAGGCCCTCAACAGGGTGACTCACAGGTTGGAGGATTGCGCCTGTCTGTTCTCTGATGAGGTGGAGCCCACCAACCACCATCGCCGGCCCTTCTACAGATCCTGTTGAACCCTCACACTCCCAACCTACTGCCTCAATCTGTCCTCAGTCATTCTCACCATTCCCTCGTACCAACCCACCCTCAATTCCCTCCCCAGGAGGCAGCCATGGATTCATCAGAGCCCTCCCTTACACTTTCAGCTGGACATCTCCCCCCTCCTGGCCCTTTCCCACCCTTGGTACCCCTTCCCCCCTTGGAACTCCTTCCCCTCAGAACTTCTTCCCCTCCCTCAGATTCCCACTACCCATAGTCCTTTACCCCCACCCAGACACACCCCTGCTTAGCCCTTCCCCCTTTCTGACTCCTTCAAACACACTTACTTATTCCGCCACCCTTAGTCCTTTACCCGTCCCACCTCCTCCCTCCACCCTTACGTCTTCCTCCACCTTACTTCCTCCCCTCTCTGCACTCCTTTCTCCCCCCCCCAGACTCCCTCTCCTCTCTGCACTCCTTCCTCCCCCTGCACTCATTCCCTTCTCTGCACCTCTTCCTCCCCCTGGACTTCCTCCCCTCTGCACTCCTTCCCCCCATCCAATCTCCTTCCCTTACACCTTCTGCCCCTTACACCTACCTCCCCAGTTGCCGTATTCTCCCCCTTTACCCCCCTCCCCCGTACTCCCTCCCCGACCCAACCTCACCCCCCGATACCTTTAATACCCCCCTCCCAACCTCACCCCTCGACACCTTTGTTCCCCCCCTCCCAACCTCACCCCCAGACATATTTTCCTCTCCTAGACCTTCCTCTCCCTAGACCTTCCTCTTCCACCACCCCAGTACACCTTCCCTTCCCAAACACAGCTGGGCCTTCCTCTACACCTCCTCAACCATCAACCTGCTGTGAGCAGACCCTCAACGGTGACTTTCCAACTTCTGTGAGCTTCTTCGTGGTGGAGCCAAGTCCATAAGAATCCACCCAGCATGCCATGAACGTTCCTCCAGGATCCCATTCAGGCTCCAGTATCTTCATCTCCTCGGATGTCCACAATGTGATCAAGGCTCTGGCAGTAAGTCCCGACTCCTGCATGTCACACTTGTTAAAATGTGTTCTGTAGCGGTGTGTTTTCCCGTCGACGTGGGCGGACGATCGAGCGTGGGGTGATGATTTGGGCGTGCTGGTCTTATAATGATATGCAGATGTATTACAATGAAGTTTCTGATGTCCGATGATAGGAAACGTGGCCCACCATTGATGGGCTGAGTAGACGATCACACACTAGCTTCACGATGTCATGAAACTGATAGCTGGCCTTCTCGCCGTATTGTCCGCTCACGCTGCTGAACACGCCTGACGTCAGTGGGCACAGAAACATCTGCCCTATATCTTTACCTGGGTGCGTTTTTAGCATAATAAAAACTAACCTCTTTGTGTTTAAATTCAAGAAAGCCTGTTTGTCTGAGTTCTTTTCAATCAGTCCGTAAATTGTTACATACAGGCACTGAATCAATACCTTCATCCTTATAAATTACAAAAAAGCCCTGTTACAATCAATTGAACAGTTAGAAAGGAAGGTTGAATTCTGACACGTGTCCTCACTGCCTGTAACAATCTTAGGAATAATTCTCAAATTATGCATAATGCTGTACTGTTTAATAACGATCAAAGCTAAATGAGTAAATTCTGATGGTAAATGCACCCCCTCAGTCCTCTGAGTGAATAATGATAGTTTAAAATAAATATTCTCTATCTGTAAGCAAATATGGTGCCTTGTGGCACTTTTCAACAATCGGAATTAATGGGGAGAAATAACTAACATTAACTGACTTTAATCTGGTAGAAAGGTAGACAGATATACAGCAAAGCATGAGACTATTTGGCCCATTGTGACTCTGCTGGTGGTGTATGCTATGAACAGCAAGAAAGAATCCAATAAACAATCCATCAAAGACAAAAATGTTTCTGAGTTCATGTTCACTTGTCTGTTACTTGCAAAACAATCAAATTCAGAAAAGAATCTTGCATTTCACTGGCAATGCGTTAAAATAAATGGGAGAAAAGAATTAACCCATGATTTTGCAATCGTGTTTCTGCTGGTGTTAGCAAGGATCATCAGATGTACCTTATCAGGATGCAATATATGGTGATTATGTAAATATTTTTAACAAGTAATTTTGGATTTTTCTATTTTCAGGAAAGCGATATTCTTTGAAGTTCAGTATTGTTTTGGAATACTCTGTTCAGTTGACCCAGTTCAATCAAGTTGCATTTAAAATTCAGTCCAGGGAACATATTTCTTCTTTGCCGTGACTCAAAGCCTTTGGCTTACTGACAGATTTTCTTTTCTGCTATGTTGCTTCACTTTTCCCTTAGCACAACGAAGTTAAAATTTCCATCTTTATTAAGTTTATTTACTTTTACTGCTTGTAGTCCCAAAGTTTCCAGTGGCATATTTCCGTGGCATATATTTTTGGTAAAAACTCTAACTATAATTTTACAGTTCACTTTTTGAATTTTTTTAACAACTTCATTCCATTTTTATTTATTCTCTCCACTAGTCTGCTGCTGAACACTGGAACCCTATTCAATTAAAATATCTGTTCTTTCTCATAAAATATAAGGTAAACTTTTCAAGACTCTACTCCCATTGCAGAGGTTTACTTGATGGGAGAGTGAATGGAAAATTGGACAGAGTTAGTTTGCCTCATTCATTATTCATAACTTTACTTGGCTTAAAATAAATCACTGGACATCCAGAATCCCACGTTGGGAGTAAAGGCTCCCAAAATTTGCCTTTATTAGTTGGTTCTTATTATATAGTTGTAAATGATTCCTGTAGTGCAATAGTTTTCCAATAAACTATGTATAAGGTCAACTGTAATATGCTCCTGCTACCTTTTTTAAATTTACTGCAGGAGGTATGGAAATCTCCAGGAGCAATAAGGAGTCAATTTTCCTATAATTAACACTGAAAGAATGGTTATTTTTCAGGAACTGAGCACAGGAAACAGGGCAGTGACCTTTAATGCTAAGCCTTCATCCTTGATGTTGCTCCAGGATTCACAGAGGTTTCCCCTAAGGACAGCTGATGACTGCTTGCACCTGCAATTTTTACAGACTGGAGCAATCAATCAGATAAGGCAGGATGGAGCACTCATGGCCCTCCGCTTCATCTTGCTGTTTCGTTGCAAGCCGGTGCCCAGTTGAGAGTCTTCTGAAGGAGCACACCTTAACAACCTGTGCTCAGCCCCAACCTTCAGGGATATTTGGCTGCTGTCTTTGAAGTTTACATCAGCAATTAACTTTCGCCTCTACATCCAGGCGTTAGTCCCTGCCAAATTGCGAGGCTATACCAGCACAATCAGCTAGTCCACCACATTTGTGTGTCCTGAGGTTTGGACAATGTAGTAAATTTCCGGCCTGCTGATCTAAAAATTCGTTGGTGATACGCCTGTTTCACAGATGTAATACAAGCGCTTAAGTGTCCAGTATGGCAGACAGTGTGCACACAAATATTCAGCACTGGAGGTGGCTGCCAGTCGTTTTGGGAAAGACTCCTTTGTAAAAGGAGCCTGAGCTTGGCCATAGTGGATTTGCATATGCAAATAGGGGGCTTAACACTTGTTCCTGACTGCCTTAACAAAATTTGTCAGTGACTGACCACAACCTGCGCTTTACAGACTGTGGCCAATATTCTCTGGCACTGGAAAGTCGAACTAACAGCCCTTAAAGAGACTTTTCTTCCCCAAAAATATACTTTGTTCATAAAATTTGTAAAAGCACATTACAAAACATTCCGACTTCAAAATTATAGAAAGTGCAATAAAATTCGACTTGTCTCCATACAGCAATTTGCACTCTGAGATGCTTCAATACAATTTCAATACTCTTGATATTCACAATAAACATTCAATGTCAGGCATATAGCCTGCGGGATTCTACAAACAGTCCTTAAGAGACTATGAGAGGCAGTCTCTTGAAGGTAAGTTTATATCATTTTTAATTACCTTATTGTCAACCTGGACTGCTCTTTTCTGCTTCACATTAATTTTGCAGGTTGCTGCTGGTCAACACTCATGTTACTTACCACCTTGGCTGGTGGCAGTTGGCAGATTTATATTCTTCCTGAAACTGGCAAGCTGCATCTGGGTCAATGACTGGCAGCTCAGCAGGAGCAAACAATTGAGGCTGATGGACCAGTTTTGCATGATTCTACCATTAACCTCATTGGGCACATTCAGTTGCATTGCACAAGAATCGCACCCCAACCCTGGTGCAATCCAATTTCCCGGCTACTGTTCCTCTCCAGCACTCAGGGTGGGGTGGAGATGGTACAGGAAAATCAGCACCACAATCCGGGAAATATGCCTGTATGCCCAAAGGTATTCTGGGGAATTCTACAATCTAATATTGCTGGACATTTTATTCACCCCGACTGGCCTTATTAAAAAATATGAAAGTAACAGCTCACATTAAACGTCTTTCAATAGACCAACAACAATTGCTACTTATGTATGTATGTCTTTAACATAATGACACATTCCAAGGCACTTCACAGGAGCATTATAAAATAACGGATGACGCTGAGTCATAAGGAGGTATTTGGTCAGATGACCTAAAGCTTGGTCAAAGAGGTAGGTTATAGGGAACTTCTTAAAGGAGGAAAGTGATTTGTAGAGGTGCAGGGAGGTGTAATAAACTTTGGGATGCAGGACAGGTTTCTTATAAGAAACAGTAAACTTTATTTACAGATTCCAGATGAGGCTTCGTACTTGTTCCAAGACCAGGGCTAAAAAACTCCGCTCCTAAGATTCCACTGCATTTAGGGCTGATTGGTCTATACAGCCACATGATCCCCATAACAGTAAGAAATGGTTTAACTTATAATTACTACATTCCTCCCCCTTTAATTTTGTTTTACCCTCTTATTTACAAAAATATCTTAACCCATATTATATACAATTATATATGGTTCATGCAATTATAGATTTAGTCTTCGAGGAGGTTTTTGGATTCGGGTAGAGCGACGAAACTCTACAACTAGAGTTTCTTCCATTGGATCAACTTGAACAGGAGCTGCAGCTTCAGAGACATCCCTAGTCAATGGCAGTTCAGAATTATTTACTTCAACAGGGACATCTGGTATGTCTATTCTTTGTTGATCTGGCACCTCAGGAGTCAGTTTCGGCTTCAGGTGGATTAACTGGTTGTTGGAGGGTTTAAGGTAATCCACATATTTCCTAACAATCCTGCTTTCCACTTCAACTTGATATGGTAAAGGTCCTGTTCCAGAGAAGATTGTACCAGGGATTCATCTCGGTTCAGTTGCAAAATTTCATACAAAAACTGTCTCTCCCACAGTAAACTCTTGACCTTTATTGTAAACGTCATGATTCACTTTCTGACTACCCTGGTTTCTCCCCACTTCCCCTCTAAATTAGGGAATACTACAGTCAATCTTGTATGAAGTCAGCGCTTCATTAACAACTCTGAAGGTGTTAAACCAGTGGCCGCATGCAGAGTTGTGTGATAGCTGAACAGGAATCCTGAAATTTGCATTTATAATGTTCCCTCTGATAATTTCTTCATGCCAATTTTAAAGGTTTGTACTGCTCTTTCTGCTAACCCGTTAGAAGAGGGATGGTATGGTGCTGTTCTGATGTGTTTAATCCCATTTAGGTTCAGGAATCTATGGAATTCAGTGCTAGTGAAAGCCATACCATTATCTGACATGATAACTTCGGGTAAACCATGAATACTTAGACTCTGGCACAGTTTTTCAATGGTTGCAGACGAAGTAGGTGATCTCACCTCAAACGCATCCATCCATTTGGAATGTGCGTCGATTATCACAAGAAACACGTTACCTAGAAATGGATCTACATAATCTATAATTTATATGTAGTCTAACCCAAGGTCGACCAGGCCACTCCCACAGATGCGGTGGAGTTGAAACAGGCAACTTCTGCTATTGCTGACACTGGAGACAGTGTTTAACCATTTATTCTATATCAGTGTCTGTACCTGGCCACCAGATATAAATTTGTGCAAGCATCTTAATTTTCAAAATACCAGGATGTGCACTATGAAGTTCATCTAATAATGGTTCTTTTCCTTGGACAGGGACAACGACTCTTGCTCAAGATGCCATCTTGACAACTCAGTTTGGATCTACATACAAAGAATGGTTTCAATTCTTCAGGAACTTGTGTATTTGACCACCCTTGTAATACTCGTTCACGGACACTTGCTAAAATTGGATCCCTATTTGTACAATTCTTTAACTGTCTTGCGCAGACTGGTGAGGAGTCCAGGACCTTCAATGCAAGTACTATCTCTTGAGGTACTGGAACATGTGTAATACTATCTGGCAAAGGGAGATGACTGAGGGCATCTGCATTTGCTATATGTGCACCAGAACGGTGCAAAAAAGTGTACTCGTATGCCAATAAAATTAAAGCTCATCTTTAAATTCTAGCAGAGGCTATCGGTGGGATTGCCTTATCTTCACTAAACAATCCTAACAGTGGTTTGTGATCTGACACTACGGTGAAGATCAAATATTAATGGAACTGTTTTACTCCAAATAGGACAGATAAGCCCTTTTTTCAATTTGTGAATATCCTTTCTCGGCTGCAGAAAAGGTTCTGGACACATATCCTGTCGGCTTTTCAGATTTGATTTCTGTTGTTCTTCTTGTGTTCGCCACATGGTTTTGTCTCATCTTTCATTTTGATTTCGCATTCGGCCACATTTCTCTCGGGTGAAATCTTAACTTGTTTCAATTCGGGGTTGAGTTATCCATTTGCATCTTGGAAAGTTCCATGAGTCTTCCTCCTAATGCCTCTTTTGTCTTGATCAACCAATTCCTCAGTTCTTCTGTCTCTCTTTAGTACCTTTTGGTTTCCTCTTGGAACACCGAACACTGTTGGTTTTTTTCTTCAACTGTTTCTTCAGTTGGTCAGATGGCACTGGATTCGTTTCGCTTCTTTCCCTGACTTTCCTGTGGAACCAACTCTGACCTGAGGGACCTTTGCTTCCTGTGAAGGTCCTTCGGTTCTTCTATCTCATTTCAAAAGACACCATCACATTCCCTTGTCAGCTTCTGCTCCTGATCTGAGAAATTTCTGACCAATTTAGCTTGATTTCTTTCAACCAGTTATGGCCCAGAGGCTAGGTCCTTCTCCTGTTATTGGTAGCTGGGCTGTCTGTTGCCTGTATATTACAGGTACAGAGGTAATGCCTTTCACCTGTATTGCTTCTCCTGTTTATGTTTTTAACTGAGCAGCTGTTTTCTCAAAACTCAATGGCTGGGTACCTCCTCTGAGGTATTTAAAGATGTGTTCTCCCACCACTATGGTCAATGCTCCTGTGTCAACCCCCATAAGCAGAGGCTTTCCATTTACTTGAAGTGTAACAGTGACTGATTCAGTTTTCCTGGCCTTCAGATGGTGTAGGGAATAAACATCAGCCTCAGTAACTTCTGACTCATCTATATTGTGCACTTCATTTAACTTGACTTGTTGTCTGAATGGCTGCCTTGATTGAGTCCTGTGGTGTTTAACAACATGCCCTTTTTTGTGGCAGTAGTGGCATTCTGCCTCTTTAAATCAACAAACTTCAGGTGCATGATTTCCGCCACAACGGTAACACTTTAACTTCTGGATTACTGTTGAGCTGTCTCCCGCATTTCTTTTTGCTTTTCTAGTGGTAGGGACTGTGTCCCGCTTCACGTTAATCTCTCTGATCTTTGCCCCACACCCAGCAACAGGTTCCCGCCCTAGCTGCAAAATTGTGTCAGGCTGCACACACTGCAGAGCCTGCGAGTCCCTCTCAGCTCTCTCCATTGCTAGTGCTATCTCCATGGTGCGCTTCAGGTCTATCTCAACTTCTGCAAGCAAATGGCGCTGAATGGCATCATCGTTTATGCTGGAAACCAAATGATGTTGCGACGCTTTGTTTACAGTATCACCAAAGTCACAGCGCTCCGTTAACTGTTTTAACTTTGCGATGTACATTGCGATCGACTCACTGGGGGCCCTTACTCAAGAGTTAAACTTGAATCTTTGCATGGTCACTGAGGGTTTAGGCTGAAAATGACCTTTCATGAGCTCTACTATCTCGGTGAAGGATCTGGAATTTGGTGTGTTTGGAGCCATCAAGTTACGATTAGAGTATAGGATTTGCTCCTGCAGACACTCAGGAGAGTTGCCTTCTTTTTCTCCTCTGCCGTTATTTCGTTAGCTACAAAGTAGAAACCTAATCACTCAATGTGTTGACTCCAGTCCTCAATGGATGGAGTCGTAGAGGTCAATTCTGCCCAAGAGAGGCATTGCTGGTGAGTATACTCCTTTTCTTTCTTCTCTTAAGATAAATTGAATTATTCACAATCATGAGGCGAGGTGTTGCGTTGGTACTATTTATCCTTGTTGCCAATTGTAATAAACTTGAAGAGTGCAGGACTGTTTTTTTGTTAGAAACAGTAAACTTTATTAACAGACTCCAGATGAGGCCAAATGCTTGTTCTAAGACCAAGGCTAAAAAGCTGCACCCCTAAGTTTCCCCATGCTTCGGGCTGATTCGTCTATACATGCACATGATACCCATAACAGTAACAAATAGTTTTTAAAAATTCATTCATGGGATATGGGCTTTGCTGGTTGGGCCAGCATTTATTGCCCATCCCTAGATGCCCTTGAGAAGGTGGTGGGGAGCTGTCTTCTTGAACTGCTGCAGTCCATGTGGCGTAGGTACACCCACAATGCTGTCAGGAAGGAAGTTCCAGGGGTTTGACCCAGCGACAGTGAAGGAACGACGATATATTTCCAAGTCAGGATGGTGAGTGACTTGGAAGGGAACTTCCAGGTGGTGGCGTTCCCATCTATCTGCTGCCCTTGCCATTGTTCTTAATTTACAATTACTACAGGAAGCAAATCAGAGCTTGGGGGCTAGGTAACTGAAGGCACAGCCATCAATGGTGGAGTAATTATAATTGGGAAATGATAAGAGACCAGAATTAGAGCAGCATGGATATCTCAGAGGATTGTTGGGTTGGAGGTGATTATAGTGATAGGGTTGGACAAGGCGATGGAGGAATTTGAACACAAGGATGATAATTATAACATCATGGTATATCTTTCAAACTGAAAAACTGATGCTGACATATGCTGGGTGTGATTCCATGGACACCATTCTTCAGTGACCCACCCAAATTGTCATTCTTGATGTCCAGTGAACCTGTACAGTGAATCTCAACTGGCCATTTGACTATAGGAGGATCCCAGTCAAGCCCAAATCTGTTCCATAACTGGGAGCCAGTGTAGATCAATGAGCATAGAGTGATAGAGGAATGAGACTTGCAGCGAGTTAAGACAGAGGCAGTAGAGTTTTGGATGACCTCAAGTTTACGAAGGTTGGAATGTGGGAGACCAGCCAGGAGTGAATTGGAATTGTTGAGTCTAGAGATAAAATAAGGCATGAATGAGGGTTTCAGCAGCAGATGAGTTGAGATGGGGTGAAGTCAAATGATGTTATGGAGATGAAAACGATGGTAGTAGTGATGGCATGGATAAGATGTCAGAAGCTCAGGTCAGGATCAAATGTGACACAAAGGTTGCTGACTGACAGGCTTAACCTGAGACTGTTGCCAGAGAGAGGAATGGAGTCGATAGCAAGGGAACAAGAGTTTGGTTTGGGGACCGAAGCTGACTTACGAATATTTAATTGGTGGAAATATCTGCTCGTCCAGTGTTTCATGTTGGACAAGCAGACTGATAATCCAGAAACAGTGGAGGAGTCAAGAGGGATGGTGGTGAGGTAGAGCTGGGTGCTGTTAGCCTAAATATGAAAACTAACGCTGTGCCTTTGGATGATGTTGTCATGGGAGGGCATGTGGATGAGAAATATGTGGGGTCCAAGGAAAGATCCTTGGAGGACACCAGAGGTAACAGTACAAATACTTACAAGAACAAATACTTAATTCTATTCATTTTTACATGAAGCCTTGAACCAATGGAGCTCAATGTGCATTAGTATCAATTAATCTGCACTCTTTCAAAGGTTGTTCCTTATTTTGTTCTTTTTCTGTGACTGCTGCAGTTTTAGCTTTGTTTACACTGCTATGAACAATGATTCACCCTTGGCTTTCTGTGGAGATCTGAATGCAATCCTATGATTGTGAAGTCATGATATATGCAATCTGCTGCTGTATGACTTTGTTGTTGAAGAGATGAGATCTACAGTCTATTGTAAGCAACTATTTTGAGATTTTCCAGGGTTTTCAAAGGACCACGGGGTCTGGGCCTGGTGCAGGTGGGATTTGAAAATTGCCGTTCCAGAAGTCATCTCAGCATTCCAACAGTTTCAAAATTTTAAAGGATTGGCGGGTGGGGGGAGCGGGAGGGGGAAGTACTTGCAGGAGCTGGTGGGGAGGGGCAGTGAGGGAGTGGAGAGCATGCTTGCAGCCAGTTAATGGGTCCTTAAGTAGCTTGTTAAGGCCTGTGTTCCTACCCGAATGTAATCTTCCGATTTTTTTCTGGTGAGCCAAACAGTCTGTGCACAGCTGCTGGTTCATCATGGGTAACAAATAAACTTCTGTGCAGTTGTCTTTGAAACAAATCTATGGGGCCAACAAGCCCTGGCACAAGCGCTGGTTCTAATCTTGTCTGCCTTAATTGTTCCACCTCCATGTCTTTCCATGGAGCTGCCTTCTCCATTCGGCAAGGCAGCAACATGCTAGCAACAAGGCAGCTGGTGCTAGCCTTCTGGAGGCACTTGGTGAGGCTCACCTCCTGGCCGAGTAAGCCATATATATTTAAAAATGGCGTCACAAACGAAACAGCTTGGGTGATGGGTCGGGACCTGGAAATCATCTGGGCATCAGGTTCCTGACCCTACATTTAAAATCTGGCCCATCAAGTAAGCAACTTACTAAAGACGTGTTTGTGCCAAAAATAATTAAACTCCTGAACCTACTCAAAAGCTATGCACTCATCCAGTAGAAGGGAAAGTAAGATTAAGGCAACTAGACATTTAGCTGGACGATATTTATCAGAAACCTCCCTGAAACTAGGCCTTAGTCAACTTTGAATTGTAAGGGTAGTTCATCCAATAGCTATGTAGTTGGAGATGGATCTCCTTAGATAGGCAAAATGCTTTCTCTTAAGTTGATTGTAGGTATTTTAACTTGCCTTTGTCTTATCAAGAAAATATGTATTTTTGCAGTTGCTAAATTCTTACAAATATTCACTCTTCTTCTAAAGCTTAGGTGCAAATTTGCATCAGAGCATTTTGGGTGAACTCCCAGTACACTATTAACAATTAAACATAAGTTTGTGTGCATGCTCGATTGGTTAAATCCTCAGTCCTTAAAGGGACCACTGAAGGCTGCCTCCTGTAAGGTAAGTTTTTATTTCTTTTACTTAACTTATTGTGGAGCATAGAATAAATGGAATGAAAATTACAAGCTGTCTTAATAAACTAGAACCAATATGGTAGCTAGTTAGCTAGGTAGACACAAACTCCATTAACCTTCTTTTGGTGATTTTATAACTGGGGAAATGACTTAAAGAGTGGCTGTATATTCTTAATGCTGGGATCATTTAGCTTTGTAAAACATGCTGGCAAAGAAACAGCAGCAAACTGCAATTACCTTAAGCCTTTATAAAGTATGGGGTTATTAAATATAGTTTCAAAGAAGACAAAATTATGTTAAAAGCTACAGGAAACAGCTGATATAAGAATTATGGTATGAAGTGCATTTTTCAGAGATACTGATCATCACAAATAGTTACTTTGACATCCATCATACTCATTGGAAATGGCAATATGTCTGAAAGAGACTAAGGTGATTTTTTTTACATGGTACAGTAGCTAAACTGGCTTGAGTCCATGTCTATGTATTATTTTTTCCCTATAATGGAAATAACTGAACAGAAACATTGCATTGATTCTCCCTTCCTCTGTGGCTTGGATCTTCTCTCATGTGCACAGTTAAGGGGATAAAAAGATTTTCTGCCCATTCTCTGACACACATTGTTAATGTTTTGCTCAATGTAAGCATTGTGTTCTTATTTGGCTACACTGGCAGACTGCAGAGCACTTAGTTGCAACTTGAGGAATGTGCATCTGATGACAATGAAGGTGCTTACTTCAAACATTGCTCTTGCAATACATGTGCAGTTAGATGGTCATCAGGAGGAAGCCATCATAAAAACGAAAGGCAGCATTGCGGCTTTCCTATTGATTGCTGACTTAAGCAATGCTGTGAATGTGAAGCTAGTTAGAATATGTATGGTCTCACAGTACAGGCCCATGTGTACACTCTGCTGATTGTTAGGCCTTGAAATAATACACTGGCAGTGACAATTAAGGCAATGCCTGCACTGATCCCTAAAAGTAAACACATAAGGCGGAATTCTCCATGACTGCAGGCATCGGGCATGAGTGGGCAATATGGTGAGAAGGCCAAAAATCGGTTTCACGATGTCATGAAACCAGTTTGCGATCATCCGCCCTGCCTGTCAACGGCAGGCTGCGTTTCCTGCTGTCAGGTGTTGGGAACCTCATTGTAATACATATGCATATCATTATAAGCGCAGCCTGCCAGAATCTTCCCCCAATACTGGATCATCCGAACACTCTGGTGGGAAAACACACCGGTGCAGAACAAGTGTGACACATTTTGACAAGTGTGACATGCAGAAGTCGGGACTTACCGCCAGGGCATTGCTCACATCGCCAACATCCGAGGAGCAGAAATGCTGGAGCCTGACAGCAAGGACTCACTGGAGGAACATCCATCATATGTTAGGTGGATTCTCATGGACATGATTCTGCCGCGAAGCAGCTCACGGAAGGTGGAAAGTCACTGTTGAGGATCTGCTCACAATGGATAATCATCGAGGGGATGGAGAGGAAGGTCCAGCTGTGTTTGGGATAGGGAGACCTAGGTTCGACTGGGAGAGGAAGGTATGTCTGGGGGTGGGTGGTGGGGATGAAGTTGGGAGGGGGGGAACGAAGGTGATGGGGAGCTGAGGTTGGGAGTGGGTAGGGAGCATGGGGGGGTGGGGGAGGGGGGTAACAGGGAGAAGATGGTAGGTGTAAGGGGGTAGGAAGGTGTAAGGGAAAGAGTTTGGAGGGAGGAAGGAGTCCAGAAAGGGGAAGGAGTCCAGGGGGTGGGAAGTTGGGGGGGGGTGGAGAAGGAGTCCAGTGGGAGGGAAGGAGTTCCAAGAGAGGAAGGAGTTCCAAGGGAGGAAGGAATCTGGAGGGGGGATGTCCAGGTAAATGTGCAAAAGAGGTCTCTGTTGAGTCCATGACTGCCTCCTGGAGAGTGAACTGAGGGTGTGTGTGGTACGGGGGAATGGTGAGAATCACCAAGGGCAGAGTGAGGGGTGGGGGGGATGAGGGTGT
Organism: Cetorhinus maximus; assembly: GCF_964194155.1. NCBI lineage: Eukaryota > Metazoa > Chordata > Chondrichthyes > Lamniformes > Cetorhinidae > Cetorhinus > Cetorhinus maximus. The sequence goes on along the minus strand of NC_135883.1, from coordinate 89,030,649 downwards.
GACAGTGTCAGTAGAAGGGACGGCGAGGGTGGTTGGTGGGGACTTGGAGGCAGACACAGACCCTGGGGGTGGGAAGGAGTACGGGAAGGTTAATGTGGATGGGGGTGGGATTTTCAGGAAGGAAGGGAATGTCCACTTCACCTGGACATCTTCGAAGGAAAAGGGTTGTGGCTGGTAGGTGACGGTGGGGAGGTGGAAAGTGATGCCGGGGCATCGACAGTGTTGGGGGAAAGGACGGGCACCTGAAGAAAAATATTAGAAGCACCAAGCTTGCCAAATTGAAAGTGAAATGAGAGTCATGGTGGGCGAGATCAGGTGCTGCATGGGAGTGTGATCGTTGGGTGGGCAGAGATGCAGCTCAGATGATCGACTGAAAGCAAACCTCAGCAGGAGCATTGAAAATGCTCAGGACATTGAGATGAGTGTGATATGTGAACGATCCACTTGCATGGCGGAATGCTCGCACGAGGCTCTGAAAGACCCTGACACACACACACACACTACTCCCTCCAGAATCACTCGTGGGCCGGCTGCTCCCTCTGCAGTGATAGATGATGAGGTTGAGGGGGTCACAGGCAAAGGGGGCTCGGAGGGAAAGGACAGCCTCGGAGATTCCTGAGTGGATGACCCAGGGGTGTCTAGCTGCCGCTCCTCCTCCCTGTGGGTGCCCATGGGACCCGGCCTGACTTCTTGATTGGGAGCACCACCTGGAGGGATGTCGAAGTGCCCCATTTCCCTTTCACGTTGCCACTTCAGGAACTCACCCATGGCTCCCGCAATGGAGTGCAGGTCAGCGTGCATCTCTGCATTCTGCTGGACCAAGGTCTCCATGGCATCCGCCATCCTCCCCATGGAGACCTCTGTACGCACACAAGTGGGCACCACTTCATCAGAGAGCGGGCAGACCCACTCCTCCGACTCACTTGCCACTCTGCTGAGGTCTTCCAACAGCTCTGCATGACATTCTTCTGCCTTCTGCTGACTCTCCAGGATGAGTTGGAAGGCAAAATCCAGAGACTTTGACCTCACAGATGCCTCTTCCTCAGCAGTCCTCCTACTTTTTCTTTATTCATTCACAGGATGTGGGCTTCACTGGCTGGGCCAGCATTTATTGCCATTACCTAGTTATCCCTGAGCAGGTGGTGGTGAGCTGCCTTTTTGAACCGCTGCAGTCCATGTGGTGTAGGTACATTCATAGTGCTGTTAGGAAGGGAGTTCCAGGATTTTGACCCAGCGACAGTGAAGGAACGGTGATATATTTCCAAGTCAGGTTGGTGTGTGACTTGGAGAGGAACTTCCAGGTTGTGGTGTTCCCATCTATCTTCTGCCTTTGTCCTTCTAGATGGTACTGGTCATGGGTTTGGAAGGTGCTAGCTAAGGAGCATTGGTGAATTCATGTAGTGCACCTTGTAGATGGTACACACTGCTGCTACTGTGCGTCGGTGGTGGAGGGAGTGAATTTTTGTGGATGAGGTGCCAATCAAGCGGGCGGCTTTGTTCTGGATGGTGTCAAGCTTCTTGAGTGTTGTGGGAGCTGCACTCATCCAGGCAAGTGGGGAGCATTCCATCACACTCCTGACTTGTGCCTTGTAGATGGTGGATAGGCTTTGGGGAGTCAGGAGATGAGTTACTCGTCACAGGATTCCTAGCCTCTGACCTGCTCTTGTAGCCACAGTATTTATACGGCTAGTCCAGTTCAGTTTCTGGTTTTGGCAATGCCCAGAATGTTGATAATCAGTGATGGTAATGCCATTGAACATCAAGGGGCAATGGTTAGATTCTCTATTGTTGGAGATGATCATTGTCTGGCATTTGTATGGTGTGAATGTTACTTGACACTTGTCAGCCCAAGCCTGGATATTGTCCAGGTCTTGATGCATTTGAAAATGCTTCAGTATCTGAGGAGTTGCGAACGGTGCTGAACATTGTGCAATCATCATTGAACATCCATAGTTCTGACCTTATGATGGAAGTAAGGTCATCGATGAAGCAGCTGAAGATGGTTGGGCCCAGGACATTACCTTGAGGTGATGTCCTGGAGCTGAGATGACTGACCTCCAACAACCACAACCATCTTCCCTTGTGCTAGGTATGACTCTAACCAGCGGAGAGTAGTTCTCTGATTCCCATTAACTCCAGTTTTGCTAGGGCTCCTTGATGTCACACTCGGACAAATGCTGCTTTGATGTCAAGGGCAGTCACTTACACCTCATCTTGGGAGTTCAGCTCTTTTGTCCATGTTTGGACCAAGGCTGTAATGAGGTCAGGAGCTGAGTAATGCTGGCAGAATCCAAACTGGGCGTCAGTGAGCAGATTATTGACCACTTCTATTACTTTACTGATGATTGAGAGTTGACTTATGGGGTGGTAATTGGCCGGGTTGGATTTGTCTTGCTTTTTGTGTACAGGACATACCTGGGCAATTTTCCACATAGCCAGGTACATGAAAGTGTACTGGGACAGCTTGGCATTAGTCCTCAGACGTTAGTAAGGAAGCCTTTGCCGGGTCAATGGGGATGAGTTTTCCATTGTCATTTCCGGTGCTTAGGTCAATGTCGGGTGGTCCGTCTGGTTTCATTTTTAGGATTTGTAGTGGTTTGATACAACTGAGTCACATGTAGGCCAGACCAGGAAAAGATGGTAGATTTCCTTCCACATTAGTGGAAGCCATCTAGTGAACCAGATGGGTTTTTACAACTGTCGACAAAGGTTCTGTGGTCATCATTAGACTTTTAATTCCAGATTTTTATTGAATTCAAACTTCACCATCTGCCATAGCAGGATTTGAACCTGGGTCCCCAGATTTACCCTGGGTTTTACTGGATTACTAGTCCAGCAACAATACCACTACACCATTGCCTCCCCAAGTGCCAGGGATCTCAGCTGATCCTGCCTCCTCCTGCTGAGGACACGTGTCTGTGCGGTGACCACCAGATTGTGAAACTGAGCCTGCTCTCGATCTAGGTCCCACCGAGGTGTGTATCTCTGCACTGGTGGAGGGTGTGAGTAAGTGCTGTGCAGCAGCCTTGCAGGCTGTTCATTTCCAGCTCTTAAATTGAGGTGGAGTGCTTTTGGCTGGAGGTGAGGACCTGGATGGGGCTGAGGGACTGGCTGGCTGAGGGTGTCAGTCGCTTGGCAGAGCTCCCTGAGAACCAAAGTAGAGATAATGAATGCATGGCAGCAGAGTCAAAAGCAGGAGAAAGAGCACTCACATTTGCATTGAGAGGGATAATGGAGTGTAGGATCCTCACAAGGATTTTCGCCGCCGACTTCACCGTCGCTGCAGGCACGGTCCACATCCTCACCAGTCAGCGTGATGGCACGCTCCTGAAAGTGAGTGATGGGCCTAATGTGGGCCACTCCATCCCTCGCTTTAGTCCTTTCCCTGTTTGTGTGAGCCAGCTTCTTCTGCATGAAACCACATGGAGAGAGTGTCAGCAGGATACATGGCTCTGCATGGAGTGTTTGTGAGGTGAGCGGAGACATGGACGGGATGAGGACACGAGCTCCAGAGGATATGACCCTGATGGAGATGTGAGGGTGTGTGTGAGACTTAGTGGTGTTGTCCCTTGAGCTGTGAGATCCCTGTGGATGTGTGATGTGTTTGTGAGTGTGTGAGTTGAGAGTGAAGACAAGAGTGAGTTACCCTGGTGGAATGGGTGAGACCACGCATCCTGTTGTGGCACTGGGTGGCTGTCCTCCTTTGCAGGGCATTGGCGTTGACCACCGCTGCTACTGCCTCCCATGCTGGATTGGTGACCTTGCTTGTTGGAGCGTGTGTAGAGAACATCACGGCGGGCCTCCATTGCGCCCAAAAGGCGCTCGAGGGATGCATCATTAAACCTGGGGGCTGCAGTCTTCTTGCCTTTTGGGGCCATGTCTTTTGTGCAGCAGTCCTGGGCTGGAAGCACTGAGGGCTGTTCATGTGGATGCACGTTAAATATGGCGCTCAGCATATTGAAGTGGCGATGTGATTGTGTAACACGCAAATGAGAGCCTGCCCATCAACAAAACAGCGTCTTTCCCAGGAATGCATATTTAATGACTTGGGATTGGGACGGTACAGTGTGAAAAGCCGCCATTGCAGCCAGGGGGTAAAACATTCTTTTCCCACCCGTTACCGCACTTAATGCAAATCTGGGATGATTCCACCCTTAGTTGGGTTTGAATTTTTAATCTCCTTGGGTCTAAGTTGAAAGTATTTACACTGTACTTCCAGTTAAATGAAAATAAACTGGACTAGGTAGTTTAGATGTAAATTGCACTTTCACTTTTAATAAAAAATATATTTCAAAATACTGGGATCAATACCCTGACAAGAATATTCATCCGAGGCATCAGGCAAATTCATAACCCTTCACCTTAACTCCTCATCATGGAATCAACTGGAATTTACCATCCAGTTTATGCCAAGGAGTTAATGATACCTAAATTTGGCTTGCTGACCTGTCTTACATCAACCGACTTGGAGTATATTGGCATTTATATTATCACCCTCCTGTCAGAATTCACACAAGGTACTGACTTAATGAATTAGTATTTTCTTTCCAATTATCAAAATAATGAAAAAAATAATTATTTAGCATTAGAATCATAGTTAGCATCACTTAAACATTGAATATGTGAACTTCTAAAAGGTAGGGTTCACTGAAGAAAAAAGAGTTAAAAAAGCATCATAACCCGCTGTTATAAATTTACAGTTAAGATCAATATCTGAAATTGATATAAACTGATTAAATTAATTTTGTATTGGACATCTTAGAGAGTTACTAATTAACAACATTCGATAACCAGGCTGTTGAACACATTTAAGTTTACAAAGTTATGGTTAACAATGTTTCCAGAGCTTATACAATCTCATCTTTATGAGTTGGTGTGAATGAACTGGTTGCCACAATTTCCTTTCCAAGGATAGCCCTAACTTCCTAAGGTATCAGGGTGATAAATGCTGTCGGTAGAAATGGCATCTTGGGTTTTCTGCTCTTGGATATATTCACATTTCTTACTGGTGACTAATGGCTTAAATTCCATCTCCTATGGTCTCAGGGAATCTTGCATATCCAAATGATGCACTTACATCTGCTTGTATCTGGCTGGTATAACCTTTAACTTTTCTAACTGAACTATTCCTCTGTTCTTTTCAATTTAACAGACACCCTGCTACATACATGAAACAAAGATTACTCTCAGAATGACTAAATGAAATAGAACTAAACTAAGATCTATGAATTGAGGACTGAAGGTTGAGCTTGTGTCAAAATACCATCATTTATACCCTTAGTTTCCAAATAAAACTCCTCAATTCTGTTGACCAACCTGAGGGACACTTTCGGTAGAAGAGCTCAGTCCTGCTGGTGTCAATCTTCTCACCTGTTGATACCCTTGACCTTCAAATAAATGAAACACCAACACCTACATGCTGTTTTGCACCCTAACATCTCATATCTTTGCTAACAAAACTGTTGTACAAATGTATAGATAAATCAGGACACCTTTATATCATCATTAACACGCTGTCTCTGGGCATGTGGTCTTGATGGTTTGTTTACCATCCTTGAAAAGGAATGTTTTGTTTGTATAATGTTTCAAAGTATACTTGCTATTAGCCTGTTTCTTTCCCAGCATTAAGTCTAATTACTGACTCCATTTTGATGTCAGATTTAATTGACATAGATCTTATTCAACAGACTTGCTGTCTAAGGTTGTTATTAGCACAACATTAGAAGGTTTAGGAGCAGCAAAAGACCATTCAGCCAAATAAGCCTAAAAGCAAAATACTGCGGATGCTGGAAATCTAGAACAAAAACAAAAATACCTGGAAAAACTCAGCAGGTCTGACAGCATTTGCGAAGAGGGATACAGTTGATGTTTCGAGTCCGTATGACCCTTCATCAGAACTAAGACATATAGGAATGAGAAGAAATATAAGCTGGTAGAAGGGGGTGGGACAGGAGAGCTCGATAGGGGGCCAGTGATAGGTGGAGGCCAAGAAGAGATTGCCAAAGATGTCATAGACAAAAGGACAAAGGGGTGTTGACGGTGGTGATATCATCTAAAGGACGTGCTAATGGGGACATTAAGGGAAGCAAGCTGGACAAGCTAGTGGCAGATGGCCCTAGTGAGGGTGGGGTGGGGGGAAGGGATCGAAATGGGCTAAAAGGTAGAGATGAAACAATAGATCGAAATAAATTTTAAAGTAGGAAGGAAAAGAAAAAAGTATATTAAAAATTATAAATTATTGGGAAAAGGGGGATCGGAAAGGAGATGGGGATGGAGGAGAGAGTTCATGATCTGAAATTGTTGAACTCAATATTAAGTCCGGAAGACTGTAAAGTGCCTAGTCGGAAGATGAGGTGCTGTTCCTCCAGTTTGCGTTGAGCTTCACTGGAACATTGCAGCAGGCCAAGGACAGACATGTGGGCATGAGAGCAGGGTGGTATGTTGAAATGGCAAGCGACAGGGAGGTCTGGGCCATGCTTGCGGACAGACCGAAGGTGTTCCGCAAAGCGGTCACCCAGTCTGTGTTTGGTCTCTCTAATGTAGAGGAGACCGCATTGGGAGCAGCGAATGCAGTAGACTAAATTGAGGGAAGTACAAATGAAATGCTGCTTCACTTGAAAGGAGTGTTTGGGCCCTTGGATGGTGAGGACTGGGGAAGAAAAAGGCCAGATGTTGTACCTTCTGCGGTTGCATGGGAAGGTGCCGTGGGAGGGGTTGAGGTGTAGGGGCTGATGGAGGAGTGGACCAGGGTGTCCCGGAGGGAACGATCCCTGCAGAAAGCCGCCGGGGGGGTGAAGGGAAGATGTGTTTGGCGGTGGCATCATGCTGGAGTTGGCAGAAATGGAGGAGGATGATTCTTTGAATGCGGAGGCTGGTGGGGTGATAAGTGAGGACAAGGGGGACCCTATCATGGTTCTGGGATGGAGAGGAAGGTGTGAGGATGGATGCGTGGGAGATGGGCTGGACACGGTTGAAGGCCCTGTCAACCACCGCCGGTGGAAAACCTCGGTTAAGGAAGAAGGAAGACATGTCAGAGGAACTGTTTTGGAAAGTGGCATCATCAGAACAGATGTGACGGAGGCGAAGGAACTGAGAGAATGGGATGGAGTTCTTACAGGAAGCGGGGTGTGAGGAGCTGTAGTCGAGGTAGCTGTGGGAGTCGGTAGGCTTGTAATGAATATTGGTGGACAGTCTATCACCAGAAATTGAGACAGAGAGGTCAAGGAAGGGAAGGGAAGTGTCAGTGATGGACCACGTGAAAATGATGGAGGGGTGGAAATTGGAAGCAAAATTAATAAATTTTTCCAGATCCAGACGAGAGCGTGAAGCAGTCATCGATGTATGGGAGAAAGAGTTGTGGGAGGGGGCCTGAGTAGGACTGGAACAAGGAATGTTCCACATACCCCATAAAGACGCAGGCATAACCGGGGCCCATGCGGGTACCCATAGCCACACCTTTTATTGGAGGAAGTGAGACTATTTTAAGGAGAAATTGTTCAGTGAGAGAACAAGTTCAGCCAGACGGAAGAGAGTGGTGGTGGGTGGGGATTGTTCGGGCCTCTGTTCGAGGAAGAAGCGGAGAGCCCTAAGACCATTCTGGTGGGGGATGGGGGTGCAGAGGGATTGGACGTCCATGGTGAAGAGGAGGCGGTTAGGGCCAAGGAACTGGAAATTGTTGATATGATGTAGGGCGTCAGAGGAATCGTGGATGTAAGCGGGAAGACACTGGACAATGGGAGGGAGAATGGAGTCAAGATAGCAAGAAATGAGTTCCGTGGGGCAGGAACAGGCTGACATGATGGGTCTGCCGGGACAGTCCTGTTTGTGGATTTTGGGTAGGAAATAGAAGCGGGCCGTCCGAGGTTGGGAGACTGTAAGGTTGGAATCTGTGGAAGGAAGATCTCCAGAGGAGATGAGGTCAGTGACAGTCCTGGAAACAATGGCTTGATGTTCACTGGTGGGGTCATGGTCCAGGGGGAGGTAGGAGGAAGTGTCTGCGAGTTGACGCTCAGCCTCTGCGAGGTAGAGGTCAATGCGCCAGACAACAACAGCACCACCCTTGTCAGCAGGTTTGATGACAAAGTCAGGGTTGGATCTGAGAGAACAGAGTGAGGCAAGTTGAGAAAGAGACAGGTTGGTGTGGGTGAGACGAGCAGAGAAATTGAAACGTGACATCAGTTGTCTCAATTTCTCTGTTGGACTCTAACCTGTCTCTCTCTCTCTGAACTTGCTGCACTCCGTTCTCACAGGGCCAACCCTGACTTTGTCATCAAACCCGCTGACAAGGGTGGTGCTGTTGTCTGGCGCACTGACCTCTACCTCGCAGAGGCTGAGCGTCAACTCGCAGACACTTACTCCTACCTCCCCCTGGACCATGACCCCACCAGTGAACATCAAGCCATTGTTTCCAGGACTGTCACTGACCTCATCTCCTCTGGAGATCTTCCCTCCACAGCTTCCAACCTCACAGTCTCCCAATCTCGGATAGCGCGCTTCTACCTCCTACCCAAAATCCACAAACAGGACTGTCCCGGCAGAACGATCGTGTCAGCCTGTTCCTGCCCCATGGAACTTATTTCTTGCTATCTTGACTCCATTCTCTCTACCCTTGTCCAGTCCCTTCCCACCTACATCCGTGATTCCTCTGACGTCCTACATCATATCAACAATTTCCAGTTCCCTGGCCCCAACCACCTCCTCTTCACCATGGACGTCCAATCCCTCTACACCCCCATCCCCCACCAGAATGGTCTGACAGCTCTCCGCTTCTTCCTCGAACAGAGGCCCAAACAATCCCCATTCACCACTACTCTCCTCCGTCTGGCTGAACTTGTTCTCTCACTGAACAATTTCTCCTTAAACTCGTCTCACTTCCTCTAAATGAAAGGTGTGGCTATGGGTACCCGCATGGGCCCCAGTTATGCTTGTCTCTTTATGGGGTATGTGGAACATTCCTTGTTCCAGTCCTACTCAGGCCCCCTCCCACAACTCTTTCTCCGGTGCATCGATGACTGCTTTGGTGCCCCTTCAAGCTCTCGTCTGGATCTGGAAAAATTTATTAATTTTGCTTCCAATTTCCACCCCTCCATCATTTTCACATGGTCCATCACTGACACTTCCCTTCCCTTCCTTGACCTCTCTGTCTCAATTTCTGGTGATAGGCTGTCCACCAATATTCATTACAAGCCTACCGACTCCCACAGCTACCTCGACTACAGCTCCTCACACCCCGCTTCTTGTAAGGACTCCACCCCATTCTCTCAGTTCCTTCGCCTCCGTTGCATATGTTTTGATGATGCCACTTTCCAAAACAGTTCCTCTGACATGTCTTCCTTCTTCCTTAACCAAGGTTTTCCACCCACGCTGGTTGACAGGGCCCTCAACCGTGTCTGGCCCATCTGCCGTGCATCCGCCTTCACACCTTCCTTTCCGTCCCAGAACCATGATAGGGTCCCCCTTGTTCTCACTTATCACCCCACCAGCCTTCACGTTCAAAGGATCATCCTCCGCCATTTCTGCCAACTCCAGCATGATGCCACCGCCAAACACATCTTCTCTTCACCCACCCTGGCGGCTTTCTGCAGGGATCGTTAACTCCAGAACACCCTGGTCCACTCCTCCATCAGCCCCTACACCTCAACCCTCCCCCACGGCACCTTCCCATGCAACCGCAGAAGGTACAACACCTGCCCCTTTACTTCCCCCACTCACCGTCCAAGGGCCCAAACACTCCTTTCAAGTGAAGCAATGCTTCACTTGCACTTCCGCAAGCATGACCCAGACCTCCCTGTCGCTTGCCATTTCAACACACCACCCTGCTCTGATGCCCACATGTCTGTCCTTGACCTGCTGCAATGTTCCAGTGAAGCTCAACGCAAACTGGAGGAACAGCACCTCATCTTCCGATTAGGCACTTTACAGTCTTCTGGGCTTAATACTGAGTTCAACAATTTCAGATCATGAACTCTCTCCTCCATCCCCACCCCATTTCCTATCCCCCTTTTCCCAATAATTTATAATTTTTAATATATTTTTTTTTTTCCTTCCTATTTTAAAATTTATTTCGATCTATTGTTTCATCTCTACCTTTTAGCCCATTTCGATCCCTTCCCCCCACCCCACCCTCACTAGGGCCATCTGCCACTAGCTTGCCATGCTTGCTATCGTTAATGTCTCCATTAGCACATCCTTTAGATAATATCACCACTGTCAACACCCCTTTGTCCTTTTGTATATGACATCTTTGGCAATCTCTTCTTGGCCTCCACCTATCACTGGCCCCCTATCGAGCTCTCCTGTCCCACTCCCTTCTACCAGCTTATATTTCATCTCATTCCTATATGTCTTAGTTCAGTTGAAGGGTCATATGGACTTGAAACGTCAACTGTATCCCTCTCCGCAGATGCTGTCAGACCTGCTGAGTTTTTCCAGGAATTTTTGTTTTTGTTCTCAGCCAAATAAGCTTGTTCATTTGACAAAAAAATCCCACCCTATTATTAAAAATCTTAATCCTTTTCTTTTTACAGAAATCTATTAAATGCCTTGAGTCTATTCCATTCCTTCAAAGACCTTCCCTGATGATTTGATTCATAAAAATTATATTCATTCAGTGCAAGAGTTTTGGCTACCTTCCTTCCTCGCTCCTAATTTTCTGATTTTGTTCTGTTATGTTTTGTTCTGTTCTGTTAGGTAATAGAGGCAGTTTAAGTAAGTTATATTTGTATTTGTAGGTATTTTAGGAAGGAATTTTAGCTTTAAAATTTAAGTTTGATTTGTATTTCTATATCTGTGTGTTAAGAAAGGTAAAATTGAGTTTTAGTTCCACTTTAAAAAGGGTGCTTGCATTTTTGGTGAGAGTTTTACGACCGTATCTAAGTTAAGCAAATAAAATTAGGAGAATTAAGCTGTTGCCTAGTAACAGGGGTCCAGAGAGGCATGTCCCTCCCACAGATGCACACAGAAGAAGAGAAACAGCAATTTGTTTTGGAAGCTGTTGGGGTTCAGCTGGTTTTGAAGCTGGAGAAGCAGCCTGGAAGGGGAAAATAGCCAGATCCAAACAAAAATTAGTTGAATGTAGTTTCCAGAGGGAGACTGGAGCAAATGGGACAGAAAGAAAGCCCCAAGCTAAAGAAAAACCCCAAGAATCCAGGGGAGTGAAAAAGAGGAAAGTCCCAAGCAGACCTTCTAGTTAAAGGAAGAACAGGAACCTGGAAAAGGTCCTGTTAATTAAGTTAAGAGTGAAGGGCAGAGAGAAAGTCTCTAAGCTTCAGGTTTAAAGAGACAAAAGCTGCAGAAAGCAGATTTAAAGTGAGAATAGCTTGAAAGAGGCAAGAAGGTCCAAAGAGCCGGCTGAAAGTCTATAACTCTTTGCTATGGCATGTGAAGCAGTGGTACTGTTAACGGCTGAGTCGGTGTGAGAGGGAGTGTATAGAAGACAGCTTGAATGCATGTGGTAACTCAGGGAAAAGGAACATCAGAAGGAGAGTTTGAAACCCTGGAGGTGAACCCCTGCGGAAGGTGTCTGAGAGAAAGCGTTGGTTTGGAAGAAGATTTCAAGACTAAGTCTTGGAGAGTGGAGATTGGAAACCATCATGTGAAAGAGAGAGTTCAGTGAGACTGGTTGGCTCACAGTGTGACAAGCATCTGGGGGAAGTTGAGGAGAGATCCATAGCATCTGGTTGAGGTGGCATCTGTCACTTGGTTTCAAGTGTGGTGTGTCTGACAGGGTGCTTATTGTTACATCGTACTTACTGTGGACATGAGGATATAAGATAGCTTTTGTAACTTGTGTTATCCTTACAAATCTGTATACATCTGTAAAGGTATATTTGTAGGTAAAGGAGTATTTTAATATAGTTCATCTTTTCTTGTTTAATACTTTTTTTTTGTTAAAAGTTCATCAGCTGACTCCTGTGACTCTGTTCAGTAGCTACTCTCCACATATCTAAACAAAAAATAAAAGTTAGGACCTATCAAGCTGGGTTCTACTCTGGGATCAGGCTTGTCAGGGATAACCTCAATTGGGATCATAACAGTTCTTATTTGAATCCTTTGTGAAAGTTTTGTTTCAAATAGATTTATTAATTCCCTTCTGTAATCCTGAAAATCCAGGCACCTTTATATTGAGTGCAACATTATTTCAGGACCGGTTTCTGTAGGGATTGTCCTTAGTTTCCCTGTCAATGGGATCAACCTGCCTCTAGGTAATAGCACAGTGTGGGCTAAGGTGGTAGCTTCCCCAGTGCTCTTAGAGAGAATGGATGAGGTCAGGGACCTAGAGCAATTACAGGAGAATGTTCCTGTAATTTTCCCTGTGTGGTAACCCAGTCCATGGCCAAACAAGCTCTGTCTGAGGAGGCTGTACCGGCACTGCACATGGATGACTATGCTGCAGCCAGACTATCCAAAACTTTATTCAGACATTTAGATGACCCAAAGGAAGTATTAAGCAGGTTTTCCTTGGTCGGGGCTCAACAACTGATCCAGTGTTAAAAATAGTTAGCAGAGACTGAAGTTGAAGCGGAGGGAGATCCAGAGTGCTACTATTTAAAGAACAACACTCTGATAAGGAAGTGGAGTCCCCCTCATAGTCCTGCGGGTGAAGAGTGGACAGTGGCCCATTAGGTAGTAGTGCCTCCTAGATCATGTAGGGTACTATTTTGGATTGCCCATGAAATTCTAATGGCTAGACATGTCGGCATCCGAAGAACCGAAGCCTGCATAACCAGCATATTTATTGGCCACACCTCCACAAGGATGTGGTGGATATCTGTAAAACTTGTCACACATGCCAGGTTGTGGGGAGTCCCCAGCCTGCAATAAAGCCTGCTCCACTAATTCCCATACCAGCTATTGGCGAACCATTCAGCAGAGTGTTGGTGGATTGTGTGGGAACCCTACCAAAAATGAAAGGGGCTTACCAATACCTTCTTACTATCATGGATGCGGCCATCCGATTTCAAGAAACCATTCCCCTGAAAACTATTGCAACCAAAGCAATGGTTAAGGGGTTCACTCAATTCTTTACCCGATATGGGCTGCCTACTGAGATTCAATTGGATCAGGGCACAAATTTTTTGTCCAGGAGTTTTCAAAATGTCATGAGTAACCTGGACATAACATAACTAAAATCCTCAGCCTATCATGCCCAGTCACAAGGGGCTTTGAAATGATACCACCAGACCCTGAAGCCAATGACCAGGTCATACTGCTATGAGGACCCCCATGGCTGGGATTCCTCCTATTTGCTGCCAGGGGTTCACTACATAAGTCCACTGGTTTTAGTCTCTTTGAATTAGTTTCTGGGCTTGAGGTGAAATGTCCCCTTAAACTAATCAAGGAGAGGGCTTTAGAGCAAAGGGAAAATACTTCCTTGTTGGTCTGTGTGTCTGTGTTCCATGTGCTGTGGCTCAGGAACATCTTAAAACCTCAATTGTGAAAAGGCAGGCTGATCGACATGCCAAGTCCAGAACATTAAAGGAGACCAAGTGCCAGTGTTACTGTATTTAGGGGATGAGCCGCTGAAAGCCAAGTTGAGTGGCACATACAGTGTAGTAAAGAGTATTGGTGAAGTCAATTATTTAATTGACACCCCAGACCATGGGAAAAAACAAAGGCTGTGTCATGTCAACATGTTAAAACAATATTACAATCAGGAAGGGGACAAACAAATGCAGATATGCTGGGTCTGAAGAAGGGACACGTGGACTTGAAATGTTTCTTTCTCCACAGACACTGCTAGGCCTGCTGAGTTGTTCCACAATTTTCTGCTTTTGTTTAAGATTTCCAGTATCTGCAGTATTTTGCTTTTATCACAGATATGCCAGGTAGTGAGGAAAGAGGAGGGTGAAAGGAACAGTGAGGACGAGCTAGAGGGAGAAGGAAGCCTGGATAATTCCCAAGTTAAATTCCCTACTGTCAGATTAGCTGACACTGAATTGCTAGGGAGGCTGGACACCATGCTCTCTTATTTAGGTGCAGAGCAGAGAGGAGACATAACAAAGTTGCTTGCAGCATTTAAAGAGATCTGTAGGGACAAGCCAGGACGCACGACCCTAACCGTACATGATGTAGATGTAAGAGAGACAGTAAAGCAAAATCCCTACGTTCCAAGAAATTGACTCAGGCTTGGGAAGAAATTAGGTACATGCTGGAGCACAACTTGATTAAACCCAGTCACAGCAGCTGGATTTCTCCAGCTGTACTCGCGCCCAAGCCCGATGGCTCAATAAGGCTCGATTGATTACAGAAAAGTTAATGCAGTGCCGGAGCTGACTCCTACCCGATCCCTCACCTGGCAGACTATATTGACAGAGTAGGAAACTCCACTTACATCACACAAAGAGACTTGTTAAAAGTGTACTGATAATTAAGTTCTCCTCACTACCCGAGCAAAAGAGATCTTGGCTTTCATCACACTAGATATTTTATTCAAATACTGAGTAATGCCATTTGGGTTACGAAATGGCCCAGCCACCTTCCAAAGGCTGGTGAACCAGGTAATGGCAGACCTACCCAACTGTGTACTGTACCTGGATGATCTTGCTAGTATACAGTGACACCTGGAGGGCCCAGGTAGACCAGTTAGAAGCCCTCTTCCGAAGGCTACAGGCTGCTGATCTAATGGTAAATCTTGCAAAGAGAGAGTTCGCTAAAGCTCAGGTAACCTACCCAGGGCAAGTTGTGGATTAAGGGTGGGTGTTGCCAGGGCAGCGAATGTACAGATGTTGGTTGATTTCCCTGACCAAACAACTAAATGGGAAATAATGCAATTTTAGGGATGCGTCGGTTCCATTGTACGCTCATCCCAAACTTCAATGCTTTAGCCATCCCGCTGACAGACTTGCTACAGAGAAAAGCAAACGTAATGTAGTCTGAGTGGTGCCAAACAGTTTTCGAGCTGCTGAAAGCCATACTAACCAATGGACCGTTAACCAACCCTTTAAAGTGGCAATCGATGCTGGTGACATAAGGGTAGTTTCAGTCCTCTTGCAGAATGAGGCATTGAAAGACTGATTGGGTATTTTTCAAAATAAATTGAACAGGCACCAGAGGAGGAACTCCACTGAAAGAAGGAAACTCTTGGAATGTTACTGGCTCTCAAGCACTTTGAAATATATGCCCGAAATGAATATAGAGAAACTTTAGACTACACACCTTAACATTTGTGGAGAAGTTCCAAAGCCATAATGCAAGGCTATTTTGATGAGCCTGTTTTGCAGCTTTATCAGTTAAAGATTACACACTTTGCAGCAAAAAACATTGTGATCGCTGACACTTATCTAGAGTTTAACTCAGTACCAAAATCATCCTAAAAATGATGGATAATGGGAAATTGGTTCCAGGCTGTAAAAAATGTAGCCACAGTGCCTGATAAAATAATAAAATCGCACCTACTATCACACACATGTGCATTTAAGAAGTTCACAATCACATACAAAAGTAAGTTATAAAGTGGGAGGGTAGGTTAAATTGAGTATTTAAGTGTGAATGTGTGTCTATTTTCTTCTGAATGAAAAATTGTAATGAAATGCTTATTTCATCTTGGCGGAGAGGTGTTATAAAATTCATGTTTTGTATCAAAAATTACATCATTTATAGAGTGGGCTAAAACCACTGGATAAATAAAAAGACTGAACGACAGCATTTTAAATGGCTTAAATAGCAGCTTATAAGGTGGCCAAATATTTGCACAGCTACACCCTACAAATTCCGAAGCCATTCGAATGAAGTCAGTCTGTCCAGAGGTAGCCCCCCAGAGATAAGTGCAAAAGACCCATCTCCTGAACCATTCACAAAACACCTAGACATCACCTTTGTATTCAGCTGGGTATGGAACAAGCCATTAAACTCAATCACTTTGAACAATGGCTGAGAAAGTAATTGCACTGACTATAATTTAATAATTTCTACACAATGGACCTGGAATCAGCTTGCTATGGCCATGTTTGGGTAACTGGTCAGTTCTTGAGGGGAGATCATGTGATGAGCAAACTAACCCTCTTTGTGTTTTAAGAAATTGTTTTTTCAAGGCCAGGCAGAAGGAGAGAGTGAGGTCAGAGAGTAAGACTAGAAAGAACCTAAGTAGGCACTCTTTCTCTTTCCAGCCATTCTGCATGCTTGTGCCCTGCCTATTGCTTGACAAGCTACATGCTGCAGGCAGCATCTAAAAAAATCAACCCAGCAGCTGCTGACTCCAGAAGAAAAGATGGAAATCGTGCATCAACACCTTTAAATCACCTTGACGCAGAATCCAGAAAGACAGTCGAGCCCAGTCTGAAACCACCTAAGCCATCAATCTACAAGGCTCTTAAACAATTTAATCTACCCTCCCACTTTGTAACTTACTTTTGTATGTGATTGTGAACTCTCTGAATGCATGTGTGTGAGATAGTAGGTGCGATTTTATTATTTTAATTTAGATTAGGTGTCAAGTATACCAAATACCTTTTCCTTTTCTTTTAAAAAAATGTATAAGAAAACTCGTCACTGTGTGTCTTTTACAGTCACAGAACTTAAACAGTTAAGCCCTCACTGGTTTGGAAATTGAACTCTTAAAAAAACACTTGTTGCGGCCAATCGAAGGGTGGAATGAGAGGGGAGCCATTCTACCACTTCTAACCTGACTGTAAAACTCTTGAAAAGCATAGACTTTGGGTGATATCTCTGAAGAATTTAAAATGATTAAGGGATTATTCTATGCTGTCAAGACAGACAATTTGGACCAGGCACAATTAGAGAAAACTAAGGGTCATACATATAAACAGCACGTGCACAGAACCAGATTAGATATCAGGAGGTAAATATTTATAGCAGTCGGTAAATTTTTTTTACATTCTTCTTTTTCTTCTCTCCTGTATATTTTTAACAAGATTGTTTGAAAATTTACATCCAATGTCATAACTGGCCTTTACCTGACCCTGTCTGTATTCCATAGAATTAACAAAATCAAGTTATAACATGGCCAACCTGGTTCTGATTTGTATGCTAAGAAACAACTTTGCAGCTGAGTCTATCCTTGCAAAATGTGGAGCTTTGCAACAAGGGAATAGAAAGTTTGCAGCCAGTACTGTAAGGAAAACTGATCCAGTGATTTATGTTTCTCTAAGGGCTCTAGAACATTTGAGGAGCCAAAACTGTATACCATGAAAGCAGAGAAAGTGAGAAATTTCAGTTTGGTTCACATTATTCACTTTAATCAACAAGTCATGATTAATTTACCTTTCCTGGGTGCAGCTCGGTTGCCAGCATTTTTATAAATTAACTTATTGAGCATCAGTTTTGTTGCTTTAAAACAAAAGTAAAAATTGGCACACTTATGCCTGGAACATGGTGACATCAACACTTATATTTTTGGCTTTAAATAATTGTAAAATTGGTTTTTGGATTTAGTTTTCCAAAATAAATTAGAGAGTAAATTTTTAAGGGGTAAAAAATAAAACAAAAATGCTGAATTGCTAAATTCTGAATTAATTAATGGCAGGAAAAGTAAGTAGATCGTAATCAACATCAGAAAGAGAAAAGTAAGTTTACAAACTATATGTGTGGGTTATTCTTCATGACCTCCATGGTAAAGGGCAGAGAATGATGAAAATTTGGGCAGTGATGCCTACCTCTGTGTCAAAGCCTGACCTGAAACCTGTGGCAAGCTAACTCCAATTTGACTTCCTGAACTCAGGAATGAGCACCTAATAGTGCCACAGAAGGTTACAGCACAGAGGAATGGAATTCGGTCATTAATGCCTGTGTTGGACTTCTGCTAGAGCAATTCAAGATTATATTGTTCACAAGGAGTTTTAGTTCTGTAATGAATTTTAGTTGTGGACAACATTAACTGTACAGTTTTAGATAGCGCCATATATGAAAATGATTGATTAAAATATTATCTTGATTCATTAAGTAGCGAGGATCAACAGTAGGTCAAGGAATATAAATAAACTACTTGCTTTAGGTTTGGCAATGACAACACACTGAGGCAAATAAAGGCAGGTCCATGTAAAATAGTTGGAGTAAGCTATCTTAATACTGATGCACATGTTGCTGAATAAACCTTCTATAAAATGGAACAAATAAAACTTGACATGGGAAACGTTGCCTGTTAGCTTGGGAGACCAAGAAAATAAAATGATTTTTAAAAGTACTCTAGCTGCAGAAGCATTAGCTTTTGTGGAAGCAATGAAATGGGATTCAATTTCTCAGAAGTCAACTTCTGTACAATGAGTTTGCTTATTGAATGTTATGTGGGTAATCATTTTTATGCGAGAACTATACTCCATGAAAAGTGTGAGTGAAAAAAGGTTGCAAATGACCTTGCTGGCTTGATGCAAATGCTAAAGGGAAAAAAAATATCAATAATTAAATTGTTTCACTAAAATGTGGGTATACAAAGAAATTGTTAGGGGTGTGGAACTGGGGTATCTTGCAATATTGTGCTTTGCGCAGAAAATGGAAATATTTTGATTTAATTTTTTTTGGTTATACAAATTAAGTCTATTTTTAGTTTAAAGTGTTACAATCCCTGTGGGGCCCAATAACATGAAAGAATCAAACTTTCCAAATGACCCCAATGGAAGAAACCAATGGACAAGATATCTCTTTTTAAAACTTTTACTGTCACAATCGAACAAAAATCAACAAAACTAAATACGAACTAACTGGCAAATTGTATTCAGTAACAACTATGGCCCAGATCTTCCAATCTCCGGGACGGTCATACCCCGGAGGCACCCAGAAGATGTGCTAGGGGACCCCCGGAAGTCCCCAAGCAAGGACTGCACAGGAAGTTTCAATTTCCGATGGGCAATTCTCCTGCATGTGGAACCATCTGACATTTTAACTTAAATAAGAGACTTCGGATGGTTCTGACTTTCTTAGCAGAATGGTTACCTAGGAAAAGTGAGAAGGATAAAACCACTTCTAATTCCTGGGTAACTATGGTACTGACCCCCCAACACCCTACTGGAGCCCCCCTTACTACCAGCCAGTATCACCAACCACCCCCCCACCCTGAGCCCCCCTGACCACCCAACCCCTGCTCTGACACCCGCTGATCACCTGAACCGACCCGACCACCCCAAGCCTACCCCCTCACCCACTTACCTTACATACTTAACTTCCCCCTGGCTTCCCAAAGTGGCTGGGATCTTTAAACTTTCCTGGTTTGTGTCAGCCAATGCTGTAAAAAGGGGGCATAGCTTCTCTCCCGCCAACGCTACTCCCCTGCATTGGAAGGAGTCTGGAGCTGCTGCTTTGCACATTTCTCACAGGTCCGATATAAAAGATGGGCTGAAAAATGTGCAGCCCCAGACTAAGGTAAGTAAAAAGGGGCAGAGTGGTAACCCAATGGTGAATGCCACTCCACGGAAGTTCTGACCCTATAAATTACATTTTAAATATGCTCAGTGATGGGTGAGCCCAGCACATCAGTGCAAAAGATAAGGCTGAAGCATTTACAACATTCTTCAGCCAGAAGTGCCGAGTGGATGATCCATCTCGGCCTCCTCTGGAGGTCCCCAGCATCACAGATGCCAGTCTTCAGCCAATTCGATTCACTCCATGTGATATCAAGAAACGGCTGAAGACACTGGATACTGCAAAGGCTATGGGCCCTGACAACATTCCGGCAATAGTACTGAAGACTTGTGCTCCAGACTTGCCGCACCCCTAGCAAAGCTATTCCAGTACAGCTACAACACCAGCATCTACCCATCTATGTGGAAAATTGCCCAGGTATGTCCTGTACACAAAAAGCAGGACAAATCCAACCTGGCCAATTACCACCCCATCAGTCCACTCTCGATCATCAGTAAAGTAATGGCAGGGGTCATCAACAGTGCTATCAAGTGGAACTTGCTTCGCAATAACCTGCTCACTGACACCCAGCATGGGTTCTGTCAGGGTCACTCATCTCCTGACCTCATTACAGCCTTGGTTCAAATATGGACAAAAGTGTTGAACTCAAGAGGTGAGGTGAGAGTGACTGGCTTTGACATCAAGGCAGCATTTGACCGAATGTGACATCAAGGAACCCTAGCAAAACTGGGGTCAATGGCAATCAGGGTGAAAACTCTCTGCTGGTTGGAATTCAAGCCACACAAATGCCAGGCAATGACCATCTCCAACAAGAGATGGCCCAACCATTGCCCCTTGACATTCAATGGCATTACCATCACTGAATTCCCCATTATTCACATTCTGGGGGCTACCATTAACCAGAAACTGAACTGGAATAGCCATATAAATACTGTGGCTACAAGAGCAGGTCAGAGGCGAGGAATCCTGTGGTGAGTAACTCACCTCCTGACTCGCCAAAGCCTGTCCACCATCTACAAGGTACAAGTCATGAGTGTGATGGAATATTCTCCACTCACCTGGATGAGTGCAGCTCCAACAACACTCAAGGAGCTTGACGCTGTCCAGGACAAATCAGCCCACTTGATTGGTACCCCGTCCACAAACATTCACTCCCTCCACCGCCGACGAATAGTGGCAGCAGTGTGTCCAAGCTATAAGATGCACTGCAGGAACTCACTGAGGCTCCTTAGACAGCACCTTCCAAACCCAAGACCAATACCATCTAGAAGGACAAAGGCAGCATACACATGGGACCATCACCGCCTGGAAGTTCCCCTCCAAGCCACTCACCATCCTGAATTGGAAATGTATTACCGTCCCTTCACTGTCATTGGGTCAAAAACCTGGAACTTCCTCCCTAACAGCACTGTGGGTGTACTTATATAGAATGGACCGCAGCAGTTCAAGAAGGCAGCTCACCACCACCTTCTCAAGGGCAACTAGGGATGGGCAAATAAATGCTGGCCCAGCCAGCGAAGCCCAAATCCCATGAATGAATAAAAAAAAATACAACAAAGGTAACTCTCATGGATTTCTCAGGCAGCATTATTAGCATATATGCTGCAGCATGTGCAGACCCTCACAACTCTATCTTCCTCCAGTAGATTTTAACCACCCTTGGTCACACAGTATCTGATTATCAAATAGCCTCTGATAACTGCTTTACTCCATCTGAGATCCACAGAAAAAAATATCCCCCACAAGGCGCACTTCTGCGGAAAATCTTTCACTCAGATCACAACAATCCTGATGGTATAGATTTCTTTCAGTCTTCAACTGACCACTCAATAACAGCCTGGCACATGGTATGGTCGGTTTTGGTAAAAACCACCCAGCTCTTTCTCGTGTGTGCATTGCTCACAAAGCTTTTTAAGTTTTAATCTTTTCAGCTGGCTCTCATGCACAACTTCTCTAAGAGTCCCTGTGTCTGTTCTCTTTCTGCTGCAAAGGACTGAGCTTTTACAGCCTGCTTGTTCCAACTACAGGCTGAAATCTGATCTCCCAATGTGTTTATTCAGTGCCAACTCATGCCCTCACCCACCCCCAGGGCCCCTTATAGCCCCCATGCCAACTCATGCCCCTAACTTTCTTCCATGGCCCCTCACACCCTCAATGCCAATTCATGGCCCTTCAATGACCACTCACTCAGTTTACATTATGTACAGAACCAATGAGCCCTATAGTAACAATGGCATGTGTGGAAATGTTCAGAAAAAAATCTCCCATTCACAAATCTTCTTTTGAAAAAAGAAACTGCTGTTCGTACAAACCTATGAAAGTATCACTCAGTCAGACAAATGTGAGGTATCAATAACAGAAGATTCAAACACATTGCACCTCTAAGTCTTGTGTAAATAAACATTGAGATATTGCCAAAAGGCCACAGAGAGAATGGCTTATTATAGTCACTTAAAGATGTCAATCAAGCAAAACCAACAGTTCTCTCCAGCTTCCAAAACAGACCCCCCCACCCTGCTGAGATAATCCATTAATTTCATGAGTCTGGGCTCTTGGTCAAGCACGCATAATGAGGACAGGTGTGAGAACTATTTCAGTAGGACAGTTGTTCTGTAAATCACTGCCTGAACTTGTTCTTTAGCGAACAACATTTTTCTGACTTTTGCGCAATAAAGTAGCTGCATAACTAAACTATTGTTGTCATGTCCGACCCTGTTGTTAGTAAGGAGTTAAATCCTTACAACACACATTGCTGTGGTGAATGAAGGTGCATTGTTACACATTTGCACATTTTTGCAATGGTCTCAGGTATACCTATTGCTGCAATGTATTAACAACTTTATGTATATTTGAATAGGTTTCAATCAGCCTTGTACGAATACACTAATATAGTCATATATGTATGACTTGCTGAACAATTGTTTATAGTTACTTTGAACCCCAGGTTTAAAATGTTCATTCTTATGTTTCAACCTGTTTATGTCTTTCCTCCTTCCTAAATCTGAAACCACTGCCCGCACTTCAACTACTCACATTCCCGGGCACTCTTTTTCCTCTGACTCTAGCGTTTTTGTGTCACCCTCTCCCTTCACTGCACCTTTGGCAACAATGGTTTCCACAATTTTCAATCCCCTCACCTCTACACCTCCCTCTTCTCCTTAAAACATTCTGGACATTCCCTCCTAAAACCTACTTCAGCTCTATCGATTTTACTTTACACTTCTGTGCAACACCTTGGAATATTTTCTAGATTAAAGTTTCAATGTAAATGTAGGAAACTTGTTTTCATTTAAAGTTGTTAAATTTTTGTTAACGTTTTGGCTTAGAAGGCCCCTGAACTGTCCAGGCATGACTTGGGAAGATGCCAATTGTTTGTTTATCATTGCCATGGTGAATGTACAATATATCCTTTACTGTGATTTTTACAAATGCGTCATTATCTAGAATTGCAGAGAATATACTTGAGCTAGAAATTTTCTGTGTCCTTCCTGTGGTGGAGATTATCTGCAGGCCATATTATAACAAGTGATGTCTATCTTGCTGCTGTGACCGTGACATCACATATTTTAATTACTTCTTACAATTCCGAAATAACCTATGTCCGAAGGACACTCTATTGAGTGTCATTGACTATGATGATAAAAATTGAATTCAATATGTAGGCGAATTTTCAATAAATGGCCTGCTGTGGCAGACCTTAAATGATTTTCAAAGGGTCAATTCACTTAAATTGATAAAAATACATAGCATATTGTGAAGGTTCAGCTCTATCAAAATGCATTCATGTTCCTGAAACCAGGCATTAAGTTTCTTCATTGTAGCTCAGAGGCAGAAAGATCAATGTGAATGTCTTTCTTTTATAGAATCAAACAGTGTGGAACTGTCATCCTTTCCATCCTCACTTAATGAGTGGAATTTAGTTCCAGCAATGTGGGTTCACACCCCCGCCAACCAGTTGGAGAATCGGTGGGATACCCATATTACTTCTCTCGAGGAGGCCTGATGCGATTTAAGTGTACTCGTACTTAACTGGCCAATGTCAGGCCTCGCACATGATTAAGCACCTGGCGGGTGGAAATCCCGCCTCTGAAAACTGCTGGCCAACCAGGGGCACCGACACTGGGAGTTATCGTAATGCTGTGGGGCCTACCCAGAGGATCGATGCTGGATCCCTGGAGACAGGTGAATGGGGCAGAATGGGGGTCATGGGGAGGGGGTCACTAGCAAGGGGGATGGAAGGAGGGGTTGGCTGCAAGGTCAGGGCAGTGGCTTTCAGCAGCACCCCTACTCAATGCCGGATCCCTCGATCAGGCACTGAATGCTTGTCAATGTGGGACCCCATATAAGGTGTTAGGTGGCCTTTGGGAGTCATGGGAGACCTGTGTGAGTACAGTTAGGTCCCTGAGCGCCACTAAATTTTGGCGGGCTTAAAGATAATTGGCATTAAATGGTTCATTTATGAGCCTAATTGGCATCCAGCGGGTGGGATTCCTGTGTTGGGTCCTTCCCATGCCCGACTAAATTGAGGACAATTTTCCAGACATTAGGAATTGAATGGAGTTATTCCTGCCCAATTCTCCTGATCCCCCGGCCATTGTGTCCACTCCGACACTTCCACTAAATTCATTCCAATGTTATTACCATCTCCCAGTTTTGTTACATTATGGATGATGATGGTAATATCATAGAGGACAAAGAAGGCATTGGGCAAATAAATTATCAAGATATGTGCTTATTAGCAGATTTTCCAGCCATTATACTGATTTAACATACGAACATATGAACATACAAACAAAGAGTTGGAGTAGGCCATTCAGGACCTCGTGCCTGCTCTGTCATTTAATAAGATCATGGCTGATCTGATAGTAACCTGAAACCTACCCCTGATAACCTATCACCCCCTTGCTTACCAAGAATCTATCCACCTCTGCCTTAAAAATATTCAAAGGCTCTGCTTCCACCACCTTTTCAGGAAGTTCCAAAGACTCATGACCCCCTGAGTGAAAATTTTTTGCCTCATCTCTGTTTTAATAGGATTTTTAAACAATGACCCCTAGTTCTAATTTTTCCCACAAGAGGAAACATCCTTTCCACATCCATCCTGTCAAAACCCCTCAGGATCTCATATGTTTCAATCAAGTTGCCTCTTACTCTTCTAATCTGCAGCGGATACAAGCCTAGCCTTTCCTCATAAGAAAACCCACCCATTCCAGGCATTAGTCTGGTAAACCTTCTCTGAACTGCTTCCAATGCATTTACATCCTTCCTTAAATAAGGTGATCAATACTGTACACAGTACTTCAAATGTGGCCTCACTAGTGCCATGTACAACTGAAGCATAACCTCCTTACCTTTGTATTCAATTCCCCTCACAATAAATGATAACATTCTATTAGCCTTCCTAATTATTTGCTGTACTTGCATACTAGCCTTTTGTGATTCATGCACAAGGACACCTAGATCCCTCTGCACCTCAGAGCTCTGCAATCTCTTACCATTTAGATAATAAACTTCTCTTTTATTCTTCTGCCAAAGTGGACAATTTCACATTTGCTCACATTATCCTCCATTTGCTAGAACTTTGCCCACTCACTTAACCCATCTATATCTTTTTGTAGCCTCCTTATGTCCTCTTCACAACTTACTTTCCTACCCACCTTTGTGTCATCAGCAAATTTGGCAACCTTCCCTTCAATCCTTTCGTCTAGGTCATTTATAAAAATTGTAAACATTTGAGGTCCCAACACTGATCCCTGTGGCAACCACTCGTTACATCTTGCCAACCTGAAAAAGACCCATTTATGGCTACTCTCTGCTTCCTGTTAGGCAGCCAATCTTCTATCCATGCCAATATGTTAGCCCCTATACCATGAGCTTTCATTTTCCATAATAACCTTTGATGTGGCAATTTATGCCTTCTGGAAATCTAAGTACAGTACATCCACCAGTTCCCCTTTATCCACAGTACATGTTACTTCCTCAAAGAACTTCAATAAATTGGTTAAACACTATTTCCCTCTTGCAAAACCATGTTGACTGTGCCTGATGACCTTGAGCTTATCCAAGTGCCTTGCTACAACTTCTTTAATAATAGCTCCTAACATTTTCCCTATGACAGATCACTGCTATGACTTTCTGTCTCCCTCACTTTTTGAATGATGGAGTTACATTTGCTATCTTCCATTCTAATGGGACCTTCCCTGAATCTAGGGTTTTTTGGAAAATTAAAACCAATCCATCAACTATCTCACTAGGCACTTCTTTTAAGACTCTAGGATGAAGTCCATCAGGACCTGGGTACTTGTCAGCCTGCAGCTCCAACAATTTACTCAGCACCACTTCTCTGGTGACTGTAATTTCCCTGACTTCCTTCCCCACTTCCATTTCCTGGTTTATAACGACTTCTGGAATGATACTTGTATCTTCTATAGTGAAAACTGTTGCAAAATACCTGTTCAATTTGTCTGCCACCTCATTTCCCATTATAAATTCTCCAGACTCACTTTCTATAGGACCAGCGCTCACTTTATTAACTCTTTTCTTTTTTAAATATTTATAAAAGCTTTTACCATCTGTTTTTATACTTCTGGCTAGCTTTCTCCCATACTCTAATTTTCCCTCCTTATTAGTCTTTTAGTCACTCTTTGCTGTTCCTTATATTCTGTCCAATCTTCTGACCTGCAACCTGTCTTTGCACAATTATATGTTTATTCTTTGGGCAGAACTTTGAGTTTGGAAGATGGGCATGGTCGGCGGGCCTGGGATTGGCTGGGAAATGGACTGCCGCCCACGATTGGCCCATGACCGCAATCTCACACTGGCGGGCCAATTAAGGCCCACCCAGTGTGAAACACGGCTCTCTGCTGGTTGGGAAGGGCCAAGCGGGGGAGAGGGCCAGGTTTAAAAACAGCACAGGCAGCCCCTGGAAGGCTGCCATGGAAGAACGTCTGTTCTGTGTTAGCAAACGCAAGTGATGGAGTCGGGTGCGGCTGGAGGGCAGGTCGGGTGGGCACTCAGCCTCGCGCTTTTCGATGAGGCTGCCAGGAGTGACACCCTTGTCCTCAGAGATGGGAAGAGGAGGCCACTGAACCTCACCAAGATGGCATGGGAAGAGTTTGCCGTGCTGGTGAGCAGCAATAATGAAGTGTGGTGCACATGGGTCCAGTGCCGGAAGAGGTTCAATGACTTGCTGCGCTCAAGAAGGATGAACACCATGTTGGCATGTGTCAGTGTGCAGAAGTGTTGAGATGTGGTCGTCCCCACCGTGGACCTCAGGGGTGTTAGAGTCTGAGTGCCAACTGTCAATGACCCAAAGCTGGCCAAGGGAGTGAGCCCTGGTAGCTTGGACTGAATGCCTTGCGACTCAAGGCCACAACTCGGATGTGCCCTGCGAGGTGTCCCTCAGCTGGGGTTGTCCAGGCTGCAATGGCGCTGCAGGTAGAGAGTGGACTAATCAAGGCTCCTCTGTCCTTTCAGGAGAAGAGGAGTCATAACCAAGCAGAGAGATCACTTACAGGTAGAGACCTGCCCAACCCACTGCTGCTGACCAGGTTTCAGCAGGACGCTCTTGCGCTGGAGAGCTGGCACGTGCAACTGGGCGTGGACAGGTGGGTTTGCCAGACGAAGGTAAGAGTGCAGTGCACAGAGGTGAGAGTTTTGGATCGTACAACCAATCTAGTGTATTCTCTTCATTGATGGGTGCCTCGAACCTGGAGTCCCCATCGACCATTGAAAGACGATGGCACCATGATGCAGATCTCCACTCTCTCACCAGGGTACCTAGCATGTGCAGTGACAGTGTGGTGACTTTAATGACATGTCCTTGTTCTCCCTTAGATTGGCCCTGATGGCCAAGTGCATTGCCTCCTCCATTGAGAGAGTGGCGACTCTCATGGAGAGGCAGCTCCAGGGACAGAATCAGGGGTTCCAGGGGATGCACTTGGACCTGCAAACCCTCAGACAGGCAATAACCTCAGGTGGTCAGTGTCCGTGTGGGAGACAGATGAGGCACCCAGTATCCCAGCTTGGTGCCTGCCCATCAATGGTGGGCAGGGAGATCTAGAGCAGCCTCACTTTGGTGCACAAGCTGCTTGTCGTCTCTGTGGGCTCCTCTCAGGGTGCTCTGGATGACGGCAATAGATCCTCTGCCCATCCACCCCTCTGCCAGTGAACATTGCATCTGATGAGGCTGTGATGACTGGGGAGATGCCAGCCGTGGCACTGGCTGCTCCCTCCCAGGCGGGGCCAGCACAGGTTCCACTGGCTAGACGATGACCACCAAGGTCATCAAGGCCAATAAGACAGCAGAGTCAGGAGGGTTTCTCCAATGCCGGTGCCAGTGAGAGGGGCACCAAGACGTAGCACTCAGAAACGTAAGTTAAAGGCACCATAGGCACCCCATACCTAAAATTAAAGATTTATATGCTAAACTGGCAGGCGGAACAGCTTGCATGAAATTAGATTTAAGTCACACATACCAACAATTTGAATTAGAGGAGACATCCCGGAAGTTTGTCACCATAAATACGCATAAGTCGCGGCCGGGTGTCCCTGAAGAGGGAGCATGCGTTGTCTGCCAGCACCATCGAGGCCTTCCATGCCCGGTGGGCACCGTGGGGTCTGGGGTGCTTTATCGATCCTCTTAATCACATTTTGGTTTGATGTTTGCAAGTTTCCTTTAAACTTTGTCTTTGGTTTTACAGCTAACCTAACTTAGGGACTGTGTTTAATTTATCCCTCATTTTGTTAGTTTAGTTTATTTGGTTGACTCTAAAAGTGTTAAATACACATAAGGGATTGTACAAATACACCCGTTTACCATTTGGCATGTCTTCAGCTTGCGCCATATTCCAAAGAACCATGGAAAGTTTACTACAGGGATTTCCCCATGTTGTTGTTTATTTGGATGACGTACTCGTGACTGGACTCACTGAAAACGAACCTTTGATGAACTTGGAAGAAGTTCTGAAATATTTTTCGCAGGTGGGAGTGAGATTGAAAAAGGAAAAGTACACATTCCAGGTTAAAGAGGTAACTTACCTAGGTCACAAGGTAGATTCACAAGGCCTACATTCACTTGAATAAAAAGTGAAAGCCTTGTATTCCCCAAATAGCCCCAATAATGGCTTGTGGTCATTTATGATAGTAAAGTGATGATCTGGTATATATTGATGAAACTGCTTAACACCGAAAATGATTGCCAGGCCTTCTTTTTCAATTTGAGAGTACTTTTTCTCTGCAGTACTAAGTGTTCTCGACACATTTGCTATAGGTCATTCTGATCCATCATCCATTCTAATCCGTCGCTTTTTTTTGGGTCAAAAGCGTGGATGATTGTAACAACTGTTTCACTTTTGTGAAAGCTTCTTCTTGTGGTGTTTGCCATGACCATCTCTGGTTTTTCTTGAGCAAGCAATACAGTGGTGCCAGTTCTGTCGACAAATTAGGCAAGAACCGTCCATAGTTTTAATTGCCAAGAAGGATTTCAGTTTGGATGTATTCTTTGGCTCTGGGGCTTCTTTAATTTTTCTTTTATTCATGGACGTGGCCGTCACTGGCTAGGCCAGCATTTATTGCCCATCCCTAATTGCCTTTGTTCAGAGGGCATTTAAGAGTCAACCACATTGTTGTGGGTCTGGAGTCACATGTAGGCCAGACCAGGTAAGGACGGCAGATTTCCTTCCCTAATGGACATTAGTGAAGCAGATGGGTTTTTATGATTTCATGGTCAGCATTAGACTTATAATTCCGGATTCCCGGGTCCCCAGAACATTACCCTGGGTCTTTGGATTACTAGTCCAGTGACATTACCACTATGCCATCACCTTCCCCTATAGTATCAGCAAGAGTGCAAACATGGGCGCTGATCTTGGCAGCATATGAGTATACTTTTATTCATAGATCGGGAAGTCAAATTGCAAATGCAGATGCACTCAGTCGTTTATCCTTGCAAGTGAAAGATTACGGTGTTCCAATTCCTCAGGAATTCATTTTGTTATTGAACTTCCTGGACTCATCACCA
Source organism: Cetorhinus maximus (assembly GCF_964194155.1). Classification (NCBI taxonomy): domain Eukaryota; kingdom Metazoa; phylum Chordata; class Chondrichthyes; order Lamniformes; family Cetorhinidae; genus Cetorhinus; species Cetorhinus maximus. The sequence goes on along the minus strand of NC_135883.1, from coordinate 89,001,317 downwards.
ATATGTGCAAGACAAATTAAAGATTGGACAAACCGAGACCCAGTTTTATCCAAAGTGAGGAATCAAATTCTTCATGGTTGTTCACAAACACAAAAATCTGGTGAAATGAAACCGTATTTCTAGAGAAGATACGAGATAACCAGCCAAGGAGGTATTTTACTGTGGGGAGCTCGGGTGATTGTACCTTCAAAAGGACAAAACCCATTGTTATCTGCACTTCACAGTGCACATCCTGGAAGCATGCAGCTTCATGTGGTGGCCGGGAATGGATGGAGAAATAGAAAACCTAGTGAGAAGATGTTTGCAGTGTTAACAAGTACAAAAAATTACCTGCAGCATCAACGTTACACCCCTGGGAGTGGCCAGGAAGGCCGGGGGTACAAGCACACATCAATTATGTGGGACCTTTTATGGAAATACATTTTTCTACTTATCATAGATGCTCATTCAAAATGGATGGACATATATGAAGTGAGGTCACCCACATCTTTATTGACAATAGACAAGCTACGACAAAGTTTCGCATTTAATGGATTACCTGAAGTGTTAGTATCAGATATTGGAACAGTATTCACAAGTGCTGAATTTAACTAATTTACAAGCCTCAACAGTATTGTTCATGTGAAAATATCTCCATATCACCCTTCTTCAAATGGACTCACGGAGAAAGAAGTTCAGACGTTGAAATCTGGTATGAAGAAATTGTGTGGAGACTTGATAGCATGATTTCTTTTCCATTATAGAACCAGCCCTCATTCAACACCAGGTATCACACCAGTGGAATTGTTAATGAAGCAATGTCTCTGATCGAGACTGAGCCTAATCATGTCAAACTTGGGGGGTGAAGATAGAAGGAAGGCAGCAAAGTCAGAAAATGGGACATGATTGTCATAGTCGGGGCAGAACATTTAATGTCGGAGAGAAAGTATTTGTGAAAATGTTTGGAGAAGGACCAGCATGGTTGTTCGGAGAGATAAGTGCAGTAACAGATCTTCTTTGCTACCACATGAAAGTCGAAGCTCGAGTAATAAGGGTACATGTGGATCACATAAGAGGGGAAACCAAATATCTAGAGGTGATTCTGCAAGTGTTCGAGATTGAATTGACACCTCCTGCTGAAAGAATTCAACCGAGTACAAATGTATTTGAAGGGCCGACTGTACCTGAAAGAGTTGAAGAAACAGATTTACAGGTAATTACTGAAGAACCAGATGCTCAGACGACTCCAGTAAAGGAGGTTCCGAATCAAACTTCAGAAGCTGTAGAGCTGAGACGTTCTACACGCATAAAGAAACCCCAGAGAGGCTGACTGTAACTAATTAATCTGTGTAAATAACTTGATATATTGAAAAATTGTAAAATTTATTTTTCTGTAAAGGGGGAGTTATGTAGTAACCCCTGATATGTAATACACCTTTAAGCCAAGTGTTGTAATGTAAGATCACATGATCTTAATACCCAATAGCCGAGTAGTGCAGGCTACGTCTGTGAGAGAGTCTTTAGTTAGACACTGAAGAGTGAAGACAATGTTTTGAGATGTGAGCGCTCAAGTGTAGCTTGAGTTTAGTTTGTAAAAAAACAGCATGTGTTTATTCTAACAATGATCCCCTGCTGTTCTCTGTCTCTGTACCGACTCGGTCACCCCAATTTAAGCGTGCACTCCGGATCCTTTAGCCCCAACAAGCCAAAGGGCACTGGATCCAACAACCCCCTGAGTGTTCCGGGCATCATAAGCGCATCTTGAGAAGACCTATGGTCCTCTCTACCACTGCCTTGTGAAGGCATGACTTCTATTATACCGCTGCTCTGCTCTGTTATTGGGTGGCGGAGAGGCGTTATAAGCACTTTTTCAGCGGATAGCCCTTGTCACCCAGCAGCCATTCATCGAGTCGAGCTGGAGCACTGAAGAGCCTCGGCACCTGGGAGAGTCTCAGGATGTAAGTATCATGGGAGCTGCCTGGGTACCTTGCACAGACTTTCAGAATCTGCACCCTGTGGTCACACACTATCTGCACGTTCATGGAGTGGAAGCCCTTCCTGTTGACAAAGGCACCGGGCTCACCTGCTGGCGCTTTGATGGCCACATGTGTGCAGTCTATAGAACCCTGGACGCGGGGTGGGGGGTGGGCGGGGGAGGGACCCAGCAATTGCTACAAACCCTCTGACTCACTTAGCCTGGCTGGCCTCATCCGTACGGTAAAGAATACAGGTCAGTACCCTCCAGAACAGAGCTTTTGTCAACATCTTCACGCAACTGTGGACAGTTGACTGTGAGGCTCCACAAAGATTCTCCACTGATCCCTGGAAAGAGTCGGAGGCATAGTAGTTGAGGGCAACTGTGACTTTCAGAGCCACTAGCATGGGGTGTCCACACCCATAGTCGGAGCTGATCTCAGGCCCGATCCTCTGACAAATGGAGGTCACTGTCTCCCTTGAGAGGTAGAACCTCCTTTAGCATTGGACCTCAGACATATTGAGGTAGCTGCATCGCCACCTGTTAACTCTGGCATCAGGATAGTGGCATCTTCTGTGGCCCCTTTCACCCTGGACTTCCTGTTGGCCCTGCACCCCTTGTACCTGCATCTCTCCTCCCACAGGTCCCTCCCCTGGAAGTTGCATTGGGACACCTGACCTCCTCTCCCTTCTGCCCCTCTCTTCCTCCTCAGAGGAGGTGCCACCAGCGGAGACCACAATCCCCATTACCAGGGTAACAGAAGGCTGTCTGATACCTGGAAGGGTCCACATGGTCTGAATCTGCTGGTGGCCTTGGAAACACCAATAAGTCCTGAAGTGAAGTGGAAATGCTAACAATGAAGCCCAAAATAGAGATGAAGCTGCCAAGTACCAATAAGCAACCAGCAGTAAACTATCTCCAAAACAGCTTACTACTCACACTGGCAATGCTGTTGACCCTTTTTATCCCACCCTTGGATGAGGTTTGGCAAATTGTTGGCTGCCCACCTGCAATGAGCACGAAATTGCAAGGGCAACGTAAAATCCAGCTTAATTGCCTTTTTAATGGTCTTAACTGGTCTCATAATTGATGGCGGACGCAGCTCCGACTCCCACATGCGCCCGCTGACCAAAATATTGTGCGAGTGCACGATGACATTGGGATGCTCGCCCAATGTCATCACAAGCTGTTTTACGCTCGAATGGGTCAGGTGCGCACTCGCCCACTCAGCGCTAAATTCTGTCCTTTAAGTTTGATACTATCTTTAACCTTTCTAGATAATCACAGATGGTGCCTCCATCCCCTGGACTTTTTCTTACTCATTGGAATGTATCTAGTCTGTGCATTCTGAAATATCCCCTTAAGTATTAGCTACTGCATCTCTATTGACTTATCCCTTAGCCTAATTTGCCAATTCACTTTAGCCAGGTCAGCTTTCATCCCCTCATAATTTCCCTTACATAAGTTTAAAAACTTAGTCTCACACCCACTCCTCTCTCCCTCAAACTGAATGTAAAATTCAATCATATTATGGTCACTGCTACCTAGGGGTGCCTTCGTTATAAGATCATTAATTACTTCCATCTCATTGCATAATATTAGGTCTAGTATAGCCTGCTCTCTGGTTGGCTCCAGAATATGCTGTTCTAAGAAACTACCCTGAAAACCTTCAACGTACTCCTCATCTAGGCTATCTTAGCCCACCTGTAAATTAAAATTTCCCATGATTATTGCTGTGCCCTTCTGACAAGCTCCCATTATTTCTTCCTTTATGCTCCACCCTACCATGTGGTTACTGTTAAGGGACCTGTACACAACTCCCACAAGTGACTTCTTGCTCTTACCATTTCTTGTCTCTACCCAAACCGTTTCCACATCCTGGTTTCCTGAACTTAGTCATCCCTCTCTGTTGTGAAAGTACCATCATCAATTAACAGAGCCACCCCTCCACTTTTTCTTCGCCTACTGTCCTTCCTAAATATCCTGTACCCACTAATATTCATGTCCCGATCCATGTCCTCCTGCAGCCATGTCTCCGTAATGGCTATCAAATCGTAATCATTTATCTCTATGTGCACTCTCAGCTCATCTGTTTTGTTTCGAATGCTACGTGCATTCAGATAGAGAGCTTTCAATTTTATTCTTTTTATAACCTCCAGTTTCATCTGTTAATTTACTGTTAGATTTGTTCTCTCCATCCCTCCCTGTCATGGTTCATTTTTCATTTCCCGTAATAATACCTTTTTCTTTTGTCTTGCCTTTGCTCTTTGATTTACCATACCTTCCCAAATTTGATCCTTTGCCCCATTATTTAGTCTAAAACCCTCTCTACTTCCCTAGATATGCAGCTCAAAAGAACACTGGTCCCAGCATGGTTCAGATGTAGACTGTCCCAACGGTATAGATCCTGCTTTCCCCAGTACAGGTGCCAGTGCGCCATGAACCAGAACCCACTTCTCCCACACCAGACTTTAAGCCACACATTCATCTACCTAATCTGATTTGTCCTATGCCAATTTGCACGTGGCTCAGGCAATAATCCAGAGATTATTATCTTTGAGGTTCTGCTTCTTAATTTGGTGCCTAGGACCTCATACTGACTATGCAGAACCTCCTTCCTTGTCCTGCCTATGTCGTTGGTATCTACATGGACCACGAGGACTGGGTCCTCCCCCTCCCACTGCAAGTTCGTCTCCAGCCCCGAGCAGATGTACCGCACCCTGGCACCGGGCAGGCAACACAGCCATCTGGACTCTTGGGCCAGGATTTTCCCATTGGTGTGTGGGGGCGAGAGTCCCGACGTCACCGCGTGCCATTGTGATATTTTGTTGGGCGCGCGCGCGATGATATCCGATTCACAGCCGCCATTAATTAACGGGCTACTTAAAGCCCTTGAGGCGCCAATCGACGGCGATTTTCCGGGGCCCTTGCGACCTTCGGGTCAGCGCATGGGAACAACGGGCAGGCGGATAGGACACGTTTGTATAAGCCTCATCTACAGGTGGGATAAGAGGGCTCAGTGGGGTCGTGAGTGTGCTCTGTCAAATATTGATTTTTCAAAGTTACTGATATTTTCCTGTGTGATCTGCAATACTTCGAAATGCATACCAGCTGCTTTGCCTGTACTCACAACTTTCAGGTCAGCACTCTGCAGTGAGGAAACTTTTTTGGGCCTGCAGGTTTCAGGAAGCCTTCCCTTAGCCTGGGAATGGGAGCTGAACTCTCCACTGGAGGCACCTCCTCTGAGGAGGAAGGGAGAGCTAGAAGGGGGAGGAGGCCAGGAGTGCACATTCAGCCTCCAGGGGAGCCACCTGTGGGAGGACAGGTGCAGGCACAAGGGGCACAGGGCCAAGAGGTAGTCCAAGGTGGAAGGGGCCGCAGAAGATGCCACTATCCTGCTGCCAGGGTTTACAGGCGGCAAAGCAGCTACCTCAATATGTCTGAGGTGCAGTGCCGAAGGAGGCTCCTTCTCACAAGGGAGACAGCCAACTATATCTGTCAGATGATAGGCCCTGAGATCTCCATTAACTGTGTGGGTGGACACCCCATGCCAGTGGCTCTGAAGTTACTGTTGCCCTCAACTTCTATGCCTCTGGCTCCTTCCAGGGCTCAGTGGGTGATCTTTGCGGTGTCTCCCAATCAGCTGTCCACACTTGTGTCAAGCAGGTTACAGACACTCTGTTCAGGCGTGCATTGACATTCCATCCACTACCGCTGGGACCAGGCCAACCAGGCAGAGCGAGCCAGAGGCTTCGCGGCCATTGCTGGATTCCCCGCGTCCAGGGTGCAATAGACTGCACACATGTGGCCATCAAGGCGCCAGCGGGTGAGCCCGGTGCCTTCGTCAACAGGAAGGGCTTCCACTCCATGAACGTGCAGATAGTGTGTGATCACAGGATGCTGATTCTACAAGTCTGTGCAAGGTACCCAGGCAGCTCCCACGACGCCTACATCCTCAGACACTCCCAGGTCCCGGGGCTCTTCAGTGCTCCAGCCCGGCTGGATGGACGGCTGCTGGGTGACAAGGGCTATCCCCTCAGAAGGTGGCTCATGACGCCTCTCCACCGTCCAAGAACAGAAGCTGAGCAGCGGTACAATGGGAGCCACGCCTCCACAAGGGCTGTGGTGGAGAGAACCATCGGTCTTCTCAAGATGGTCTTCTGATACTTGGACCGCTCAGGAGGTGCACTCCAGTACCCCCCCAGATCGTGTCTCTCTGATAGTGGTAGCATGCTGCGCTCTCCACAATCTTGCGCTGGAAAGGGGGGACACAGTGGACGATGAAGACGTTGATGCAGTGGCTGCGGCTGCACAAGATGAGTCCAGCAGTGCGTCCAAGGATGAGCATGAACAGGGAAATGCTGAGGGGGTAGATGCTGACCCGGGCATACAGCAGGGAGACAGGGACACCCGGGAGGCTTTAATCGAACAAACCTTCAGCTAGCACACCATATATGGACCTCCAGGACAAGCCTGGGCTTCAGGCTCCATACTCGAGACCTAAGTGTAAAATCTGCCTGGATAGGAACATTAACTAAGGGTCTTGTTAATAAAGCTGACTGTCCTACAAATCACTCATAACATTTTTGGAAACCATCCACCTGCAGAAGAAAAGAGGCACCCTCAACCATGGTGACATATCTGAATTTAATATTACAAGCAAAGGAACTTAAGAAAAGAAAATGGCAAAGGTGTTAAAAATCACACCAACTCATAAAGACCTCATCTCGGGCCAACACAAAAGCACCAGCAATAAACCTGTGGTGTGCCTAAGGTGCTTTATGTTTACGTTTTCGTGTGCTATGTCTTGGTGCTGCCCCCTCGCTGGGATTGGCATCTGAGACAGCCTGCTGACTCTGCTGTCCTGTTGGCCTCGATGACCTTGGTAATCGTTTTCTGGCCAGTGGAGCCTGTGCTGGCCCCGCCTGGGAGGGAGCTGCCTGTTCCACAGCTGGCATCTCCCCAGTCATCACAGTCTCGTCGGATGCAACGGTCAGTGGCAGAGGGGCGGAGGAGCTGCCGCCCTCATCCGGAGCACCCTGAGAGGAGCCCGCAGATGCGACAGGCTTCAGACCTCCCTGCTCACCATGGATGGATGGGCACTGAGCAGGGAAACTTGGTGCCCAGACCATCTCTCACACTGGCACTGACTAGCTGGGGTCAATGCCAATGTGAGGGCTTGCTGGTCTGAGCGCATCCCCAGGAAGCCCTGATTGGTCTCCTGGAGGAGCCTCTCCATAAGAGTCGCCACTCTCTCCATGGAGGACGCATGGCACTCGGCCATGAGGCTCAATGCTTCGGCAATAGTCCGCGTGGACTCCTTTACCACGGACACCAAGCTAAGCATAGCCTCATGTATCTCCACCAGTTGCTCCCACACACCCTGCGCATTTCGTGTGTTTGCTGTGTCGCTGACTACTCCAGAGACATATCATCAGCCACCGACTGAGCATATGCTCCAGCTGCTGGTGCCCTGGGCACTCTCTGTCCCTGCCAGCTCTTCCAGCAACTGTGAAGTGCCCTCACCGTTGTGCCCCGGGACACTAGCCGATGTTCTAATTCCCACCAAGGTGCTAGTATCTGCGCTGGTGCCTGCCTGGCAGAGGTGGTGTGGCGCTGGTGAGTCTAAGACTTCAGGGTCCTCAGGTGTGAGAGGGGACCTCTGCTGCTCCTCCTCCCGGCCCTGCTCCGCTGATGCTGAAAGGAAGAACTAGGACATTGGATTAGTTAACGTGGAGACAATGTCAATGTGTGTCCCTGTCCCCTGGATCATTATGCGTTCATCCTTCCATAAGCAATGGTCAAGCCATGTTGCAAACTTCAATCACTGAACATTCAGCCCCTTTATGGCTGTTGGGAGAACAATGGTGACCTCACTGCTGGGCTAACTTACCTGCCTGTGGCACCCCAGCCTCACCGACAATGGTGAACCTGGGCGCAAGGCACCGCTCCAAATCTAGGGCCTCCTGCTCGACGCGGCTGAGAATCGTCAACAATGCTGGCCCTCCACCAGTCCTCACCCGCTCGGCGGCATTATGTGCATTCTTCTCCTGAAAAGGAGAGAAGAGCATTGATTCGTGCTCCTTGTACCTGGACTCTCTTCGCGGACGGCCCATCCCAACCAGAGTGGAACATTGCAGGGCTCCAGTGTCTCCTTACCCCGCTGCTGCTGAACACTCACACAAAGATGCCAGCCCTGTTCCCCTCCCACCCCTCCTCCTTGGCCAAATGCTGCCTACATCACATTAGGCACCACACGGTCTAACCTTCCGTAGCAAGGAGGTGCAAAAACGTGGAGTGCAGAGGGCAGCAAATTGATTGCTGCTATCCCACCTTGAAGCTCCCCTCCCAGAATGTCATCACCCTGACTTTGACATGTTTTGCAGCTCCAGCATTGTGCCTAGGTGCAGCTCCTCCAGGTAGGCCCCAAAACAGTAATGTGGGTCTCACTGTACCACTTGCTGTGGGGCAGAACCCATCTCTTCACCACCCTCTCAGGGTGACCTCGGCATGGACAATATCTGCTGGCCCACCCAACGAAGGACCCATGCTGTCAATGATTCAATGTAGTCACTACACTCAGATATGGGGGTGGTGGGGTGATCTAGGGGGGAAAGCCTACCTGCTGGTTTAAGTGACCAGTTCCAACATGGTGCTCACCCTTCCTGAGTGCAACAGGTCATGGAAGCGCTTGTGACCCTGGATCCAGGTGCGCCGCACCATGTCGTGGGAGCTCACTATCTCCGCCATCTCCTCCCAGGCACGTTTGGTCATGTGGGGGGGCCTCCTCCTCCCGTCCTAGGGTATGAGGACCTCCCACTGTGCTGCCACCTCCTCAAGGAGGGTAGCAAGGCAATCAGCAGAACGAGAGGCACATTGCCCCCCTGCCCTACCCTCCTGCCTGGCCTGCTCACCAGCAGCGCTCTGGGGAGCCCTTCCACTGGCCATGATTCCTGGCCTTTGAAAGGCTGCAGCAGCTTTTTAAAACAGGCCGTCAGGTCGCCAATGGACCCGATGGTCATTGCAGACCCACCGCTGCCCATCCACTCCCGCTGTCCTCGGGAGCCAAATTCATGCCGGGCCGACCTTAATTGGCCTACCCGCGTAAAATGGAGGCATGGATGCGATCGTGGGCGGCGTTCAGGTCCGTGCCTGCCCACATCCGCTCTCGCACCGCCCACCCGACAGGCAGAAAATTTTGCTCATGCTCTTTGCTGCAGAGAATGATGTCAATCCCTCTGACTATACTATCCACTACTACCACTACATTCCTTTTTGCTCCCCCCACTTGAATGGCTCCTGTACCACGGTGCCATGGCCTGTTAGCACATCCACCCTGCAGCATCCACTCTCATTCAAACAAGCTGAAACAACCTCAAACCTGTTGGACGATTGTAAAGGCTGAGGCTCCTGCATGCCTGCCCTTTGAGTCCCCTTACCTGCCTCACTCGTAGTCACACTCTCCTGTCCCTGGCCACTGCCCAAATCAGAAGACCCTGCGCTAAGAGGTATGACTGCCTTCTGGTACAAAGAATCCAGGGAATTTTCCCCCTCCCTGGTGCATTGCAGTGTCCGTAGTTCAGCCTCCAGCTCATAAACTCTGAGCTGAAGCTGCTCAAACTTCAAACACTTACTGAGGACATGTTTGCCCTGGATCAAACTAGCATCCAGGAGTTCCCACATGCTGCAGCTGTGACACATCACCTGTCCTGACATCCTTAATGTGTTCTAATTAACTATTTAATTATTTCATTCAATTTTACTTTTGTTTTTATGGGGAGGGTTTTTCCCTTGTTGGGCGGGGTTGGTGGGGGTGGGCGAGGGCAGGGCAGTCGGGAAGCTGACTGCCGCCCACAATCGGGGCTGGACAGCGATTTCGTGCTGGCGTGCCAATTAAAGCCCGCCTGGCGTGAAACACGAGCGGCAGTGCTCAGTGCTGCCTATGTGGGGAGGTGGGGGGGGTGGGGGAGGGTGTGGAGGGAGAGGAGGGTGTGCGTGAGTTTCGTGCATGTGTGCGGATGCGCTTGAAAATCTCCTTGAGGCACAGAGCTGCTTCAGGGAGATGAAGAGTTTAAAACATTATAAATGAATAATTTAAAAATGTTATAAAACATGTCCCCTCATGTGACTCTGTCACATGAGCTGGGATGTGATATAAATGAAATTTTTAAATTTAAATTTTATTTTTATTTGCTGTTGGAAACCTCATCCCGCCCATGGATGAGGTTTCCTAAAAAATGCAAATGCCGCTTGGCCTTTTCGACTGCCCGCCAGCCGTAAGGTGGTAAGGTTAATAAAATATATAGGCTAGAAACTTTAGCTTATCGGATGGATGTGCGCCCGACCCGCCTGAGCGTAAAATGACAACCATGGGCAGTGAAAAATTTCTTTCACTTACCTTTTTAATGGCCTTAATTGGCCTTTTAATCATCGGCGGGTCTGTTGCTGGCTCCGACGCACCCCCGCCGACCAAAATATCACACGAGTGAGTGATGATGTCGGGACGCTCACCTGACATCTTCGTGTGCCATTTTATGCTTGATCAGCTCAGGTACGCGCCTGCCCGACGAGCTAAAAATTCTGGCCTACATATTTTATTAACCTTACCACCAGTTACTTCACCATTTTGAACCTTAGGAATAGAATAAACCTTAGTCATTTACCAGATACTCACTAAATAACTAGCTTCTTTTCCTGTAGCAGAGTACAGCCACTTCCTGAAGGCTGAGCAAGTTAGAAAGCAGAAAGCAAAAGAGCACCTCTTTCCTCTCCGTCCCTAACTCCATTAATTACCCAGCTCCCAGCACTCTATTCTAAGATACACTTCTTGCAGTAAACCTTACTTAAAGCTCCTCTCTCCCCGATGCACCGAATTCCCACTTTGAACCAAATTCCCAAATATAGTCATTAGGTCTCTGTCTCACTCAGGCCGAAGTCTTCCCTCGCTGATCGCGTGCCTCTTATTGATCATGTGCTTAAAAAGTCCCTTTCTTATATAGACCTGCGATGAGTTCCTCTCTAACTTAGCTTCCTGCTACAGTTATCAACAGCCCTTTATTATAATAACATATTAAATCTGTGAAGGTATTTAAATACTACTCAACTGTTCTATTTTGTGTGGACAGCTGTTAATCATATGGCAGTGATTTAGAGGCATCATTATCCTGGACAAAAATGACCCTTTTGTGCGTTTTTAACCACGGCTTTTGAACGAGGGGAGAATCATCAAGAAAGGGTAAGTAAACAAATGTTATAATCCAGATAATAGGAAGAACAAGTGCTGGCAGAACAACAATTGCTCTTCCTCCAGGCTCAGCTACATTTTTCATGTTGGTATTGATTCTACAGGTAGAAAGTAATTTACAAAATTTATTAGTAAATGAAATAAGCTATATGACGACTGTAGTTTGTTTTGTTAGTACTTTCAAATGTCATGTTGTTATGACATAGCTATTGTCAGTTTGATGGATATTTCATTCACTGTTTTTCAGTGTTTATTCTATTTATTAATATTCACTGTCTGCTGTTTTCAGACATTGTAAATCATCAATCTTTGCTGAGTTTTTTTTCCCTTCATTGATGCTTAGTTTTGTTAAATTTACTATTTTAAATGAAATCAAACTTGGTACATTCAAAATGGTGGTTCTAGAAATCTGAGTATACTTAATAAATTAAAACTGCAATAAATTCAACAAATATAAAATAAGGGACTTTTCCTCTAACTGTATCAGGCTAAATATTTATCATTGGCTGATTTCTTATTATAATTATTTGACTTATAATGTTCACCAGTGCCAATGATATGATATTATGGGTGAACTTAATGTTTTAAATGTTTGCAACAGTAGCTCACTCTGTTTTATTTCATCATATTGTCAGTTTTTGTAACATGATTCATGATAGTATTACAGCTTTGCTTTCTACTGCGGGTGATGTAAAATATGCAGAAATTAGACATAGTTGAGTCTGACTTACAAAGTAGAGCTATCATAATTCTGGAATTCTGTTTTTTTTACATTTGATGTTTTAAACTGTAAAGTCTTTGTGTGAAAAGTCTATTAATCTACGACAACACACTGCATTCCTGTATCAATAGGCTTATGCAGCTGAAGCTTGTCTTTAGGTCACAGTTGAATGGAGTTCAAGCAGGCTTTCAAAAATGGAAAAAAATATTTTCCACATGTAAGCGCTATTAGTGATATCAGTAGATCTTACATACTCATTGATCCATAGCACAGATAAAACCTCTAAGGAGTTAGATAATGGTTCAAGCATGGTTAAACATCATAAGCTGATCCTTTTCTGTGTTTGGCAGGGATTGATTCCTCCTTCCTCTCTGAAAGTTACATTATCCTATCGTCACTGAGCATTTTGGGATAAAATTTCAATTTTGATGATTGCAACAGAAGAGAAATTCACCAGGCTTGCCAGTGCATCTGCTCGCATATGTTACATTTTACATGAAGGAATGAGCATCTCCAACTTAAAATTTTCAACAGCGAGCTTCTGTTTTGCATCAGAGAAATAGCAAAAGTATTAATATTACAAAATAACAACATCTGAGAATGTTTGCTGTAGCAGGTAAAAGATTGGAAACATGTATTTTTGAAACTCATGTTAAGTTCAGTATTTTCTATTTCATAGTTTATAAAAATAAATTCGAGTACATAACTTCCTAAGTGTGGGTGCTGGTATCTAAAGCCACAATAAAGGCCGAAAGAATTTTGGGTTTTGTAAATAGGGACATAGCATACAAGGAAAGGGAAAAACTTGCATTTAACGGTATATTGCAACTTTCATAACCTCATTACATCTCAACATACCTTATAATCAGTGAAGTAATTCTTTGAAGTATAGTCACTGTTGTAATGTAGGAAATGTGAATGAGCAAGTTAAAATATTTTATTATATTATATTTAGGAATTTTATTAGCATTTTGTACAGTTCATTTTTTTGTGAAAATTAAAACCCAGTGGCCTCATATATGACATATTAAAGAATTACTTACAATGGAACATAAAATTGTAATGCATTAAGCAGTGCCCACATCCAACATTCTATCAATAATGTAAATAAAAGGCTAAAATACATAAAATTTATAAAATTTACAGTGTTAAGTTTAGAAATTTTTGAAGGAGTAAGTGATCAGTGATCATCCAAAATGTATTTCCTCGAGATGGGACCTGGAATCATGCCCACAGGCAACTTTAATTTTTTGAAACCATGTTTTGGTACATGTTGCAGCATTTTTGAATTTACTGCTATTTTTGAAGTCGAAAATGGCTAGAGGAGTTCCTTCAGTGAGTTCAACAGAAACACAATGTGAAGTGGAGCATATTTCAGAAATGCCTTAAACATACTCTTGAGGATATTCTTTATGATGTCATTCAACACATCATTGATGGAAACATTGAATAATCTTGAAGGAAGCAGTGGAAGAGCAAGAAGTGCACGAGTGGGAAGGCAGTGATGAAGTGGAATTATTGCCACTTGCTCTCACACTTGCAGCCACCAGCTTGGATACTGATACCATGCACACATTAAAGGGTATCTTGGAGGTGGGATCTGCACACAGTGAGACACCGTTCGTGAGTGGCCTGCAGCCAGTGCAGTGCATAGGGTAGTACAGATGTCAGCTTGCCAGAGGGTGGGATTGCACATAAATTATGCTGCAAAGGATTTAGATGAGCACTTTGATAGGGCAGCCTACAGAGGAAGGCTGAATTGCCATGTACACTGAAATGCATGCTTGCCCTGTTTATCTCTGCGAGAGAGAATGAGATGTATTCAGCCCTCCCTGCATATAGGACCAGTGGATGGCAAACTGAGAAATGTTGCAAATATCATCTGTTTCTGTCAGACCAAAAAAGCCAGGTGCATAAAAGTTCATGGGTCACCTTACAGCCACTGGCAAAGCCATCCTTGCCAAGTTGTGGCTGCAGCAGATTTCAGTGAGGAACTCTTACTGAAGGGGAAACGTCTGACACAGCGTTCCAATTCTCCTCAGATAGGAGAATTACTGTCTGATCATCTTGGGTGATCATGCGGAGAGCCATTTCCTCCTCCTTAATCTAGCAGCTAGTCCTTCTCTTTGTAGCCTCCACTCATTCACCTTGTCATGCTGTAATCTATTGGGTGATGCCAATTGCTGCACTACTGGGAGCAAGTGTTTTGTGCAGAAACCTTGGTGGGTTTGAAGGCAAGGGGGCTTGTAAAATGCAACACTTGGCGTGCCCGCTGCCTCCCTGCCCACCCGCCCCAAAGGTGTCTCCCATTTTACGGTGGTCAGGGGAGATGTCGGATAGCCTGCTCGCCCTTGGCCTGGTGAGGCCCTTAAGTGGTCAATTAATGGCCACTTAATTTCCTCATCCTGCTCATCCCACATTTTTACCCATGGCATGGAGAGGCCCAGGTCAAGTGGGTAGCCCAGTAGCTTTTACTGGGCGAGGTGGCATGGGGCAAGAAGGGGGGAACCTTCTTTGTGGGGCCCCTGTGGCCGTCAGAGATATCTCCCCTTCAACCCTCTCGACAACACCCCCCACCCCCAACCCCCGCGCCACCTCATCCCACCGGCACTGATATTAGCCCAGTGGTGGGTGGCCCTGTTGCCAAGCTGTGTGCGCAGCAGCTAAAATCATGTGGCTAGCTTGTCACCTACAGGGTGGAGGGGGTGGTCCCAATCAGGGCACTCAGTGCCTGATCGAGAGAGTTGACAGCGGGAATGGCGTGTTGTGGTGGCTGCTGTGAACCACCCTCCTGCCCTTGCTGCTGAGGCCCCCCTGCACCCTTCTTCCTGAGGCCCCCCCCCCACCCTGTGTAACTCACCCCCCACATTAATTATCTGTGGCCTGGGTCACTCCATTACCCTGGGACTGGTGCCTGTCCTTCTGGCACCAGCTGCAGCCTCCCCCGTGGCGCTGCTGAGTATAAGAGCTGGTAGCCTCTGATTAACTGCCTCTGTTAACATAAGAAATAGGAGCGGGATAAGGCTATTTGACACTTTTTACCTGCCCTGCCATTCAACAGGATCATGACTGAGCTTCTACCTCAACTTCACCTTCCTGCACCACTCGACTGCCCCACCCAACCCATCACCCACCTGCCACCTCGCCCACCGGCCACCTCACCCACCAGCCACATCTCCCACCGGCCACCTCACCCACCTGCCACCTCACCCAACTTTCACCTCACATACCTGCAACCATACCCACTTACTTCACCCGCCCTACCCACTTACCCCTTACCTCACCCACCTTACCCACCCTACCACCCTGCCCATTCATTCATTTATCCACGCACCCATTCATTAACACTCATCGATTCACTAACATTCACACTGGGCATTTAATCTTACCTTACAGCAGTTAGTGCTGTAAAAAGGGGGCATGTCTTGTCTTTCCCCCAATGCTACAGCACTGTGATGGAGTTCTTCGAGAGACTGTATGCTCCACATTCTTGAAGAAGCCAGGCTCGGAAGAGCCAACCAGAAATGCGGACCATTGTCAGGATGTTGAAAGGTTCGAGGGGAGCAGCAGCCTGGTGATGATTTGCTGCTTCACGGAAGATCTGGGCCAACAATTCAGCCAGCATCAAACTAGACAGTACTTACAGTTCAAGGATTAACTCCAGTGGCCTGGCTCGACTGTCTCCGGACCGTTTACTGCCTTTTTATTGGGCAGAGGGCGGGAAGCACCTGCCTCTGTCCCTGAGCTCTTCCATCCCTGAACTCGGGGCCTCACCCAATCATGGCTCACAAACTGCACATGGAATCCACCCCTTGCTTGAAAACATGAAAATCCCAGGTAACGTCAGTCATGAGTCAGGTGTGCAGTTTGGAAGCTACAAAGAGGCCCGACTTGCATTTCATAAGCCTGAGAGGAAAATCCTGTGCATGGAGTTCCGAGAAAGATAGGAACCAATTTGGGAGTTGACAGAACATTCAAGGACTTTGGAGGGAAAGCTGAGGTTGCAGATGAGTTTTAGGGGGTGTGGGGATAGCTCATAAGGTCAGAGGTGCCAAGATTTTGATTCTCCAGGAGTAGGGTGATAACATTTGATTAAATGGAGCAGGTATAGTACCTGAGGAGAGGGAACCATTAACAATATCAGCGGCCATGAGAGGCAGGAAGGAAGAAAAAAATGCAAACTAATGTGGGTGCTTGAAATATGAAAGGAAAACAGTAAATGTTTGTAGTCATTGAAGGTATAGCCTTTCCCACTGCCTATTAAGGGTCTGGCAGCATCGGCGGAGAAGAAATCAGTTAACGTTTCGAGCCTTCATGGCCCTTTGGCAGAACTGAAGCATAGTTAGAAGAAGGGAGATATATAAACTGGTTTAAGGTGGGTGGGGGGAGAGAGACATTGAGGGTGTGGTGATTGTGGAGATGAGCAGATAATCAAAAGATGTCACAGACAAAAGGGTCAAAGAGGTGTTGAAGGAGGTGATATTTGTCTAAGAAAAGTGCTAATTAAGAATGGAAGACAGGATATTCAAAGTACAGCTCTAGTGAGGGTGGGGTGGAAAGACTAACGAGGTTTTAGTTTTAGATTTAAAAATAATGGAAATAGGTGGGGAAAGAAGAATCTATATAAATTATTGAAAAAAAAGGCGGGTGGGGGGGGAGAAACGGGGTGGGGATGGGGGGAGGGGGAGTTTAAGATCTAAAGTTGTTGAATTCAATATTCAGCCCGGAAGGCTGTAAAGTGCCTTCCGGGCTGAATATTGAATTCAACAACTTTAGATCTTAAACTCCCCCTCCCCCCATCCCCACCCCGTTTCTCCCTCCCACCCCCCCCGCCTTTTTTTTCAATAATTTATATAGATTCTTCTTTCCCCACCTATTTCCATTATTTTTAAATCTAAAACTAAAACCTTGTTAGTCTTTCCACCCCACCCCCACTAGAGCTGTACTTTGAATATCCTGTCTTCCATTCTTAATTAGCACTTTTCTTAGACAAAAATCACCTCCTTCAACACCTCTTTGACCCTTTTGTCTGTGACATCTTTTGATTATCTGCTCATCTCCACAATCACCACACCCTCAATGTCTCTCTCCCCCCCCCCACCCAACCCACCCACCTTAAACCAGTTTATATATCTCCCTTCTTCTAACTATGCTTCAGTTCTGCCGAAGGGCCATGAAGGCTCGAAACGTTAACTGATTTCTTCTCCGCCGATGCTGCCAGACCTGCTGAGTTTTTCCAGGTAATTCTGTTTTTGTTTTGGATTTCCAGCATCCGCAGTAGCTTTTAGCTTTTTGTTTTTGCCTATTAAGGGTCATTGTTTTGGAGGCTCCGACCAATGAGCCCTAAGCGTGGGTAATCCGGCGGGGGAGGGGGGGTGGGGGCGGCGTGGCTTTCTGGTCGAGGACCTGGTTCAAGCATGTAGCTTCTGAAAAGCTCTCTGTAATAAAGTTATCTGTTTCAGATAGAAACCTTTCCAGTAGGTCAAATCATTACATTTGGCGATGAGGGTAAAATAGCTCCAATGCTGCACCTCGTTTTGTGAACGTGAATACATCAAATCTTAAGAAAAACAGAAGGAATACTCATTACCCTTGCCAGTCTTCGGCAGAATCGATCCTTATGACGTGACTATGGAAGGCTGGAGCCAGTGTGCAGAGCGCCTTGGTTTTTATTTCATAGCGAATGAAATTATCACAGAGCAGAAACAGAAAGCAATCCTTTTGAGTGTATGTGGTAGCAAGACATACTCATTCGAAGCCTGATAGCCCTAAATGCGCCCAATTTGAAGTCCTTTAATGAAATAGTGAAAATGCATTTCCAGCTGAAGCCATCCGTAATAATGCAGAGGTTTAAGTTTAATCCCAGAGTCAGGGCCCCAGGGGAGTCTATTGCAACCTTTATAGCGAAGTTGAAGCAGTTGACTGAGCACTGCGACTTCGGAGACACACTCAATAATATGTTGCGGGACCGATTAGTTTGTGAAGTTCATGATGACACCATTCAGCACCGCTTGCTCGCAGAAGTCAACATCGATTTGAAGCTCGCCATGGAAATAGCTCTCGCTGTGGAAAGTGCTGCGAGAGACTTGCAGGCTTTACAGAACGTACAACATGGTGATGTTCCTCATGTGGGGTGGGAACCTACCACCAGGCATGGCGCGAAAACCAGAGACATAGCAGCGAAGTGAGAGGCAATGTCCGCTATTAGTAAAATGAAAAGACCTCATAGAAACCTTTCAGCAACGACTCAGGTTAATCTGTTATAGATGTGGAGGTGACCACGTACCGGACACCTGCAAATTCAAGGAGGCAGAACACCATTGCTACCATAAGAAAGGTCATGTAATAAAGCAATGCAGGGCAAAATCGAAACAGCCCATAAGGCGGCAAACCAATATAATACAGCAGAGCCTGAAGCTGCCGACACCGACAGTTATTCCTTGTATAACGTCACTGCTATAAAAACCGAACCTATCATTGTCACAATCCAAGTTAATGGGAAGCCACTAATTATGGAGGTAGATATGGGAGCCTCAACCACAGTGGTGGGAGAGCACACATTTAAATACCTAAATGAAAGTACCCAGTCACTGGGTGGAATCATCCCAGATTTGCACTAAGTGCAGTAGCGGACGGGAAAAATGATGTTTTACCCGCCGGCCGCAATGGCGGCTTTTCACAGCGCTATCATTCCAAACTCGCCACATTAATTATGCATTCCTGGGATACACGCCGTCTCGATGGTGGGCGGGTGGGCACCAATTCATCTGCTATGCCAGACCTCGCCGCTTCATCACGCCAAGCACCACATTTAAAGCACAGCCACGTTTAGTGCTTCCAGCCCAGGACTGCTGCAAAGGAGACATGGCCCCAAAAGGCAGGAACACTGCAGCCCTTGAGTGCCTATTCAATGCTGTGGAGGCTCGCTGTGATGCCCTCTACCCTGACTCTGGCCGCAGGAGGGGCAGCAACATTACCATTCTGGCTTGGTAGGCGCAGACAGTGCTGATCAGTGCCAATGCTGCTGAAGAGGTTGGCCATCCAATGCAGATAGAGGATGAATGATCTCATCCGTGCAGCCAGGATAAGGCAACCATCTCATCACTCTAAACTCACACACTCAAGCCCATCACACATTGACTGGGGCATCTCACTCACTGCCTGCTCAAGGGACATCACCACTCATTCTCACACACATACCCTCACTTGTCCATCTGGCCCCACCTCCTCTGGAGACTGCCTCCTCTGCCCTCACCATCTTGGGGCCACTTGCACAGATCAACATTTGCCCCCGCACACACCCTGGGTTACCCTCCTTCTCCAGGACAGCTCTCGTCCTGCAGCCTCTTCCCTTGCCTGAGGCCACTTCGCTCCCTTCTCCAAGCAAGCCCTTGCCCTGCAGCCATTGAAAAGCCACCCACATATGGTTGATCTGGTAGGTAGAGACCTGCCCGTGAGCCCCCCTAAAAATGATGTGGTGCTGCCTGTGAAGCGTGGTACTGATGACTGCAAGTGCTGACCAAAGCAAGGTAGGCAAACAAACCTCGAAATCCCGAGTGAAGTGCACACAATATATATGCTGGCGTGTTTTCCCACCTACATGGGTGGACGATACAACGGTGGGGAGAGGGAACGATTCCAGCGGGCTGGCCTAATAATGATATGCAGATGTGTTACAATGAGGTTCCCGATGTCTGATGGCGGGAAACGTGGCCTGCCATTGATAGGCTGAGCGGTTAATCACAAACTGGTTTCAAGCTGTTGTGAAACCAATTGTGCCGTATTGTCTGCTTACGCCACCGAGCACGCCCGACGCCAGCGGGCACGGAAAACCCAGCCACTGAATCTGGAGTGAACAACGGCTCAATTGAAGACATGCATTGGAGAATCCATACAGGTAAAGGGCATCGCCACAGTACCTGTGTCCTATAGGCAACAGACAGCCCAGCTTCCAGTGATCATAGTGACAGGTGAAGGGTCTAGTCTTCTGGGCCGAGGCTGGTTACAAAAAATTAAGCTCAGCTGGTCTGCAATACTTCACTTGAGAACAGGGTGAGTTCCTGAACTGTTAAGGAAGCACAACAGTGTATTTTGTGATGAATTATGAAAGTTAAAAGGCTTGCAAGCAAAAATATATGTGGATTCTCAGGTGACAGCCCATTTCTTTAAAGCCAGGCCTGTGCCTTATGCCCTAAAGGAGAAGGTGGATGCAGAATTGTGCCGGTTAGAGAAGCTGGGCATCATCCAACCTGTCCAATTTTCGGAATGGGCAGTGCCCATAGTTCCAATGGTGAAACCTGATCAAACTATACGCATTTGTGGGGACTATAAATTGACCATGTACACGGCAGCCAAACCAGGTAAATAACCTATCCCGAGGATAGATGACTTATGTGCAAATCTAACTGGAGGCAAATGCTATACAAAATTGGACATGAGCCATGCATAGCAGCAGTTAGAGCTGGAATATCCTCTACATGTGCAATCTTCCAAGGGACAATGGAGAGTCTTTTGCAAGGGCTTCCCCGAGTATAGTATAGCTAGATGATGTTCTGATCACAGGGTCAACTGAAGCCGAACATTTGGCCAACCTGGAAGAGATGCTAAGAAGATTCTTGGAAGCCAGTGTAAAATTAAAGAAAGAGAAATGTACATTCCAAGTGCCAGAAGTTACTTACCTGGGTCACCGGCTTTGCATCTGGTAGAAGAGAAAGTTGAGGCAATCAAAGATGCACCCTCCCAGTCCAGTGTAACTGAAACTCAAGTCTTTCTTGAGAATGATCAATTATTATAGTCACTTCTTGCCAAATTTGTCAACAGTGTTAGCACCATTACACTTGTTGTTCAAAAAGAATCATCGTTGGTCGTGGAATTCATAACAGGAAGAAGCCTTTGTGAAAGCTAAGAAGCTATTACATTCATCATATTTATTGGTACACTACGATCCATTGAAAGAATTGGTATTAACATGTGGCGTGTCTCCTTATGGTGTGGGAGCTGTGTTATCATATGGGATGAAAGATGGATTAGAAAGCCAATTGGCTATGTCTCCAGAACCGTCTCCACAACCAAGAAAGGCTATTCCCAACTAGAAAAGGAAGGTTTATCGGTGATATTTGGAGTGAAGAAATTCCACCGGTATCTGCATGGATGACATTTCGCCATTGTGTCAGGCTGTAAACCATTAATGGGTTTATTCAGTGAGGATAAGGCCATTCCGCCAATAGCATCAGCAAGAATTCAATGTTGGGCTTTGATATTATCTGCATATGAGTATATCTTTATGCACCGTCCTGAATTGCATATTGCAAATACGGATGCACTCAGTATTCTCCCATTACCAGATAGCATTGTACATGCTCTAGTACCACAAAAAGTTGTGCTTGTGCTGAATTTCTTGGATTCTTCACCTGTGTTGCGAAGCAAATTAGGAATTGGATAAACAGATCCAATTTTAGCGAAAGTCAGGGACCTTGTATTGCAAGGGTAATCAAATTCACCAGTATCTGAAGAGATGAGACCATTCCATGCCCAAAAAACAGAGTTAAGTTGTCAAGATGGAATCTTGTTGTGGGGATCAAGAGTCGTCGTCCCTTTGCAAGGAAGAGAACCACTCTTGACAAAGCTTCACAGTGCGCATCCAGGCATATCGAAGGTGAAAATGCTGTGCAAAGCTATGTCTGGTGGCCAGGTCTTGACAGTGACATTGAAAGTATGGTCAAGAACTGTCTCCATTGTCAGCAAGAACAGAAGTTGCTCATTTCAGCTCCACTGTATCCGTGGGAGTGGTCTGATTGACCCTGGGTTTGACCACATATTGATTGTGTAGGTCCATTCTTAGGGGAGTACCATGCTTTTATTGATCGTCAATCTGCATTATAAATGGATGGATGTGTATGAAGTCAAATCACTGACATCGAGCGCAACTATTGAAAAGCTGCGTCAATGTTTTAGTGTACATGGCCTACCGGAAGTCATCATTTCGGATAACGGTACAGTTTTTACCAGTACAGAGTTTCAGAGATTCATGAGTTTAAATGGAATCAGACATATTAAAACAACCCCATACCATTCCTCATTAAATGGTTTAGCTGAAAGAGCTGTACAAACTTTCAAATCTGGAGTAAAGATATTATCCAAAGGTACTCAAGAAACTCGACTTTCCTGCTTTCTTCTCAATTATCGTATGACGCCTCATTCAGCTACGGGTTCAACGCTGTCTGAATTATTGACATACAAGGTTAAGTCTGGTGTTTCCAAATTTAGAGGAGAAAGCAGAGAAGAATCAGAATAATCAAAAATTGAACCACGATATTTATATCAAAGCTTGAAGATTTACTGTAGGAGATATAGTTTTTGTGCGGAATTTTTGAAGTGGACCTTGTTGGGTTCCTGGTATAGTTGTTTCTGAAGCTGGTTCCTTGAGCTTCCAAATGGAAGTGGAAGACTGAATTGTTCGAAAACATGTGGATCACCCTAGAAAGAAAAGAGACATTCTAAAAACCAACTATTCTGCATATGATTAATGTCGAACCATTAATCCCTGAGGTAATAGATCGACCTAGAATAGACGTACACGATGTTTCTTAGAGTTGCCTAACCTTGAACTGCCACTTACTAATGATGAATCTGGTCTGCAGTTCCTGATCATGTCGATCCAGTAGAAAAACCAAAAGTGTCAGAGCTACGCCGCAAACTAAAGGGGGAGGAAATGTAATAATTGAACATATAACCTTTCCTTCTGCCTGTCGGGAGTCATGTGATTGTTCTTGGAGGCTTTGACCAATGAGTCCTAAGCAAGGGTAAACCATGGGCGGGGCTTCCTTGTTGAGGATCTGGGTCAAGCATGTAGCATCTGAAAAGCTCTCTGCAATCAAGTTTTTTGTTTCAAGTTGAAACCTATTTGGTACTTCAAGTAATTACAATGTTGAAAATACTCAGTAACTCTGGGCTTGGAGCTAAAGGAATGAAGTTAATGTTTCAGTTTGATGAACTGAATTCTGATCTCTGCTCCTCTCTCTACAGGTGCTGCTAGCCAGGAAGAGAAGTTGGGTGGTCAGCAGTTTAGTGGGAATAGGCTTGATAGATCAGGAGATGGACCTGATGTGCAAGATGAGTTCTGAAAAGGCATGAGGGGAGATAGGAGAGAAATTAGTGAAAGATATGAGTTCAGGGCTAGTGTAGGAGACAGCCTTAGAAGCAATTTGGACTGGTGGGATAGGGGAAGGAAGCAGTAAGATAGGGGCCACTGAATGATGGTCTCAATCTTAATGACAAAGAAGTCCTTGAAGTCCTTGTGCTGATTGTTTCCTCCACTCTCACCTCCAACAGGGGAGATGGATTTAAGAAGGTGGTATGCAGTAGAGAAAGGGAGCAGGGTGTTATCTCTGCGCTTCAGGATGATCCTGGAAGAGTGAGTCATTTGGCAGCTGAGAGCAGGACCCGATAGTGCTTTAGGTGATCTGGCCAGATCTGGTAGCTAAACCAGCTGTCCATCATATCCATTTAAGTATGAATCCCTGATTCTAAGGGAGCAGAGAGGAGGGTCGCATGAGGGGGAACAGCCAGGGTGAGAGAGAGGACACAATTCTCCCATTCGGGACTAAGCCCCGTGGCAAGGGCGGGGATGGGGGGGTGTTTCCTGCTGCGGAGACCGACAGGAAATCCAACGGTATCTCCGGCCCCGACGTAATTAAATATGCATCCAGGGGTTTTGCACAGTCTTCCGTGGCATGGTGGGCTTGATGGCGCGCACCAGGCTGTCATAACCGGGTGCCATGTTTAAAAGGCGCCTGGACATCCACAATGTCAAACCAAAAGCAGAGATACCTGCAAGGTCATCCACCGGCCCAGCTCCGAAATTTAATGATGCCTTCCTGCGAGGGGAGATCTGATAAATGAACCAATTTCCACTGCGTCAATGCATGCAACATGCAACTCCTCTCAAACGTGCTTTCTCTTTGAGCAGGAAAAAATCCGACACAACGAAAGAGAGCGTGAGAAGACGGGAGGGATGCCCATTTCTCAGGCCTCTCACACAGTTCAAGGAGAGGGCACTGGAGCTCGCAGGAGTGGAGTGGGGCCGAGCCATTGGCAATGGGGAGCTCGGACTTGGATGTCTGCCTGAGGATTCAGCTATTCAAGGCAGACCTGAATGCCAATTGTGCCTCCATGATGAAGGCAGCTGATGCTGTCACTTGCACTCTCCTCTCTCACTTACAGGTGCCTCCAGGAACAGACCAAGGCCCGAGGAGGAGGAGGAGGACTCCCTATCAGGTCTCAGACCTAGCCCTAGCCCAGAGGTGAGCCAGGAGGAAGCAGAAGAGGAGTGCTCTGCACCTGTAGTGGCATTACGTTGGTCACTTATACCCTCCACCAGTTCAGGAACACACACCTCGGTGAGTATTAGTGCTAGTTTAGGAAGGGTCTCACAATCTGGTGGTCACTGCACAGACATGTGTCTGTAGCAGGAGGAGGCAGCTTAGGGGAGCTCCCTGGCTCTTGGAGGGCTGCTGGGAAGAGGCATCTGTGAGGTCCGAGTCAGGTGATGAGCCTCTGGAATCGGCCTTTCAACTCATCGTGGAGAGTCGGCAAGAGGCGGGGGAACATCACGCAGAGATATTGGACGCCCTCAACAGAGTGGCACACGCTTCGGAGGAGTCCATCCGCCTGCTCTCTGATGAACTAGTGCCAAATGTGCGTGCAATTTTTTTTGTTTATTCATTCATGGGATGTGGGCATCGCTGGCTGGGCCAGCATATTGCCCATCCCTAATTGCCCTTGTTCAAAGGGCATTTAAGGCTCAACCACATTGCTGTGGGTCTGGAGTCACACGTTGGCCAGACCAGGTAAGGACGGCAGATTTTCTTCCCTAAAGGACATTAGTGAACCAGGTGAGTTTTTACAACAATCGGCAATGGTTTCATACAAGCAAAATACTGCTGAGGCTGGAAATCTGAATTAAAAACAGAAAATGTTGGAAAAACTCAACAGATCTGGCAGCATCTGTAGAGAGAGAAACAGAGTTAATGTTTCGAGTGTATGACTCTTCTTCAGAGCTAAAGAGTAGAAATGTGATGGATTTTATATTGTTTTAAATTGGGGGGGGGGGGTGTGTGTGGGGGTGGGTGTGGAGCAGGTGGAATGAGATAGAAGGTCAGGGATAGGTGGCAGCTAAGGGGAGATTGACAAAGATGTCATGGACACAAGACAAAGGGAGTGTTAATGGTAGTGGTAAACACCAAAGGAGGTGCTGATAGTGGCATAAAGGTAAGATAGCAGAAGTGTTAACAGCAGAACAAGGGTCAACGCTCTGTGAAAGCAAAACATAAAAACAAGGTAAACAGGAAGGAACTTTTCCCTTGGTGGAGGGATCAATAACCAGGGAGCATAGATTTAAGGTAAGGGGCAGGAGGTTTAGAGGGGATGTGAGGAAGAATGTTTTCACCCAGAGGGTGGTGGGAATCTGGAACTCACTGTTTGAAAGGGTGGTAAGAGGCAGAAACCCTCATAACATTTAAGAAGTATTTGGACGTGCACTTACAATGCCATGGCATACAAGGCTATGGGCCTAGCACTGGAAAATGGGATTAGAATAGTTAGGTACTTGTTTGACTGACGCAGACTCGATGGACTGAAGGGCCTTTTTCTGTGCTGTAGACCTCTATGACTATAAGTGACAGATGGCCCTGTGGGGTGAGGGGGTGTGGTGGGTTTGGGGAAAAAGGATTTTAAAAAATGAACAAATAAATGAAAGAATAAAATAAAATTTAGAAAATTATACAATAAAATAACTAAATAAAAATAAATAAATAAAGAGGGAGGATAGAGTTCATAGTCTGAAGTTGCTGAACTCAATATTAAGCTCAGACGGCTGCAAAGTGCTCAATTGGAAGATAAGGTGCTGTTCCTTTGCGTTGGGCTTCACTGGTCATTATCCACATTTTTTTTATTGAATTCAAATTTCACCATCTGTCGTTTTGGGATTTGAACCCTAGTCCCCAGAGCATTACTCTGGGTCACTGGAATACTAGCTCAGTAACAATACCACTAAGCTACTGCCTTCCTCCATGGGGAGGATGGAGGACGCCATGGAGACCCTAGTCCAGCAGAATGCTCAGTTCCTGCTGGTGATGTGTGCAGACCTGCACTCCATCAAGGTAGCCATGGGTGAGTTCCTGCAGTGGCGACATGAGAGGGGAACAGGGCACCTCAACCTCCTTCCAGGTGCTCCTTCCCTTTAAGGAGTCAGGCTGGGGCCCTCAGGCACCCAAAGGGAGGGGGAGCAGCAGCTAGACACCCCTGGGTTGTCCACTCAGGAATCTTAGAAGTTGTCTGCTCCCTCCAAATCCCCTTTGCCTGTGACCCCTCCAACCTCATCCTCTCTCACTGCAGAGGAGCAGCTGGCCCACAGGGCAACAGCTAAAGTAAGTCGGAGGTCTCCAGGCCTTGCCTCCCCAGAGGACCACCACTGAAGTCATCAGAGGTAACAGGGCAAACAACTCCACAGGTTCTCTCCACCCCTGCTGTAGATATCAGGGCAGCACCTAGACAAAGTGGTAGGCCAAGAAAAATAACAAAATTTTGATCACAATTGTTTGCATGGGTGAACACAATATTGTCGCTGATTAATCTGCAAATATATTCACTTTCACAGCATAATGTCTACTGTTTTCTTTCAGTATCATTATATAAGCTTTGCAGGTGCCCCCCCCTGAAATCTCCCCCCCCCCCCCCCCCCCCCCCCCCCGCCATTCCGGCCCCACTAGCAGTTCAGCTGCACACAGCTGGCTGTGAGTGATTGTGGAAGGAGAAGGGTCTGTGGCAGGGCCTTTTGCAGCCTCATGAAAGCACTCTCCTGCGCACGGGAAGCCTTCCTCCATCACATCTCACTGTCCTGAGCATTTTCAATGCTGCCTGCTGGGATTCTTTTTCAGTTGTCCATCTGAGCTGACCTGCATCTCCGCCCACCCACTGACCACACTCCCATGCAGCACCTGTGCCCGTCCAACATGAGGCTCCGCTCACTTTCAATTTGAGCACCATGGTAATCGTGACATTCTTCATGAGCTCCCCCACATTTTCTCTCCCCCAGTCACCATGTCCTTTCCGCCATGACCATCGACCCCCCAGCATTACCTTCGACCTCCCCAATGTAACCTTCCAGCCCAAACCCTTCGCATTCTGGAATACCCAGGTGAACATGCACGTTCCCATCCTCCTGGAGAATCCCACCCTCGTCCACATTGACCTCCCCAACCTTCACACAACCCCGGTCCAAGTGATCCTCCATGTCCTCACCAGCAACCCTCGCCGCCCTGTCTACCAATACCATCGAACCCTTACCCGCCCACATTACCAGCTGCCTCTGTCCCCTGTTAATCTAACCATTCCATGCTACCATGCCCACCCTGAGTTCTCTTCCCAGGAGGCAGATATTGACCCCACCAACCCTTCCCTGTGAGCACGTTCACCTGGACATTTCCCCCCACCCCCTCCGCTGTCCATCCGTACCTGCCCATGGTGAAGTCCCTGGAAGAATACTGAAGCATATGCCGACATTCCTGGAAGTCCGAAGCCTGAGCGGAGTCGAAGTTGCTGCGGGGATACCTTCTGAGAGCTGCTTCGTGGAGCAGCCATGTGGATGAGGCTCCACCCACCATGTGATGCACATGTTCCTCCAGGGTCCAGTAGCTGTGGGCCTCCATCATCATCTCCTCCTTGCGTTTCCAGAGCTGACCAAGGCTGTAAAGGTAAGTCCCGTCTTTTGCATGCCACGCTATTCCAGATGTGTTCTGGACTGGCGCGTTTTCCTGCTGGCAGAGTGGAGAATCAGGCATTGGTGTGGGGGGTGGGGGTGGCAATTCCTGTTGGGCCTTCATTTGCTTCCCATTAGTGGGATTTTGACCCAGCCTCCAGCGAGATGCCCGATTCTCCATGGCGGGCAGCATTGCAAGATCCCGCTGTAATTAGACTCCGGCATGAAACTGAACTTTGGACCTCCTGCTGAATTCTCCCCAACTCTGCCCACCATTGATTCTGCCAGAAAATTCCACCCAGAGTAACGGTTTTAATGGGGACTCGGACATCAGAGGTGAAGGTGTGTTTGAGCTTAATGAAAAGGTATATGCCAGATTCTGATCTTGCACAGGAAGTTCTTCTCAGCCTAGTTGGCGTTAGAACCTTTGGCCTGCCAACCAAGAGGGGGGCAGGTCAAAGTAGGCGGGCCTCTCAAGCCATGAGTATTCCCTGCCTGTCAGAGGATCAGCAGAGCAATAGCAGCAGAATACCCGGTGAACTAGGCTAACAAATAACTGAAGTGGTACAAATCTAAGTATTGTAGTCTTGACTCTCAAAGATTTGGCCCCATTACAAGTGCAAAATTTTTTACCCTTTCAGGAAGGCTTGGCACTCCTCAAGGCCTATCACAGTACATGCACACTATGTGGCCTCAGAAGGCAGACTGATACCCAACGTATAGCCTGAGTAGAACAGATTAAATTAAAACACTTGTGTGAATCCGTGTGAATAATAATGGCTTCACTTTAAATTTATTCTCTGAATCTGCATTTAATACAAATCAGTACTCAGTAGTGAAATGAAGCAATAAGGTTAAAAAATAATTATATTCTCTGTGAATTCCTACTAGCATGGCATAGCTTCTTTTAAACAACAATTTCTCTAGGTTTTGTGTATAACCAGAATTGTTTTGACTGATGTTTGCCATCATTTTTCTATCTGGACTTTATTGCCTTCCAGTTTGCCAAGAGTTGAAATCCAAGGCTCTGCCATGAGAAAATATTGTTGTTTTTTTAAACACTGCAGCTTTGGATGAGAAATCATTGTCTTTAGTGCCAATGTACTTCAAAACTCAATGTTCATTTAGGCTGAGAAAGACATGGTTATGATTTCGAGACATGGTGGTAATCTCTGCAGAAAATACTTAGTTCTTCAGGATTGCAGGGTTCTCTGTGATTAAAGTAGGTCAAAGATAAGCACAGAAAAACCTTGTTTTCCTAAAAGCAGACCAAAATCCTCTCAAACTATTTTCCTTACCATCATGATAATGTAATGTGAGTGTAATACAAAGCTTAATCCTCAGAAAGTACTTATCTTTCAAGGTTTCACCTCATGACCAATGTATGACATTCTAGTTGGAGTTTAAAGGCTTCTTGGCTGAAACTTGCTTGACCTTTCTTTGCATGTGAAAGTCTAAATTAAAATTACAGTATTTTCTGTATTTAAAATCTTGAAAACTGCAGCTCTCTTCCAGTGCTAGATTTAAAAATAAAACAAGATTACAGGTTTTCCTTTACTGAAAACTTGCTGTGCATTACAATGTGCTCTATCATCCAGCACATTTTTTACAATTCAGATTTACAGTAGACATTTATACATAGAAAGTCAGAGAAACCCTTTGTAGGTTATAGTAAATGAAATATTTTGCTTTATTCAAGAACAGTGAAGGACATTCAGCAGCATTGAAGCAATTAAAGATGAGCATGAAGATTTAAAAACTAGCAATGTAAAATGACTAATTTTTACTCTTTGGGATTAATTTCCTAAATTTTAATTATGGGTCCTATATTGGATTCTGTACTCTCTAATCAGATTTCCACCTCTGTAACAGTACTGAAACAGACCTAATCAAAGTCACAAATGACATCCTGTATATCTGTGATCGTGGTACACTATCCCTTCTCATCTTTCCCCACCTCCTTGGTGCCTTTACATGGTTGACTGCACCATCCTCCTCCAATATCTTTCCTTTATTTTGCAGCTGAGTGGGACTGCCCTTGGTCTGGATCCATTATTCCCTATCCAGTTATAGCCAGAGAATCTCCTGTATTGCCTTTTCTGCTGACCCATACACTATTGCCTCTGGAACCCCAAAGGATCTGTCCTTGGTCTCCTTCTACTTCTCACCTACATGCTACCCATGACAACATTATGTCAGGTTCCACATGTGTGCTGATGACACCCACTATCTCACTTCTACCTCTCTCGACCTGTTCACTGTTCCCAATCTCAGACTGCTTTTCTGACACTCAGTCCTGGTTGAGCTGCAATTTTCTCCACTTAAACACTGAGAAGACCAAATTGGATAACACCTGAAATCTGGCTTGGGGCTCACAATATGCAATCAATCCTTGCCCATTCCTTGCGATGCAGACAGCACATTAAATTGGTGCTGCTGGAGTACAAGTGCTAGTTATAGGTCATCTCAACTGCTGTTTTATCTGATTGTTGCGAGCAGCCAGTGTTACCCAGAGCATCCATTGGCTGCACAAATCAGCCAGCACGCAACAAGCCCAATGAGAGGAAGTGCAATTCTAGATCTAGTCTTAGGAAATGAAGCTGGGCAAATAGATGAAGTGGCAGTGGGGGACGATTTTGGAAATAGTGACCATAATATAGTTAGATTTAGCATCATTATGGAAAAGAACAAAGATAGAACAGGAGTAAAAGTTCTAAATTGAGGGAAGACAAATTTTACAAAGCTGAGAGGTGAGCTGGCAAGAGTGGACTGGATACAGCTATTAGAAGGAAAAACAGTGTCAAATCAGTGGGAGGTATTCAAAGGCAAGATTCTACAGGCACAGTGTATACGTGTCCCCACAAAAGAAAAGGGTGGTACTGCCAAATCTAGAGCCCCTTGATTATCCAGAAGCATACAGACCATGATAAAGCAGAAAAAGAAAGCTTATGACAGTCACAAAAGACTTAATACTGCAGAAAGCCTAGAGGAGTATAGAAAGTGCAGGGGTGAAGTAAAAATCGAAATTAGGAAAGCAAAGCGAGGATACAAAAAAATATTGGCAGGTAAAATCAAAAAAATCCTAAGATGTTTTACCAGTACATTAAGAGCAAGAGAATAACTAAGGAAAAGGTAGGGCCGATAAGGGATGTACATTGTAACTTGTGGATTGATGTAGAAGATGTGGGCAGGGTTCTCAATGAGTACTTTGTCTCTGTCTTCACTAAGGAGAGGGATGATGTAGACATTTTAGTTAAAGAGGAGGAGTGTGAAATAATAGATACAATAAGCATACTGAGAGAGGAAGTGCTGGAGGGACTGGCATCCTTGAAGGTGGATATATCACCAGGGCCAGATGGATTGTATCCCAGGCTGTTGAAGGAAGCCAGGGAGGAAATAGCAGATGCCCAGAGGATCACTTTCCAATCCTCATTAGATACAGGTGAGGTCCCAGAGGACTGGAGGTCTGCAAAAGTCGTTCCATTATTTAAAAAGGGTGAGAGGGATAGGCCAGAAAATTATAGGCCTACAGACTTCGGTGGTGGGCAAATTATTGGAAACAATTCTGAAATACAGGATAAACTGTTACTTAGAAAGGCATGGATTGATCAGGGATAGTCAGCATGGTTTTGTTAGGGAAGATCGTGTCTTATTAACTTAATAGAATTTTTTGAGGAAGTAACATGGATGATTGATGAGGGTAGTGCAGTGGACGTTGTCTACATGGGTTTCAGTAAGGCATTTGACAAGGTCCCACATGGCAGACTGGTCAGGAATATGAAATCTGATGGGATACAGGGCAAGGTGGCAGGTTGGATCCAAAATTGGCTCAGTGACAGGAAACGAAGGGTAGTGGTTGATGAATGTTTTTGCAAATGGAAAATGGTTTCCAGTGGTGTTCTGCAGGGCTTGGTATTGGGGCCCCTGCTGTTTGTTGTATATATTAATAATTTAGGCTTAAATGTGGGAGACATTATTGGGAAATTTGTAGATGACACAAAAATTAGCCATGTAGTTGATAGTGAAGAGGATAGCTGTCGGCTCCAGAATGATATCAATGGTTTGATTGCATGGGTGGAGAAGTGGCAAATGGAGTTCAATCTGAAAAAGTGTGAGGTAATGCTTTTTGGGAGGGCAAACAAAGCAAGGGAATACTCAATAAATGGGAGGATATTGAGAGGTGTTGTGGAAATGAAAAACATTGGAGTGCATGTCCACAGGTCCTTGAAGGTGACAGGGCAGGTGGACAAGTTGGACAAGAAAGCATGTGGAATGCTTTCCTTTATTGGGCGAGGTATTGAATACAAAAGCAGAGATGTAATGCCTGAACTGTATAAAATGCTGTTTAGGCCACAGCTGGAATTTTGTGTACAGTTCTGGTCACCACATTACAGGAAGGGCATAATTGCTCTGGAGAGAGCACAGAGGAGATTTATAAGAATGTTACCAAGGCTTGAAAATTGCAGCTATGAGGAGAGATTGGATAGGCTAGGGTTGTTTTCTTGAGAACAGAGGGGGCTAAGGGGTGGCCTAATTGAGGTGTTCAAAATTATGAGGGGCCTAGATAGTGTAGACAGGAAAGATTTGTTTCCCCTAGGGGAGCTTGCACACGAACAGGGGAGAGAGCTCATCATGAGTGAGACACAGCCAGAGTGAGTGTGGGTATTGGCAGTTTGGTGCACAGTGGGAATTCGGTGCATAGGGGAAGAGGTGCTCTTTGCATTTTTTTCCTTGCTATCCAACTTCTTAAATCTTCAGAGCGTGGTCTTACCCTGCTGCAGCAGTACAGGCTATAAGGGAAAGGAATAACTGCTAAGTAGTGGGTAAGGTCGGGTAAGTATTTACTACTTTTATTGCTTATAGTTTAAGATCTTTTTGTGGGTTATAGTTTGTATATTCTGCAGTAACGAAGATCAGGAAAGAAGGCCCCTAGAGTAATTGATTTAAAAGGTTTAATTTAAAGGGATAAGTCATGGCAGGAGAGCCATGGTCTGCTCCTCGTGCTCCATGTGGGAAGCCGGGAATGTTTCCAGTGCCCAGGACCAGCATGTGTGCAGGAAGTGTGTCCAGCTGCAGCTCCTGGAAGCTCGGGTTTCAGAGCTGGAACAGCAGCATCCCCGAGTCTGAGAGCAGCGTGGATAGCACATTTAGAGAGGTGGTCACACCACAGATGAAGGGACTTGAGGAAGGAAGGGAATGGGTGACCACCAGGCAGTCCAAGAGAAACAGGCAGGTAGTTCAGGAGTCCCGCTCGCAAATCGGTATTCCATTTTGGAGGCTGATGAGGGTGCTGGTTCCTCCATGGAGTGCAGGCAGAGCCAAGCTTCTGGCACCACAAGCGGCCTGTCTGTACAGTAGGGGAGGAAGAGAGGAAGAGCAATAGTAATAGGGGATTCTATAGTCAGGGGAACAGATAGGCACTACTGTGGCAATCAACGTGACTCCAGGATGGGGTATTGCCTCCCTGGTATGTTGCCTCTCTGGTGCCAGGGTCCGGGATGTCACTGAACAGCTGCAGGGCATCCTGAAGGGGGAGGGTGATAGGCAGAGGTCATGGTACATGTTGATACCAATGATATAGGTAGAAAGAGGGATGAGGTCTTGCATCAAGATTTCAAGGAGTTAAGCAGTAGACTAAAAAGCCCTCTTGGGTTGTAATCTCTGGATTACTCCCAGTGCCACGTGCTAGCGAGCTTAGAAATAGGGGAATAGCGCAGATGAATATGTGGCTTAAGAGTTAGTGCAGGAGGGAGGGTTTTAGATTCCTGGATCACTGGGACCGTTTCTGGGGAAGGTGGGGCCTGTACAAGCGGCACGGTCTACATCTGAACCAGCGCGGGACTAACATCCTTGCGGGTGGGTTTGCTAGTGCTGTTGGGAGGAGTTTAAACTAATTTGGCGGGGGATGGGACACATAATACAGTAAAACAATCAAGTCAGAGGAAGTACAGTTGCATTAAGTTTCAAGGAAGTTAGGCAAGGCTGGATGGCCACTACTTTAATGCCAGCAGTATTACAGGTAAAACGGATGAGTTAAGGGTGAGGATTGACATGTGGAATTGTGATATAGCAGCCATCACTGAGACGTGGTTGAGGGAGGAGCAGGATTGGCAGCTCAACATTCCGGGATATAAAATTTTCAGGCGAGACAATGGAGGGGGTAAAAGAGTAGGAGGTATTGCATTATTAGTTAAGGAGTCAGTTACTGCAGTAAGGAGAGATGATATCTTGGAGGGGGCATCGAATGAAGCTTTGTGGATAGAGATTAGAAATAAAAAATGGGCAGCCACATTGTTAGGTGTTTATTATAGACCCCCAGATAGTCAGCGGGAAATTGAGGAGCAAATATGTGCACAACTTGCAGAGGTGTGTATAAACAATAACAATAGGGAATTATATTAGGTGATTTCAACTTTCCCAACATTAATTGGGTTAGACATAGTGTTAAGGGCTTGGATGGAGTGGATTTCTTGAAATATGTACAGGAGAACTTTTTAGGTCAATATGTAGAGGGTCCAACAAGGGATGGCGCAGTGCTGGACCTAATTCTGGGGAATGAAGCTGGACAGGTGGCTGAGGTGGTGGTGGGGGAGCATTTTAGTGATAGCGACCACAACATGGTACAATTTAAAAACAAAAAGCTAAAAGCTACTGCGGATGCTGGAAATCCAAAACAAAAACAGAATTACCTGGAAAAGCTCAGCAGGTCTGGCAGCATCGGCGGAGAAGAAATCAGTTAACGTTTCGAGCCTTCATGGCCCTTCGGCAGAACTGCCGGAACTCCAGTTCTGCCGAAGGGCCATGAAGGCTCGAAACGTTAACTGATTTCTTCTCCGCCGATGCTGCCAGACATGGTACAATTTAAGCTTGTTATGGACAAAGAAATAGACAAGTTGCAAAAAAATGTTTTGGATTGGGGGAGAGCGGATTTTAGTAAAATAAGGCGGGATCTGGCCAAGCTAGACTGGGAACAGCTACTTGTGGGGAAATCTACAGAGGAGCAGTGGGGGGCATTCAAAAAGGAAATGGGGAGGGTACAGGCTCAACATGTTCCCTCTAGGGTGATAGGAAGGAGTAACAAGCCCAAAGAACCATGGATGACCAGAGATATTCAGGATACGATGAGAAGGAAAAGGGAGGCTTTTAGAAGGTACAAGGGGAACAAATCAGCGGAGGCATTAGTGGAGTACAGAAAGTACATGGTGGAGTTTAAGAAAGCAATTCGGAGAGTAAAGAGGGGATATGAGAAAGCTCTGGCTGGTAAAAGTAGGGAAGATCCCAAGATATTCTATAAGTATATCAATGGGAAGAGGATAATCAGGGAAAAAGTAGGGCCCATTAGGGACCAAGGGGGAAATCTATGGGTGAAGCCAGAGGACATTGCTAGAGTGTTGAATGAATACTTCACATCCGTCTTCACCTAAGAGAATGAGGATGAAGGTCTTGAACTCGGGGAGAGAGACTGCAAGGTTCTTGAGCAAATTGATATAGGGGGTGACAAGGTATTGGAGGTGTTGGCAGGCTTAAAAGTGGACAAAGCTCCAGTCCTGGATGATTTGTGTCCCAGACTGGTGGGGGAGGCAAGGGAGGAGATTGCAGGGGCTCTGACCCAAATTTTTAATTCCTCTCTGGCCACAGGAGAGGTGCCAGAGGATTGGAGAACAGCTAATGTGGTTCTGCTATTTAAGAAGGGTTGGAGAGAGAAGCCAGGGAAGTACAGGCCAGTCAGTCTCACGAGAGTGGTAGGGAAACTATTGGAGAAAATTCTGAAGCAGAGAATCTATCTCCACTTGGAGAGGCAAGGTTTAATCAGGGATAGAATGTGGCAGAGGGAGGTCATGCCTAACAAATTTGATTGAATTTTTTGAGGACGTGACCAGGTGTGTAGATGAGGGTAGTGTAGTTGATGTAGTTTATATGGATTTCAGCAAAACCTTTGACAAGGTCCCACATGAGAGACTTATAAAGAAGGCAAATGCACATGGGATACAGGGTAATTTGATGAGGTGGATTCAAAATTGGCTTAGTTGTAGGAGACAGAGGGTGATGTCAGAAGGATGCTTTCGTGACTGGAAGCCAGTGTCCAGTGGCGTACCACAGGGAGCTGTGCTGGGTCCCCTATTATTCGTCATTTATATAAATGACATAGATGACTATGTGGGGGGTAGGATTAGTAAGTTTGCGGATGACACAAAGATTGGCCGGGTCGTTAACAGTGAGGTTGAGTGTCTTGGGCTACAGGAAGATATAGATGGGATGGTTAAATGGGCAGATAAGTGGCAGATGGAATTTAACCCTGAAAAGTGTGAGGTGATACACTTTGGAAGGAGTAATTTGACAAGGAAGTATTCAATGAATGGCTTGATACTAGGAAATTCTGAGGAACAAAGGGACCTTGGCGTGTGTGTCCATAGATCTCTGAAGGTGGAGGGGCATGTTAGTGGGGTGGTGAACAAGGCATATGGGACACTTGCCTTTATCAGTCGAGGCATAGATTACAAAAGTAGGGAGGTCATGTTGGATTGTATAGAACCTTGGTGAGGCCACAGCTGGAGTACTGTGTGCAGTTCTGGTCGCCACATTATAGGAAGGTTGTGATTGCACTGGAGGGGGTGCAGAGGAGATTCACCAGGATGTTGCCTGGGATGAAAGGTTTAAGTTATGAAGAGAGGTTGGATAGACTTGGGTTGTTTTCATTGGAGCAGAGAAGACTGAGGGGGGTGACCTGATCGAGGTGTACAAGATAATGAAGGGCATGGACAAGGTGGATAGGGAGCAGCTGTTCCCCTTAGTTGAAGGGTCGGTCATGAGGGGCATAAGTTCAAGGTGAGGGGCAGGAGGTTTAGGGGGGATGAGGAAAAACTTTTTTACCCAGAGGGTGGTGACAGTCTGGAATGTGCTGCCAGGGAGGGTGGTGAAGGCGGGTTGACTCACATCCTTTAAAAAGTACCTGGATGAGCACTTGGCACGTCATAACATTCAAGGCTATGGGCCAAGTGCTGGTAAGTAGGATTAGGTAGGTAGGTCAGGTGATTCTCACGTGTCGGTGCAGACTCGATGGGCCGAAGGGCCTCTTCTGCACTGTGTGATTCTGTGATTCTGTGAGCGGTCAAATACCAGGGAGCATAGATTTAAGGTGACTGGTAGAAGAATTAGAGGGGACATAAGGAAAAACTTTTTCACCCTGAGGGTGGTGAGCATCCGGAATTCACTGCCTAAATTGGTGGTTGAGGCTGCAACACTCAACTCATTTAAAAGGTACCTGGATCTGCATTTGAGGTACTGTAACTTGCAAGGCTATGGACCAAGCGCTGGAAAATGGGATTAAAATGAGAGGCTAGTTTATTTTTTCTCTTTTTGGCTGGCACAGGCACGATGGGCTGAATGGCCTCTTTCTGCACCGTAACTTTTCTACGGTTCTATGGTTCTAATATCGTGAGTGGCTGGGGCTACTTAACGGTAGCCTGCACCTTTTAAGAGAGAGGTTCATTATGGTTGTAAGAAGTTGTGAAGGATTTTTGAAAAGTGCATCTGTGCTGTGATATTTGAGGATTTTGTGCAAGAGCATGCATAAAGATTTTCTGACAATGTTAGGTCTTGTTGCAAGAAATGTAGAGA
Organism: Cetorhinus maximus; assembly: GCF_964194155.1. Classification (NCBI taxonomy): domain Eukaryota; kingdom Metazoa; phylum Chordata; class Chondrichthyes; order Lamniformes; family Cetorhinidae; genus Cetorhinus; species Cetorhinus maximus. Next base: position 88,964,023 of record NC_135883.1, on the reverse strand, counting down.
ATGAAAAACATTCTGTATCTACAGAGGTGGCGGTAGACCCTCCTGGAAGATGTTCAGGAAGCAGTGAGAAGAAGTAGCAGTGGAGGTCAATGCCTGAAGTGTAGCTCCAAGAATAGGAAGAAGTTCAAAGATCTAACATAAGTTTTCAAAGTGAGTGAATTCAAATTTCAAATGGAATATCCTACCAACTGCACCACTAGCCTCGTCAACTGTTCAATTGTCTGGAATCCCATCATTCACCTCTTCACACTCTATCAATCAGTACACAACCCTCTAATTCATATACTTTACCTCACCCTCATACACATAACACTGTTACAAGCTTTGCACCCACAAATTGCAGCTCACACACACTAGAAATTATTCAACAGTGATAGTCACATCATTCAAACATATTGCAGGACACTCAATGACACATTTCTTTCTTTCTTGCAGGAGAGGGTGGAAAATAATAAGAGGTGGCAGGAAAGAACTGGAGGAGAAAAAGTGTGACTGCATGTATTAATTGGAGATAGTGGTGGCCATCGCTAAGGCCATGGCCACTGGCTGTGTTGGAGGGATTGATGATGAAGCTATTTGCATACCTAATTCCCCTTCTCTCTTCCCACTAGTCTGCCATTCCACACTCTCTTCCGATTCACAATCTGCAAATGGGGTAAACATGCACTTCTTTCTTTCTCTTCTCCTCTCACCACAACCCAACTGTTGTGTCTTTTTCATTTCAGATACCCAAAAACTAGAAGCTTCCCTGTCATGTTGGAGGAGGTGATGGTGTAGTGGTATTGTCACTGGACTGATAATCCAGACACCCAGAGTGATGCTCTGGGGATGTGGGTTTGAATCCTGCCATAGCAGATGGAGGAATTTGAATTCAATAAAAATTCTGGAATTAAAAAAAGTCTAAGGATGACCATGAAACCATTGTCATAAAAGCCCAGCTGTTTCACTAGTGCCCTTTAGGGAAGGAAATCTGCTGTCCTTACCTGGTCTGGCCTACATGTGACTCCAGATCCACAGCAATGTGGTTGACTCTTAAATGCCCTCTGAACAATGAGGGATGGGCAATAAATGTGATGCCAACACCCCATGAATGAATAAAAAAAAAGGAAAGGAGATAATCACCATTAACTTGCTCTTACACTCGCAGCTGCAAACTCAGAAACTGACACCAACATCATTTAGAAGCTAGTATGGAAGAGTGATCTTGTCGTGGGACATCACACACAAGTGAGCAGAAGGCAGGGTGGGGTTCTGATGAAGCATTAACCCTGTTTCTGTCCCACAGATGCTTCCAGGCCTGCTGAGTTTTTTTCAGAATTTTCTGTTTTTATTTCATACTTCTCACACTCACAGTATTTTTCTCTTAATGATTAGACTCAAGGGTGTCACTTAGAAATAGCAGAGTGGCACAGTGATTTGTTATAACCTGCCTGCTCTGCATTTTGCTGGTGGCTGTTAGGTTGTCGCACAAACCTCTTTACCAAGATGGTGTTCTGCGCTTCCCCTGGCATAAGTATGCATATGCATCTCAGACCTAATTTTTAGTCCTCATGGCCATGGAGCATCTAACAATTTAGTGCAGCCTGGCACAATTTACCTCTCATAGTCTTCAGTCACCCCCCTTTCCCTGGACACTGTCTCAGGCTGAACCAAATTCTTGGCATCCTACTTGAGCCTGAACAGCGCCTCTAACCCCACATCCTCTCATGTGAATGAAAATTGAGATAACCTATAGCTAGCACTTAAACTCCATCAATTTGTGCTAGGTGGCACTAACACATGCTCTGTCCATTTATATCTGAAAGTTGCAAATAGGGGTCTTACAATGGTGCAGGAACCTGCTTTTCATACTTAAACAGCCTTGCAATAGAAAAGGCAAATGTGTTGTTCATCCATTTCAAGCTCATCTGAAAATTACCTTAGGCAAACTTTGAGCATCAATGGAGTGGCCAAAGGGGCACCCCCAATTTTGATTGTTAGCTACCTGTTTTTCAACAAAGAAGGGGGAAGTCTGCAATCAGAAATCACCCCTTGAGTGTCATGGCCATTGTAGGGTTGGGGCACAATATACAACAATATACAGTTCAGGTACATACCTCCTTCACCCCGATTATTACATAGGTGAAACCAACCTGGGTGAACATGACATATCTCAATGCTACAAACACCTCTTGTGCAACGTCCCGGCCGTGGGGGTGGTGGGGGGAGAGGGGGCTGCGGGGACAAGAAATATTTTTCTGATGTAAAATTAACAGAGAAAAGCATAAATTGGTCCACCTGCCTGACAGGTAATCGCACAGTGATGACCCACAAGAACTCAAAAATCCTGTCACTTGCAAAAGTTATGGCAGAACGGCTTTTTACTTCAACGCTGTGAGAGACTTGCATCCAAAATTGAGTGCAAAATCCGGTAAGCGTCCTCTGTTCCATGTTCACAGTTCCCCTAAATAACAGTGTAGGAATTGAGCACAGGATGATTAACATCTTCAAAAAACTGACACAACTCTTAAAAAGCTGAAGGCTCAAAAACAGTTCTGAACATTTCACCTTATACACATGAGTTTAAGGAGTTAAACTGAAAGTGCAAGGAGACAAGATGTTGTCAGGTATAAGTTGCAGGTATACCCAACAATCAATCATTTCTCATATGGGGAAAGAAAATCTGAAGTACAAAAAGTACTGTTGAGTTTAGAAATTTACTGATGCTGCATTGAAGGCATGAGATTTATTTTCTAGGGGTTGTTGGGGACATGCCAAGAAAGCTTTTTAAAAAAAATTTGCTGCTTACTAGTGATGTATTTTCTGACACTTATCATAATTCAAGCTTTCATGCCAGAAATCATTTAAACTGAAAATGCTATATTTATTTTATATCTGAAAATAAAAAATGGTTTTGAGACTTCCAGCATTCAATTCCTTTCAGTTGCAATCTAACCTCATATTTATTCAAGCATTAGTTCTCCCACTGTTGATTTTGCATGAACTTGATGCAGGACCCATCAGCTCACCTTCCAATATTTCGACATGTGGAACCAGCAGTGAGGATATTTTCACTTCACCACCTGGGTGGAAAGTATTGTTGGGGGGAATGTGGGGAGGAAAGTTATTGCATGTCACAATCACGAAAGAAATCTTAAAGTCACTGGAAGGGCTGCATTAAAACTTCATGTGGCCCAATTCTTTTTATTGAAATCCTAATTTTAGGCATTACCATCCTTGGAGGTTCTACCAGACTCCTACCCTAACTCTGACAGGAGCCAGGCTGAACCCACATAAAATGGGAGGGATTGGGTTGCACTGGGTCACCACTGATACAGGGATTTCCCAGGCAGCTATGTAAGGAGTGATGCTGCTCTTTACAAAGCCAGTTATGTCACAGGTGGCCCTGTGAGTAAAGTCAGGGCAGGGACTTCCTAAGATGGGAGTTCCATATAATGAAAAATTAGCTTATATTGTTTCATAGCATAGCATATTATTGCCCAAGAGCTTTTGGTTTACTACTAAATACTGTATAAATACAGAATCTTTTCTTTTAGGTTAATGGTTAATTTTTGTTTGAACTACACCATTAATTTTACTTGACTTGTGTACAAGTAACGATAAATGAACGATTATGTGACTTACAGCCATTTGAGGTATAAAGTCCTGTAATGTTAGGATGATATTTATAGACATGAACTAAATTTTCCAACAGGCTAGACATTTCCTATTTATCCCATTATGTGTGCCAGTGAATGTATGAATAAAGTGCATGATACATTATGAATCATTTTCAATCCCCTTATCCAGTGACCTCCTACATTTATAGTTCTGTTTTCAAAATTGCTCTCATTAAGTGTATTTTATATCATTTAATACAAAAATACACTAGGATAGAAGTTTTAATTGTTCGTTCCAGATAATTGGGGATAGGGTGGGTGTAACCAGGCGGAAAATGTACAAAGATCTATTATGCTAGATTTCAGTCCATTTAGTGAACCATGAAGTTTTGGATTGGGCTTTTTACTGTCAGTTAACCATTTGTCATATTAAACTGAGGCCCTGATGGCATCTTTTAGACTCCCACACATGTTTCAGTGTGTACACTGTTACAGCAGTCAATGGTTTACTCACCTATATAAAATGCCTATCTAGCGTTTATAGGAGGGGATGTAATATGTTTTGTAAGGTTTGCACAAAATTTTCAAGCTTTTTTTGCTTGTGATTTTCATTTTGTTTCTTTGTTCTTTTTACTTAAGTTGTTCAGTGTGAGGCTAGCATCTCTCAAAGCTAGCCTACACTACTTAAAGCCAGACTGCACTTCTTAAAGCAGAGATGCGTTCTGGCTGCAGCAGACACAAGAAGTCATTTTAGAAGAATGTCTGACTTACAGGACGAGTGAAGGTGACTCAACATGGCAGAGAGTGGGCTGTCAGGTTTTCTCTAGGCCCTGGTGCAGGGGGTGGACAGGAGGGGAAGTGTACTCATTACATAGGGAGCCAGGAGGCTCCAGACAAAGACTTAGAAGGAACTGGGAGTAGAAAACAATGCAAACAGCATCATCCAAAGAACCTGGATGCAGTAAGTTTAACGACTACATAAGAATGGTCAAGGTCACTGAATTCATCTTCAAGTGTCATATCCTGCCAACTGAATCATTAATTTCACACACTGTTCAATTAACAATACTACCTTCACTCACTTACCAGCAATCTTTATCAAGCACAACTCACAACTAACATGACAGCTTCACCTCACCCTCACACTGCTACAAACCTCACACCCACAGCTCACTGGTTCCACACATTACCAACTATTCAACTATGACAGCTACATCAGCCAAACACACTCCACTATATATAACGACAAGTTCCATCTTTCTTGCCAGGCAAGGTGGCGCATAACCAGAGGATACCCATGCTCAAAGGCACTTTGAGTCCCACAGCAGCCCAGCAATCTGTCCTCCAGATGATTGCAAAGATTACTGAAGAACTGCTCAGGGCGAGTGGCAGTGACTCCATGGAGCACTCTCTCAGGATGACAGTATTCATCCTCTCACCACCGCCATTCTGCAAGTGCCCCTTGTTGTTGCCTATCAGCCAACCAGCCCAGGCTACTGCCGCCCATGTCAAGATGGTGCAGTCCGCAGCCAGGCCATCATGGTCCAGGGCTACATGTGGTTGTTCTGAAAGGCCATTTGCAGTGTCCCCAGTGAAAGTCAGCAGCCTTCCACCAGCCATATGCAGGAGTACTGGGACAGGCCAAGGTATCCGCAAGACAGGTACTAGGGTGATTGGTTAAATTTTGCATGAAGTGTTGTATGTTTTGTTGGATAAATTGGTAAGGAATGTTTGTTTTATTGTGGCATTTATTTTAGCATTGTGGCCAAAAGGACACTGCGATAGTTCATACCAGAGGGATGTTACAGTGTAGGAATGTTGTACTATGGGAATCTGAGGTTGTGATCACAGGAACTGTAATTGAATAAAGCAACAAAGAAAGCCTGGCCTCAGGGTGGATTTGCTGCTCACCTCCCCTTTCCTCCTCCTCTTTAGATGTTCACTGCATATCTGATTTTGGAGGAGAGAGCAGACCATGATGAGTCAGGACACATTCTGTGGAGGGTACTGGAGATTCTTCCGGAGCAGTTCAGGCAGCAGAACTGTTGCATCATGTCCCCCACCTCCCAACCCTTCCCATCCCCATGGCAGTATAGTTCTCATTATATACATGCTGACCACATGTGGTTGCATGATAAGGAGATGGAGCGGAGGCAGCCAAGAAAAGGACAAGTTGCTCACAAAGGGAGAACGAAGGGGAGAAGTGCTCTCCGCTGAAGGCCTTATCCACCTCATGCTTTTTGGGAGCACTTCTCACCGAAATCAGGTGTGTGTGCAGCTTTATGAAAGAGGAGCTCACAGAACGCTGTCACCTCATTGTGGAGTCACAAGCATAGTGTAAAGCAGATAGCCTGTGTCAACCAGCAACCACCCTCTGTTTTGATGCAGTGGCTGAAGGACTGAGGGAACAGTCAGCTGGTGCAGAATGAAAACATCATGACTGCTGCCAGGATAGCAGGTATTCACCAGCATGATGTGCTGAGCATGGTTGCATACCAAGTGCACATTCAGTGAGTGTAACCTTTGTGGTTGTGGTACATCTCACCATTGAGATGGGGTGCCCACAAAGCTACGTGTGTGCAGTTGATGGCACCCTGCGCATGGAGAAGCTCGCTACCCTGGCAGAGCCATGTGTGTGCTCTGCCGACTTCTCTCTGTTCTGACAGAACATAATAAGCTCTCCTCTCCTGGCATAAGGGGCATCAATGGACGGTGAACTGGGAGATTTTAGATATGTTGCCTGCTTCCGCCCGCAAGGATCCTGATGTGGAGAAATTCAGGGCCACGATTACTTTCACAGCAGTTGGCAGCACTGTCTTTGTTCTGCTCTGAGGCTACAGGTTTGCCCACAAGAGGTGACAGCGTTCTGTGAGCTCCTCTTTCATAAAGCTGCACACACACACCTGATTTCAGTGTGAAGTGGTCCCAAAAAGTATTAGGTGGATAAGGCCTTCAGCGGAGAGCCCTTCTCCTCCTCCTTCTTCCTTTGTGAGCAACTTTGTCTTTTGCTTGGCTACCTCTGCTCCATCTCCTTCTCATGCTGCACCCCAAGGGGAATTGTAACTATAGCACCTATGTCTGGGAGCAATCTGACCACAAATCTGGCGGCCACGAGCAGGGCCTTCTCCACATGCAGCACCATTCCCTGCGGACATCACTGACTGTAGCCAATTCCTCATAATATCCAGCACTTTTGTCATGAAGATATTGATGTATATAATGTTATTGGAAATTATTTTAAATTGGACTTGTAGTGGGGTCTGTGCCTGTGTGTGTGTATGTGTGTATGTGTCTTAACTGGATTAAAGCCAGCTAGTCTGGATGCTTGGATGTATAGTAGTTTTGAGATGTTAAACAGTAAGTAAGTTAAGGTAAAGAGTACATTTGCATTTTGTTGAAAAACCATTCAAAGATTGGGGATGAAATCTTGCACCTAGCTAGGAGACACCAAGCAATATGTTTCCACTGCTAATAAAATTGGTACTATGAAAGGGCTTTTATTGTTAGAAGAGGTAGAGTTCAAAGGGCCTGGTGATACAATGAGAATTTACATTCAAAGGGAAGGCTGGGTATATACAGAAAAGAGTTTGTGTGTGAGTCAGAGGGATGCCACCTGTAAACCTACAATGGTGTGAAGGAACCTAACTGAAAGGAACCTCATTTGAATTTGTAAGATAAAATGTGCTTTGCCTAGTGTCTGTTTAAGTCTATGGGTTATTGTTGCCTTGGGGAAGATTACCTGGGAGTGATTAATTTGGGGATTTGTTCAAAAGCTATTATGGTAGTAATTTGTAGACATGTGTATGTGTTAAATTTGTTGTTAAATCAATAAATGTTTAATTTAATTTATATAAAAAACCTCTGGAGGCTTGATGATTTCATTTCTGAATTTAGAGCTGTATCTCAAACATACCAATTGAACATAGAGGCTATGGCAGTTGTTTAAAGTATCCCTCTGGGATTTTAAATAACTCGGCCTTTACCAACTGCTGTGTCATAACAATTGGGGGCTTGTCTGGGATAAAATTTGTAATTCCTTGATTGGTTTGGAATTGGTGAATCTTAAGGTTACGTGTACAAGGAGCACTTTGAATTCAGGAGTTGGTGAGGTTTTTTTTGATGGCTTTGGCAATGCTAAGACTTGTCTGGGAGTAGAAGAGTTAACTCTGATTGGGTTGCAAAAAATAACCAAGAATAAGTTAACAGAGTTGGCAGATAAGTTAAAACTGTGGTTACCTGTGGGGGCTAGGAAATCTGATATAATTAAAAGTATAGCACAGCATCTACAGTTGGAAGTGATACCTGACACTAGTGAGTCACAGCTGGAGGTAGTGAGACTTCAGTTTGAAATGAAGAAGCTTGAATTTGAACAAGCACAGGAACCGAAAAAACTTGAATTAGAAGCAAAGGAAACTGAAATGACAATTAAAAGGGAGCAAGCAGAAAGGCAGGAGAAAGAAAGGAAACTGGAGCTGGAATTTCAGGAAAGAGAGAAAGGGAGAGAAAGAGAATTCTTGCTTAATAGGCTGCAAGTTAAAAAAGAGATCTTGGATTCTGAGAAGAGTTCTGATGATGAAAAATACCGTTAACCTGAAACCAAGTGGGGAGATGTTTAGATTTGTACAAGCTCTTCCAAAGTTTGAGGAAAAAGATGTTGAAGCATTCTTTATTTCATTTGAGAAGATAGCTAAACAGATGAAATGGCCACAGGAATATTGGACTTTATTATTACTGTCTAAGTTGCTGGGTAGAGCATATGAAGTATATGCTTCACTGTCTGAAGAGTCTGAATTATGATGTGGCTATTTTGGCTATTTTGAGTGTATATGAGTTGGTTCCTGAAGCATACAGGCAGAAATTTAGGATATGAGAAAACAGCATGGGCAAACTTATACTGAGTTTGAGAAGTAAAACAAAGCAAAGAATTTTCCCATTGGTGAGCGGGGGCAGGTCCCGCTTGCTGATGCATAAAATGACGTGCGGTGACATCAGGCGGGTGTCCTGACCTCATTGCGCGTCATTTAGATTTTCAGTTCGGCGGGCACGCAGCGGAGTCAGCTGTGCGCCCGCCGAATTGTCAAAGGCCTATTAAGGCCATTTAAAACCTAATTAATTTAATTTAATGAGCTGCCTATCCAACCTTAAGGTTGGGGGGCAGGCGAAGAGCCCAGGCAGCCTTTGCGTTTTTCATGAAACCTCATCCACGGGCGGGATGAGGCTTCATGAAGTATTTTAAAATCTAATAAAAATTTATACATTTATTCTTTGACATGTCCCAGCTCATGTGATAGTGTCCAATGAGGGAACATGCTTTAAAAGTGTTAAAAACCTTTATTTAAAACTTTAGCACTGAAACAAATATCCCTGAGGCACCTCCATGCCTTGGGGAGATCTCTGCACAGGGAACCTCTCAGGGGATATCCTCCCCCTCCTCCACACCCCCCCTCCCCCCACCCCGCCTGCACAGGGAGTGCTCAGCGCTTCCGGGCGAGCGTCACGCTGGGCGGGCCTTAATTGGCTTGCCCATGTAAAATGGTGGTGTCTCCCTGATCGGGAGCATCGATCGGGTTCGCGCTCGCCCCCGCCCGCTCCCGCAGAACCCCCCTGACAGGGGGAAATTCCTGGTCAAATTTTGATTGATGGACATGGGTATTAAAAATAGAGACAACATATGCAGCTCTTAGGGAAGTAATTCTTTTGGAAGAATTTACAGACTCAATCCCTTTGGTAGTGAGAACTCATGTGAAGGAATAGAGGGTTGATTCTGTAAGACAAGCATCAGAGATAGCTGATGATTATGAGTTAGTTCATAGAGCTGAACTTTCTTTTCGTCATCCTTTCAACTTGGTAAAGGATAGAAAGTGGGAAGGTGAAAGGATGGTAGGTAGTCAGGGAAGAGAAGGAGTCGCTGGGAATTCCCAGGAAGTTTTTTTCTCAGAATAAAAAGGAAGGTGCTGAGGATAGGAGTGACATTCGAATATTGACGTGTTTTCATTGTAATAAAGTATGGCACGCAAAGTCAGCATGTTGGAAATTACTGGGAAAATCTGTTGGAATTATTGGGGTACAGAAAAGTTCTGGAAATAAAAGTACTGTGGGTTCTGAGGTTCAGGCACAGGAAAATCCAATGGTTTGTGTCCAGGTAAAACAGGGAGAATCAGTGATAGGTAAATAAGTAGGAATGTGTTCACAATTTACCCAAGAGAATTCTGAGGAGGAGGTTGCAGAAATGTTTAAAGACTTTGTGTGTGAAAGAAAAGTCTTTCCATGTATACAGGGCAGAGTAGGTAAATATGTTAAAATTTTAAGAGACGCAGGGGCTAGTCAATCCTTAGTGTTGTGAGGTAGTGATATTTGTTGTTCAGTGGGAGTATAGCAGGAGCAGGCGATAATAAGTAGGGTTCGCTGAGATGCTAAATCTATTCTATAAAAACAAAAATCTACTGCGGATGCTGCTCCTCACACCCTGCTTCCTGTAAGGACTCCATCCCATTCTCTCAGTTCCTTCGCCTCTGTCGCATCTGTTCTGATGACGCTACCTTCAAAAACAGTTCCTCTGACATGTCCTCCTTCTTCCTTAACCGAGGTTTTCCACCCACGGTCGTTGACAGGGCCCTCAACCGTGTCCGGCCCATCTCCTGCGCATCCACCCTCACGCCTTCTCCTCCCTCCCAGAAACATGATAGGGTCCCCCTTGTCCTCACTTATCACCCCACCAGCCTCCGCATTCAAAGGATCATCCTCCGCCATTTCCGCCAACTTCAGCATGATGCCACCACCAAACACATCTTCCCTTCACCCCCCCTGGCAGCATTCCGTAGGGATCGTTCCCTCTGGGACACCCTGGTCCACTCCTCCATCAGCCCCTACTCCTCAACCCCCACCTATGGCACCTCCCCATGCCCACGCAGAAGATGCAACACCTGCCCCTTCACTTCCTCTCTCCTCACCGTCCAAGGACCCAAACACTCCTTTCAAGTGAAGCAGCATTTCACTTGCATTTCCCCTAACTTAGTCTACTGCATTCGTTGCTCCCAATGCGGTCTCCTCTACATTGGAGAGACCAAACGCAAACTGGGCGACCACTTTGCAGAACACCTGCGGTCTGTCTGCAAGAAAGACCCAAACCTCCCTGTCGCTTGCCATTTTAACACTCCACCCTGCTCTCTTGCCCACATGTCTGTCCTTGGCTTGCTGCATTGTTCCAGTGAAGCCCAACGCAAACTGGAGGAACAGCACCTCATCTTCCGACTAGGCACTTTACAGCCTTCCGGGCTGAATATTGAATTCAACAACTTTAGATCTTAAACTCCCCCTCCCCCCATCCCCACCCCATTTCCTCCCCCCCTCCCTTTTGTTTTTTTTTTGTTTTCAATAATTTATATAGATTTTTCTTTTCCCACCTATTTCCATTATTTTTAAATCTACAACTAATACCTTATCAATCTTTCCACCCCACCCCCACTAGAGCTGTACCTTGAGTATCCTGCCATCCATTCTTAATTAGCACTTTTCTTAGATAATATCACCACCTTCAACACCTCTTTGATCCTTTTGTCTGTGACATCTTTTGATTATCTGCTCCTATCACTGCTTGCTTGTCCCCACAACCACCCCACCCTCAACTTCTGTCCCCCCCACCCCCCACCTTAAACCAGCTTATATTTCACCCCTCTTCTAACTGTGCTTCAGTTCTGCTGAAGGGTCGTGTGGACCCGAAACGTCAGCTCTTTTCTTCTCCGCCGATGCTGCCAGACCTGCTGAGTTTTTCCAGGTAATTCTGTTTTTGTTTTGTGCTAAATCTATTCTGTTGTAGAAGGTAAATTTAAAGAGCAAATGGAGGACAGGTGAAGTTATTGTTGGAGTAGTGGAAAAATTGCCCATTGCAGGGGTTCAGTTTATTCTGGGTAATGATATAGTTGGATCACAAATGTGGCTGATGCCTATGGTAGTGTTTTCAACAGAGGTGTTACAGAGGGAGCATCCTGGATTTTTTCCAGATTGTGTGATAACGAGATGAAAAGCAAACCGGGAAGAACAAGCAAAACAAGAAAGGTCGGCAGTTCAAAGGTAAGAAGAAGGTGTCGAAATCCAATTAGCTGGCACTGTGCTTGATAACATTGTTCAGGAGGAAAAACTACAGGACAATTCAGCTGAAGTGTTTAACTCAAGGAGGTTAATGGAGTTACAGAAAAACGATTTGCAATGAAAGCAGTTATATCAGAAAGCTTATTCAGAAACAGAATCAAAATGTATTCCCGTAAGTTATTACTTTCAGGGAAATATTTTAATGAGAAAATGGAGGCCGGATCATGTCTCAGCAAATGAAAGCTGGAGTGAGGTGCAGCAGATTGTTAACCCATTAGGGTATAGAAATGAGATTCTGAGGATTGCTCATGAAATTCCAATGGGGGGGCATTTAGGAATTATGAAAACACAGGAAAAGATAAAGGTCTTTTTTTGGCCAGGATTGCATAAGGATGGAGTCAAATTCTGTAGAACCTGTCATACATGTCAAGTACCACGGAAACCACAAGCAATGATTAACCCGGCACCCTTAATCCCTACATCAGCATTTGAGGAACTTTTAACTAGGACCATGGTTGATTTTGTAGGGCCCCTCCCTAAGACTAAAAGTGGAAATCAGTTCTTACTAACAATAATGGACGTGTCTACCAGGCTTCCTGAAGCGATACCTTTAAGAAATATTACAACTAAAAAGATTGTGGAGGAGTTAACTAATTTTTTTACAAGATATGGTTTACCTCGGGAAATGCAATCAGATTAGGGGTCAAACTTCATGTCACAGCTGTTTAAGGAAGTAATGAACATTTTGGGGATAAAACTGTTTCAGTCAACAGCTTGTCATCTGGAGTCACAAGGGGCTTTGGAAAGATGGCATCAAACTTGAAAAACTATGATGAGTACATACTGTCAGGATTATTCACAGGATTGGGATGGAGGAATTCCATTCTTGTTATTTGAGACGCTCCTAATGCATCGACTGGTTTTAGCCCTTTTGAACTAGTTTATGGTCATGAGGTAAGGGGAAATTGATTCATGAGAAATTGGCAGGTCAAAATTCAGAAACTATTCTCTTGGATTACGTATCAAAATTCAGGGAAAGATTGAATAGAGGATGTGAGTTGGCTAGGAAACATTTAAATATATCACAGCAAGTGATGAAAGTGAAGGCAGATAAGAAAGCTAAAGCTGGCAATTTTGTTTCTGAAGAGAAAGTATTAGTTTTCTTACCAGTACAAGGTGATTCATTAAATGCAAGATTTAGTAGGCTTTACAGGACTGAAAAGAAATTGAGTGAAGTAAATTATTTAATAAATGCTCCAGAGAGAAGAAAGAAGCAGAGGGTGTGCCATGTAAATATGCTTAAAAAGTATTTTGACAGGGAAGAGGAACAAAAAGAGGCATTAGCGATGGTGGATGATAAGAAAGAGGTAGACGTGCAGGAGTCTGAAATGTGTGTGCTGGAGTGTGTGCCTCACCCTCCACAGACTAACTTTCCTACCTTCACGTTTATCATGGATCACTGGATTTTGCCAGCCATTTTCCTTACTCAAACAGCCTTTACCAAGGCTTGCAATTACATTATACTAATCCTTAATAAAGCTATTGCATTAATTTTGGCTAAAAATGTCAACATTTAGCATACATATTGTGGTAATGGGATGGCAATTCATCTTGGAAGGTGATACAAAATGGACAATATTGGATCAGCTGCCTGTTACACACAGCGCTTGATGCGATTTTTAATTCCATTGAATTTCCATGGAAATTAATATCGGGTACTGTGTGTAACTGGCGGCTGCACCGATATTGCCCATTTTGTGTCACTGTCCAAGACGAATTTCTATCTCAAATTGCCCATCATATAAGGTCACTGACTAATTAATATTGAGTTGGTGGAGTGTTCCAACTATAATTATTTGCACAGAATTTGACGGGCCCCATTTGTGGGTTTGCAGGTGGGGTTGCGGGGGCTTGGGGGGAGGGGGGTGGTGCTGTAAAATTCCCCTGGTGGGCTTTCTGCCAGTTTCCTGCCTGCTTCCAATCTGCCTGCCTTTTTACATGGGGCAGCTGAGCCCTAGGGCTCACCTTCACCCCAGGTGAGGCATTTAGGTGGCAAATTATTGGTCATTTAAGGGCTGCTTCCTGCCCAGCCTCATTTTTGAGGCTAGTGGGAGGAGTTCAGGAGCAAGGGTGAGGGAAGCTTGACAGATTGCCCTGCTTTGGCCATGGGCTGGAATGGAGGGGTGGTGGGGGGAGCACGTCCATCAAGTGCTTCTTTTCACACTGGGTGCCCTCCCAAGATGTGCCCCCATGGGTGCTCCGTACCTCTCACCACCAGTCTCTCCGTCAAGACCTGCATCCCCTCTACCCACACCTCTGGCATCACCTCCCCTTCTCACTATGATACCATGAGACTCCCCTCCAACCCATACCTGCTGTTACCTAGTCCTGGACTCTGGGACTTAGAATCTGGGGACTGGTTGTAATCCTAGTCCTGATCACTGCTGCCCTTGGTGCTGCTGAGACTACAGAGCTGCTGGACAGTCTGATTGGCCGGCAGGTCCCTGGGGTGGGACTTCTGCCTGAGTGAGGTGTCCTATCTCCAGGCATTTAATGCTCCTTATAGTGTTAAACTGCTATGGGGCTGCTGTGATTGGCAGAGATACACTCCCCACCGAATCTTCAGATGGTGGGGCGGCAAACCCTGCCATCTGAAAAATCCTGCCCTTGGATCTAAATTCCATAAGTTTATTCCACCGATCAAATAGACACAGTTTAGATCTGAAAGTCTGCCTGACTCGGGAGCCCCAGGTTCTGTCCCAGATTTCAGAGGTGGAATATTTTGCATATTCAGGATAAGTGGCCCTTGTAAGGATGTATTAGAGCACCAAAACTGAAAATGTGACAGGTGCAATAATACCCCAGAGGAGGGTGACAGTTTTGGCAATGGTTCAATGAGATAGTAAGGGGATTTATTTTGGTGAAAGGGTGAAAACAGGTGCTAAAAGGATGCTACGCTACTAAGGCATACCTGTTCGAAAGTCTGACTTAGCACTCAATTTTGGCCTTAATTGCGGATCACCATAATTTGAATTTACTGGGGGCAGAATCTTCGGCTCGGCAACCGGGGGCGAGGCCCACTCACCAAGGCGTAAAATAATGCGGGGTGACATCGGGCATGCATCCCGGCATCACCATGCATCATTTAGATTTTCAGTTCAGCGAGCGCACAGCCAAGATGGCTGCGCGCTCACCGAACTGTCAAAGGCCTATTAAGGCTTGTTAAAAAGCAATTAAAGCAATCAGCTGAGCTGCCCATCCAACCTTAAGGTTGGTGGGCAGGCGAGGAGCCCAGGCGGCCTTCACATGTTTCATGGGACCTCATCCATGGGCAGGATGGGGTTTCATGAATGATTTAAAATTTTCAGAAAAATTTTTATTAAAATTAATGCACATGGCCCAGCTCATGTGACAGTTTCACATGAGTAGACATGTCCTAATTTTTTTTGCCACTTTATTACACTTTTTGGACTTAAAACTAACCTTCCTGAGGCACCTCTGTGCCTCAGGGAGATTTCTGCACTCTTTCGCGCACATGCACGAAAGAGCGCACCCCCGACTCAGGGATCCCTGCACGCCCACACAGGGAGCACACAGGGCTTCCGGGTGCGCATCATGCTGGGTGAGCCTTAATTGGCCCAACCCACATAAAATGGTGGCGCGGACCCGATCGGGGCACCGATCGGGCCCGCGCCCTCCCGTGCCCGCTCCCACACCGCCCGCCCAACAGGCAGAAAATTCTGCCCTGGGAGTTTTAAAGCAGGCACCTGGAAGTTGAGCACTCAAGTTCCAATTAGGCATCATTTTCATGGAGCAGTATACGTGGGCTCTTCACGCCCACTTCCATTGAAGGTGTGGATTGCGCTGGCTGACTGACAGCAGTAGGTTTCAGGCCAGCTCAGGGAGAGGGAACACAGGTTCTCAGACGCAGCAGTGGAGACCCTGGTGGATGAGGTGCAGATAAGGAGGGATGCCCTATACATGCGGAGGGGAAGGAGTCCACATTGCCTTCAAGCCCATTCTGCCGTCCTCTCCTGCAGCAGCTGGTGCTGGTCTTGCCTCACCTCATGTCCTTTTCCTCTTCCTCCTGCAAACCAAGGGGGGCCTGTAACAAGAAGCCCATAACCAAAAACTTCCTTTCTCCTGATGATTCCTATAAGGTGTCCATTAAGATAGTGTAACAGGCCACTCACTCTTTTTAGGTGAGACCCACAGAGAATTTCCAGAATAAATATCAACAGAATGGTGGTGAAGCCTTGAAAAGTGACCCAGAAGGTCTCTGGATGTGTACTTATAAAACACAGTTCCAGCAGCAAGTGACCAGTAAAAGGTGATAAACCTTCAAATAGCTCTAGAAATCCTCAACAAATTACTTGTTTACCCCCAATCAGCTGGTTGCTGTTAGGAGAGGCTGTTAGGTTAGGTTTATCCATCAAAATGCTGTGCTGTATCTTTGATAAATGCTAGCAGCAATCACATCCTCAACTGTCTGTCAGGCAAGCTTCAATTCCATTACCAATATGTCACCTTGTGCTAAACGTGGGCTAAATCAGCTCAAGACACCATCTTGGTAAACTCTGAGGCTCTTGAGCACCTGAATGACCAGTTGAAAATTGAGTCCTAAGTTTTTAAGATAATATGAAGTCTTCATATTATCATCACATTTTGAAAGTAAGTGTAAAAGATTAACATAGGGGCAAGTGTGCAAATTATGATATTACTGGCAGCAACACAAAAAGGAAAAGAAAATTCCATTTTCCCCACACAAAGGCAAAAGGGGCATGAGAGCTATTGGAGGTAAAAAGCATGTGGTGCCGATAAGAGTAATAACACTGTACTGTGTATGATGAAGGAGGATCTTTTCCTATTTATATATTCTACTGTATCTCACCTTCCAAAGCATTTTAGAAAACTTGAAAGCAAGAAAAATAGTTTAGAAATTACAGATCTTTATTCCTTCGTATTTTCAGTCTACTTTTGTTGGTCTCATCTTCTTCCCAGAAGTTTGACTGCCATGGGCCTCCACCTCCGTCTGTCCTATGCTACCCTTACACATTCCACATTGTTCAACTGATTGCAGTCCATTATATCCATCATCATTTTTCTCCTCTGCTTTCCTCTCCTACATTTTCCATTGATCTCCCCCTCCAATAACTGTCTCTTTCTATGGTCTTTTCTAATGATGTTATCGAAGTATTGTATTTTTCTCTCTTTGATGTTATGCACTAATTTCCTCTTTTCTCCAGCCATTACCAGCACATCCTCAGTAGCCTTTCTGTCTGTGTATGATACATGGAACATCCTCCTGTATGTCCACATCTCAAATGCATTCAGCTTATCAATAGGCTCTTCGTTTTTTGTTCATGTCATTGAGGCATATGACATAGATGTCACAATGCAGCACCTCAGCATTCTTTTCCTAAGACTCAGGTTCAGTTTCTTTGATGTATGTCCTTCATTCTGACAAAGCTGGTCTTGGCTCTCTCAATTCTCCTTCGGATCTCACAATGTAATTATATGCCCAAGGTGTGTGAACCTTTTCACTAGTTCCAAGGCTTGACCATTTACTTCAGCTTTCCTTTCCGGGGTTAGGCCTCTGCTTATCACCATTATCTTGGTCTTCTTTACATTCTTTCTTAATCCATGTTCCTCCTTCCTTACCTTCACTTTATTTACAATTTCCTGTAGAGCCTCTTCTGACTCTGCATTCAGTGCAGTGTCATCTGCATATTAAGTTGTTGACTTTCGACCTTCCCAAATGTTGCATCCTGGCAGATCTTCTATGTCTCTGAAGATAGCTTCAGTTTACAAGTTGAACGATCTTGGGCGCATAACACATCTGTGGCACACTGATCTTTTGATTGGGAAGCTGTCTGACAAGCTGCTATCAACTCTTACTGATTAATTCCAGTATAGATTCTGAATTATCCTTTTATAATTCCTGTCAACTTCTCATTTGTCTAAGCTCTTCATTATTTTCTGCTGGTAGACTCTATCAAAGCCTTCTCATAGTCTGCGAAGCACAGATACACAGATTTTTGCACTTCCGGGGGGAATTTTCGACTCGGTCTGCGGGGGCGGGGCCCGCTCACCAACGCATGACATCGGGCGTGTGTCACAACGTCACCGCGTGTCATTTAGAATTTCAGTTTGGTGGCCGCGCAGCCAAGTCAGCTGCGTGCCTGCCGAACTGTCAAAGGTCTGTTAAGGTCATTTAACTTTCAATTCAAATAATTAACGGAGCTGCCCATCCAGCCTGAAGGCTGACGGGCAGGTGAAGAGCCCAGGCGGCCTTCGCATTTTTCATGGAACCTCATCCATGGACGGGATGAGGTTTCATGAACGATTTTAAATTTTCTTGAAAAATTTAAATAAAATTAATGCACATGTCCAAGCTCATGTGACAGTTTCACATGAGGGGACATGTCATAAAACATTTTCCTCCACTTTATTAAGCTTTTTACACTTTAAATTGATCTCCTTGAGGCACCTCTGTGGCTCAGGGAGATTTCTGCGCTCTTTTGCGCGCATGTGTGAAAGAGCGCAGTTCCGACTCCGGGAACCCCCCCCCACCGGGAACCCCCCCACCCACCCACATAGGGAGTGCAAAGTGCTTCCGGGCACACGTCATGCTGGGTGGGCCTTGATTGGCCCGCCCAAGTAAAATGGCAGCGCGGACCTGATCGGGGGCACCGATTGGGTCTGCGCCCGCCCCTGCACAACCCTCCCGATGGGGGGAACATTCTCCTCCAGGTATCTTTCAGTGACTACCCTCAAGTTAAATTAAAATTGTTAGAAATCAAGTTAGCATTAAAATCACATTGGCAATGAAAGGTCACCCTGGCCTGGGTAATGGGTTTAAAGGTTTCTTCTAATTTTTCAGGAAATGTAGCATAATGGTAATGGTAATTATCTGGAGGCCTGGACATGCTCTGGAAATGTGAGTTTGAATTCTGCCAAGGTAGCTGGGGGGATTTAAATTGAATTAATAAACCTGGAATAAAATGCTAAACTCATTAATAATGATTACGAAACTACTGAATTGTCATAAAAACTCGTCTGATTTCCTTAGAGAAGGAAATTTGCCATCCTACAGAAGGAAAGCAATGCAAGCCTACCTACACCACATGGGCGACAGCAGTTCGAGAAGGCGGCTCTTCACCTTCTCAAGGATAATTAGGAATGGACAATAAATGCTAGTTCTTGCCAGTGATGCTCACATTCCAAGATTGAATTTTTAAAAAACTCTCTCAATTCTTGAAGACCCACTCTGATTCAAAATGTAAATAATGGTAACATCCTGCAGTTAGGCAGTTAACATTTCTTGTGGGAATATCCTTTTATAAAGGTGTCACAATAGAACGTAGGATGTGAGTGTACAATGTTCTGGCATTGAATGCTGTGAATCAATGAGTCTCCCAGATTACGTGTGAACCACAGTATCTCAAGATAAGGCATAACTTGTAAACAGGAAGCAGTGTGACAGGTCAGAATAGCTGGACACTTTTGCCAGTTTTTTCATGTAGGAACCTTGCTGCCTTATACAATAAGCAGGTCAAATACTTCAGCAGAGAAGAATAAGAACAAAAATTTTACAACAATCCTCTGTAGCTTTTTTCAGCATCTCTTCTGTACATTTCTGAATGACAAACCAAATATAATCGTGAATGGAGAAGTTTTAATTAGTATTTTTGCCATTAACCTTAGGAATGCTTAAAAACTTTTGCATTTATGTGAGAATCATTGGATGTTTTTTGGAGACAGAACTGTGAGCGGAGAGCTCCATCTTCAGCAGGCCTCCATCTTCAGACTCAATTCAAAGGCGTCACTCTTTTCATGCCAATTCCTGCAGCAAAATCAATTTTTGCATTTTAGCTTGAATTAGTAGGTTAGTGAGGATATCAATTCAAATGAGAATCTGCCTGGACTGGAAGGGTACTATTGTAGCATTGTCAAAAGGCACATCCCACCTGGTGGATGCGTGTAGCTACCCAAATTAACAAGTACGACAGCCACAGATGCAGCTTGCATAACCAGGGGAGGTGATGAGATACATCAGTATAGCATGTGATGTTTGAATTCCCACCAATTTAAACAAGTGGATGTCGGATCTGTCAGAACTACTTCGAGAACACCAGTAAAACAACTCTGATAGGCCCAAGGTTAACTTGTGCAAATCAACGAGGTTTGAAACATTCCACGCTGTGCCAATATTGTTCCATAATGTACCTCTGCTAATTATGTGAGGCTGTGTTGGAGACTCTTGTACTTGTGAGTTTGGGCCAGCCTGCCCTCCTTGTGGCCCCAACAACCTCATCATGCACCCCTTAGGGGAGGGAGTAGGTTCCTGGTTTAGGAATCTCCGTCCAGGGACTTCTTCATATTCTAACACTGCGAAAGAATTCTTTGCTCACCAGTTCTTGTCAGATAGTTTGCTTTTATACCCTGCTGCCTTGGGGCAGATGTCCTTTCTCCAGGTGACCTCCTCCACCAATTTCTGCACTACCTCGTCTGAAAACTGGGGAGGCCCTAGTAGCTTCTGCTGTGCCTGCCATTATTGATAACCTTCAGTGACAATAGCCTACACTGAAAATTCATTTCCCCTTTACGGTGTACAGGCTGCCTTTAAATGGCACCAGCAATACATGATATTGATGCAAGGTAGGGGGCCCCAAGGCACACAGCATGAGTGTAAGGAACAAATTGGGGCTGTAGTTTCATGCACATGATCAGTTATGTGTTCTGAGTGTGGTAGCCATTCTGTGCCTGAATACAGGCACAAACTAACTTATATCCCATCAAACAATGCAGATTTGTGACAACAACAGTGCTAAGTGAGTGAGATTTCATGTGATATAATGATAGAGTTTGGATGACTTGGAGTTGATGTGCAGTAGACCTCAGAATTTCTGTCAGAAGAATGTGGGAAAAGATTCTGGAATTATTAAAACTACGGATGAGGATGAGGGTGACTGTCAACCAACATAACCAAAAACAGAGTAACCATTTAGTTAATTGTTATTTGTTATTTGTGTGATCTTGCTATGCTTATAAAGACTGCTGTGGTTTCCAATATGA
Organism: Cetorhinus maximus; assembly: GCF_964194155.1. Lineage (NCBI taxonomy): Eukaryota > Metazoa > Chordata > Chondrichthyes > Lamniformes > Cetorhinidae > Cetorhinus > Cetorhinus maximus. The sequence continues at coordinate 88,943,258 of NC_135883.1, read as the reverse complement.
CACTAACTAGTGGATTTCAAAGAAATTACTGGTCGGGTTGATTCCATGGTATGTTTCTCCCATTGTGGAGCAATGCTCACAGGGATCAATGGTCAGAGCATTATGGACAAAATTTTTACCTCGAGCGTTAAATTACGCGCATTGTCATCATTTCAGTCGGCGGGTGTGTGTGGGAATCGGCAGTGTGCCCGCCAACAATCAAAAGGCCCATTAATGCCATTAACAAGGTTATTAACTTAAATTTTTTGCTGCCCATCCAACTTTACAGTTGGTGGGCAGGCAAAAAGTCCACGGGCAGGATGAGGTTTCCTAAAGCAAATAAAAATAAAATTTTAAATTTAAAATTTAATTAATAACATGTTCCTGCTCATGTGATAGAGTCACATGAGGGGACATGTTTTATTATATTATTCATTTCTTTATTTTTTTTTGAAAACTGTTCATCTGCCTGAGGGAGGTTATGAAGCACGCATTTGCGCGCATGCATGAAGTTCGTGCTGGCCCCGCTCACCCTCCTACCACCCCCAGCACAGGTAGCGCTGCCACTCGCCAATGTGAAATCGCCTTCTGGCCTTGATCGCGGGCAGCGGTCGACTACCCGTCCACCCCCACCCGCAGGACAAGGGCAAGATTTTGCCCTATGGGATTGCTTTGCCTATTAATTTTCCTAGGAAGTGATAATGGGGTAGAATTTCAACTTGCAATTGACCGCTAGCCTGTTATGGAAGATGCTGCTTTTCATTTAATGATTTAATTGGTGGACATGAACATAGGTGACTTAAATAACAAGGGCCTAATCTGTGACACTAGTTTTATGACCAGGTGGCAAGTTCAAAATTTACATAGAACATAGAAAATAGGAGCAGGAGTAGGCCTTTCGGCCCTTCGAGCCTGCTCTGCCATTCATTATGATCGTGGCTGATCATCCAACTCAATAGCCTGCTCCCACTTTCTCCCCATATCCTTTGATCCCTTTTGCCCCAAGAGCTATATCTAACTCTTTCTTGAAAACATACAATGTTTTGGTCTCAACTACTTTCTGTAGTGGCGAATTCCACAGGCTCATCACTCTCTGGGTGAAGAAATTTCTCCTCATCTCAGTCCTAATGGTCTACCCCATATCCTCAGACTGTGATGCCAGGTTCCGGACTCCCCCGCCATCGGGAACATCCTTCCTGCATCCACCCTGTCTGGTCCTCTTAAATTTTATAGGTTTCTATGAGATTCCCCTCTCATTCTTCTGAACTCCTGCGAATATAATCCTAACCGACTCAGTCTCTCCTCATATGTCAGTCCTACCATCCCAGGAATCAGTCTGGTTAACCTTCGCTGCACTCCCTCTATAGCAAGAACATCCTTCCCCAGATAAGGAGACCAAAACTGCACACAATATTCCAAGTGTGGTCTCACCAAGACCCTGTATAATTGCAGCAAGACATCCCTGCTCCTGTACTTGAATCCTCTGGCTATGAAGGCCAACATACCATTTGCCTTCTTTACCGCCTGCTGCACCAGAATGCTTACCTTCAGCGACTGGCGTATGAGGACACCCAGGTCTTGTTGCACATTCCCCTCTCTCAATTTATAGCCATTCAGATAATAATCTGCCTTCCTGTTTTTGCTACCAAAGTGGATAACCTCACATTTATCAACATTATACTGCATCTGCCATTCATTTGCCCACTCACTCAGCTTGTCCAAATCACACTGAAGCATCTCTGCATCCTCCTCACAGCTCACCCTCCCACCCAGCTTTGTGACATCTGCAAATTTGGAGATATTACATTTAGTTCCCTCATCTAATTCATTAATATATATTGTGAATAAGTGGGGTCCCAGCACCGATCCCTGCGGTACCCCACTAGTCACTGCCTGCCATTCAGAAAAAGACCCACTTATTCCTACCCTTTATTCCCTCAGTCACCAAACTCCAACTTAAGCATTCTACTGTAGCCCAAAGCAGCACTCCAGTGCCAAAATTACATGTATAAGAACTCGCAAAAGGCCATTGATCTGAGATGTTGGATAGTATTCTCTGGCTCTGTCAGCGTCAATTGACTTTTGGTTGTGCTCCAAATCTTCCTGTCCCACCCGCGACGATGCCAGGGCAGGGCTGGAAAATCCCGCCCGTTAACTCTGTTTCTCCCTCTACAAATGCCACCTGACTTGCTGAGAATTTTCAGCACCTTCTGCATTTATCTCTGGCTTCCTGCATTTGCACTATTCTCCTTTTGTGTGAAGGTTGTATAAGAGTCTGGCCATAGCTGGAGCATTGTATTGACTTCAGGAAGCCACAATACAGCAAAGAGATTCAGACACTGGAGGCAGTGCAGGAAAGGGCAGTCAAACTAATAGCTTAAGCCAAGAGGAGAGATTGGAGAGTGGGATTACTTACAGCAGAAAATAGGAGACGCATAGAAAGATATTGGCTTGGATTTTTGTTGAGTTGGGCCGACCTGAAATTTCTTTAAAAATGGCTTATCTGTGTTTTTACTGCAGTTATTGATTATGGGGCTTTGTCCTGCAAAGGTAAGTTGACCATTACATTGATCAACATTGTGTGAGTGTTGAGATGCATTAAGTACTTTTCCCAACATTAGATGTGATTCTGCGACTGGACAACAATTGCTAAATAATCCTCAGTGTCTAAGAATTATGCTGACAACCGATTTAAGATTGTCAGTCAGGCTCGCAGTGCGGTGCATTTGTGTGTACTGGAAATTACATATATTAATACACAGAGCCCTGTTCTTTGCAGACAGAAAGAACATGTACACACATTAAGCCTATATCAGTTAAATAAAATAAGTGACAGCCATTCACTGGTCCATTCCCCAAGGCAATGCATTAATCAATCAGAATCAAGCTGCCTGGTTTAAATTTCAAATAATGTTTGGCAGTTAACTGTCAGTCACTATCAACTGATGCAGTCTCCATGACAACATATCTTCCAATCAGAGTCCACTTGCTAACCAATCAGCATGCTTTTCTCATACAGTATAAGTTGTTGTTCTCTTTACATTTGGTATCCTTGTGAATTGTCCTAATGAGTGCAAAATGAAAAACTTCTGACAAAAAAAATCTCACTCTTTTCAGCAATACTCAAGTTCTATGCTAGCCATCGAGCATTGCTGTTAATTACCTTGGCTGGTTGGTGACTTGCAGCTAAGTCATAGCCTGGCTTTCTGACCACCGAACTATTGGTTCCATGGCTTTCTGGCAGAACTGTCTGCAAACAGCTTCTAGCTTTCCTTTAAGCAGACCAAGAAAACATGACTGTCCTATGATGTGACTTTTACAAATTCAATGTTCTTTTCCAAATAAGGGGCGATGTATGTGTTTATTCCAATATCTTACGTAGTGATTTAGCATCTTTGAGAATCACCCAGACTACTTTGGATGGGTTGATAATGTCCATTCACTTCTGTCTGCCACAGATTGAGTTTTGATGTTCCCTTTTTTCAGAATGAAACAGAGACACAGGCTGGCTTGCAATTCTATAGTCTCTAGGTGTTGATCCATCCTTAAACAAATAGATGTGTGTATTCCCTGGATGGCTGTGAATGTCTATATTTAATTAGACATTTTCTTGAGGCTGCTTACTCTCTGTATCTCAAATGCCAAAAGCCACATGATTTGCAGCAACCATTTTAATAGCTTATTTGTGTCCAGCTTTTCAAAGTGTTAACTGAAAGCTCATAATATGACATCATTATACTTGGCATGACAAACCACGGGAGCTAGTGCAAAAAAATCACAAAGATGATACCAAAAATGCAAGATTATACCTATCAGGAAAGAATGAACGTGCTGGGAATCTTTACTCTTGAAAAGAGAAGGCTGATAAGTGACCTAATAGAAGTCTTAAAAATGACAGAAAGTTTTGATAGGATAGGCACAGACCAAATATTTCCACTTGTGCAGAAGAGCAAAACTAGAAGCCATCAATGTAAGAGAGTTACCAAGAAATCAAATAGGGAATTCGGAAGTAACTTCTTTACCCAAAGAAAATATGCAACTCGTTTGCATAGGAAAAGGCTAGGGCAAATAATATTGATGCATTTAAAGAGAGGCTAGATAAGTAGACAAGGGAGAAGAGAGTAGAGGGTTAAACTGACAGAATTAGATGAGGAAGGAAGGACGGGGGGTGGAGGGTCAATTGGAACATAAACACAGACATAGACTGGTGGGCCAAATAGCTTGTTCTATGCTGTATATTCCTTGCATTCCAATGAGTCTTTCAGCTGATTTATAATCCTGAATGAAATTCACTCTTAACCAAATAAAAGTTGCCTTCTGCAACAACAATCACAGTAATCAATTAATTTAAGAAAAAAAAAGACAAATAAGATGAAAAGCTTCAACATGTATCCTTCCCGTGTATACTTCATATGATGATCAATTCAGGAGATGGGTGGAAAGAGGCATATGAGTTTTATTATTCCCACTTCACCCTTCTTTTAGTCTGTAAATATGTTGGGTTATTTTGGCCAACGGGTGAAAACAGGAGCTAAATTGGTGCAGTACTACTAAAGAAAAAAGAAAAAAAATTATATTTGTATAGTGCCTTTCAAAACAACGGGACATCCCAAAGCACTTGACAGCTAATGAAGTATTTTTGAAGTATAGTGACTGTTGTAATGTAGGAAACACAGCGGCCAATTTGTACACAACCAGCTCCAACAAACACCAATGTGATAATAGCCAGATAATCTATTTTTACGATGTTGATTAATGGTTAGATATTGGCCAGGACACCAGGGAAAACTCCCCTGGTCATCTTGAAAAATAGTGAGCAGAATGATCCTAGATTTGCACTAAATACAGTAGCGGGCGGGTAAAATGACATTTTACCCGCCAGCCGCGATGGCGGGTTTTCACGCCGTATTGTTCCAAATCCACCACATTATTTATGCATTCCCGGGAAACACGCCATTTCAATGGCAGGTGGGCTCTCAATTGCCCACCTGCCATCACCTTGCCGCTTCATCATGCCGTTGCCATATTTAAAGTCCAGCCATGCACACCACACCTCAGTGCTTCCAGGGAAGATGTCCATGAAAGGCAAGAAGACTGCAGCCCCCAGGTTTAGCGACACAACACTGGAATGCCTTTTGGATGCTGTGGACTCCCACCAGGATGTCCTCTATCCACACTCTGGCCACATGATGGGCAGCGGCATGACCAACCAGGCTTGGGAGATGGTAGCAGAGGTGATCAGCCCTTCAAAAGAGGTCAGCCGCCCAGTGCCGCAAGAGGATGAAAGATCTCCTCCGTTGTGCCAGGGTAAGTCACTCTTCTCATCACTCTCAACTCACACATTTACAAGCCCATCGCACATCCACAGGGCCCTCACTCACTGCCAGTTCAAGGGAAATCACCATTCATTCTCTCACACTCAGTGTCATTGTCCTCATCCTGTCCATGGGACCATTCACCATTCACACTTGCCAGGCATACTTATCATTTGGCCTGGCAGGTGTCCTGCTTACACTTTCTCCATCTCTATTCATGCAGGACAAGCTGGCACATAAGAAGAGGGAGAGGTCGCAGACCGGTGGAGGAATGGCAAAAATGAAGGTCCTCATGGACTTTGAAATTCGCGCCATCCAGATGGCTGGTGATGGTCTGGACCAGTCCAATGCTGATGGTGAGGTTGGCTGTGCTCTATCAAGTGAGGGTCCAGCAGGGCAACATCTATCAGACGGCCATGCTGTGAGTGATGTATCCTGTTTCACAGACCACTGCCATGCACTAATTATCTCCCCCTGCTTCCCCAGGCACATCTGGGAAACAGCCGATGGAGTCCGTGACCCAGGGCCTCCATTCAAGCCCCGAAGAAACCTCTGAAGAGGAATCTGGAGGGAAGTCCCATCATAGCGCTCACCCACACTCTCCACCAGTGCAGAGATAGCCCCGGGATCACAATCTGGTGAGCACATTGTACTGTCTGATCCACAGCAGGTGGTGGCAGAGACTTCCCAGGTCCCCCGCACTCAGAGGACTGCTGGAGGCCAGAAATCTGCTGAATCCAAGTCAGATGACGAGCCTCTGGACTTGGTCATGTCACACTTGCTGGAGCTGCAAAGGCAAGCTAGGGAACATCAGGAAGGGATGTCCGCTGCACTCCTCAGTTTGCAAGGCACGATGGAGGAGTCTATCCACCTTCAGGCTGAGGTGATGGTGCCAGCATGCCAATGCACTGAGGTCAACACAGGTAGGATGGCGGATGCCATGGAAACCTTGGTCCAGGACGTCGCTCCTGCACTGCTGTGCGGGCTTAACTCAATCGCTGATGCCATAGGTTGGCCTCCAACAGTGTGTAAACAAGAGGGGTGCTGGGCAGCTTGATCTCACTCCAGCTATCCCTTCTCCTCAAGGAGTCAGCCAGGGGCCCTTGGGCACCCATTGGGAGGAGGGTTAGCAGGTGCACACCCTAGGGCCATCCATCCAGGTAACTCCAGGAGTGTCCGTCCCATCCAAATCCCCTCTCACAGGCAGAGGAGGGTGCCACAGCCACACAGCAGGACCCTGAAAGTAGGCCAGGGCCCTCCAGGTCTTGGCCCTCCAGAGGACGCCTGCCAAAATCATCACAGACATGGTGTAGCACATAGCAGGCTGCCTCCAACTCTGCTGTGGATATTTGGGGAGCACCAAGACATAGCATCAGAGTTAGGAACGTGAAGGAGAATTAGTTGCACAGCCTAGGCATGCGTGGTAATCACTTGTACATAATGTTCACTATTGTCAATAAACTCTCAAGAATGTCTCCATGCTTATGGTTCCTCGTTCTGGTGTGCAATGTTTTTGTCACTCAGGTGCGAAACCTTTCTTCACAAGAAAGTCGGGGGCCTCTTCCCTGTGCTTTGTGCAGCCTTCAGACCAAAGTGATGGTCAGGCCTCACCCTTCCTGGACACATTATTGATGCCTCAACCTCGGCGGTGCTGGTCATGGGCAGGTGTCACAGAGTTCCATCATTCTCTGTGTGCTTTCAGCACCTTCATGGTGGGGCTGACCCCCTTCTCTTCAGCATCTGTGACTGGTGACGCTGTGCTCCCGAAGGGCTCAGGTGCTGAAGGCGGACAAAGGATCAGATGCTTCTAAAGGTTCACGGCTGTATCTCCATGATATGACCCTGATCACAGAGTGCAAGTGAGCTGCTCTCAGCCAGACAAGAGTCAGACATTCTCAGAGGCTATGTGAAGATCTATGGAGTGTCCTCACTGCATGTCGTCATCATCCTCCTTGCGATCAAGCAACTATTAGGGCCTCCACTGCGTCTCCATGACAGGAACATTCTCATAGAGGGTATGTGCGCTGCCATAAGCCAGACTGGAATCAAATGTTCACAGATGCAATGTGAGAATCTATGGTGTCACCTCACTGCATGTCGTCATCATTCTCCACAAATCTAGCAGGTATGAGGGCTTCCTAAGCACACCTGCCTCATCTAGCCAGTGCGAGGGTCTCATCCCCATCGTCACCACCTTCGAGGATCTCCTCACCCTCATCCCTGTAGGCATTCTCCTCTTCGGAGGAGATTCCAGCTCTTCCATCTCCCCCTCAGCCAGCTCGCCTCCCAGTTGTAGCGCCAGGTTGTAAAGGGCACAGTAGACAACGACAATGAGTGACACCCACTGTGACTGAATTGCAGGGCTCCACCAGACTGGTCCAGGCACTGGAAGCACATCTTCAGCATCCCGATGGTCCGTTCCACCAAGTTGTGAGCTGCAGCATGAGCCTCATTATATCGTCGCTCTGCTGCAGCCTGAGGCCGCCACATGGGTGTCATCAGCCTGGACCTCTGTGGGTAGCCCTTGTCCCTGAGGAGTCATCCCTGCAGCTTCTTTGGACCTTGGAAGACTCCATGGACCTCTGACTGACTGAGGATGTAGGAGCCATGCACACTCCCTGGAAACTGTGCGCACACCTGCAGGATATGTTCTGGTTGCACTTTCAGCGAATGGAATTCCTTGCGATTGATGTAATTCACCGTGTGTTGTGACAGAGACCTGAGCGCCATGTGAGTGCAGTCGATGGCACCCTGCACCTGTGGGAAACCCGAGATCTGGACGAATCCAATGGCCCTTACGTTCTGGCTGTCCCGGCCCTGGACGAAATGCACAAGGTTGTGTGCCCTCAAAGATGGCATCCGTGACCTCATGGATGCATTTGTGGGTGGAGGCTTGTGAGATCCCACAGGGGTCACCTGTGGGGCCCTGAAAGGAGCCACTGGTGTAAAAATTGAGTGCTGCGGTCACTCTCAGGGCCACTGGCAGTGAATGCCCTCCTTGTGCCCATTGCACCAAATCCTGCAGCTGGTGGCAGATGTGACTGACCAGTTCCCTAGACATGCGCAGTCTTCGATGGCACTGGTCCTCCGACATCTGCAGGAATGAAAGGCGGGGCCTATAGACCTTGGGTGTTGCTAGGCAGTGACCAGTGACGGCTCGCTGTGGCTCTTCGGCGGTGTGTGCGAGAGCCCCAACCACCCCTTCTTCTTGAAGGTTCTGCTCCTCCCTTTATGCAGCCAGGACCCTCATTCACTCTCTTCTACATCTTCTTTGCTCTCTGTAGGCCATCAGGCATACAGCTAATTTACCAGGTTCCATGTTCCTGATGTACTCCTCCTTCAGGATGAAAGAGGGAGACACGTGGATTAGAAGCTGCCCTGGTTAAGTCTGAAGACCACTTAACGTTTCCTGGAGCATGCTGGCACCACTTGCAACACCTCCGCCCCACTTCACCCAACCGATTGGCTGCAGCTTTGCCCATTGGACTGCATGCTGTGCTCTCAGCTCAGGCACAGGCATTCTCCTAACCGGTACTGCAAAGCTGCACTGTTAGCTTGAACCGTGGGGGAGACTGGTCCAAACCGGGATGATGACATTGCAAGGGGCTGTGAGCACCTCCACCAGTGATTGCTCCATGGCCAGATTTAGCAAGGAGATTGTGCAACTTGTACAGTCCAACTGCTCTGCGGTCCAGTAAAATGCTCATGGCTTTGCAGTTTGCGCTGGGAGAGATGAAAAGCTCTGCAGAACTTGACGGCACTTTGACGCCCCTGAGTTGCTTGAGTGGGCAGATAAGCTAGAAGACCGACTCCAATCATCTCAATATAGCTGCTCCTGAACTGTCTCAGCTGCAGAGGAATGGTCACTTTATATAAGGTGCCCCTAATGCATGGCAGCTTCCCTCTCCAACTGTACCCTCACCCCAAATGCTTGTGTGCTATATTCAAACTTGAGGCAGCCCACAAACTCAACTCAATGGCAGGGCTGCCCTCACCTCCCCCAGAAGTCACTTCAATGGCAAGGCAACGCTTGCCCCACCCCCCCCCCCACTACCCCCACAAAAGTCGCCTCAAACGTAGGGCTGCCCTTCCCCCACCCCCACAAGTCACCTCAACAGCAAGGCAGCCCTTGACCAGCCCCCCAATACACCTCAAGCTTAAAGTCCAACAGGCGACCCTGGCGAGCACTGCACAATGTTACTGTGCACTCAACTCCGAGTTCCCCTGAAAGTGTAGCCCGTCAAGTCCACGCCTTTTATATGCTGTTGTGAAATACGTTGGACGACCCAGCAGCGGGGATGATTCCGGCGGGCTGGCTTAATAATGATATGCTGGTGTATTATAATGAGGTTCCCGATGCCCGATGGTGGGAAACGCAGCCCACCATTGGCGGGCTGAGCGGATGATCACAAACTGGTTTCAGGCCATCATGAAGCTGATTGCGCCATATTGTCCGCTCACACCACAGAACAAGCCTGGCGCTGTCGGGCACGGAAAATCCCGGCCAGTGTCATCAGCTCTTTTATATTCAACTGAGAGCACAGACAGATCTCAGCTAGTTTAATATCTCATCTGAAAGATGGCACCTCTGCCAGTGCAGCACTCCCTTGGAAGGGAGATTTTTGCACCCAAGTCTTGGAGTGGAACTTGAACCTACAAACTTCTTTTCTTTTTTTATTTATTCATTAATGGGGTGTGGGCATCACTGGCTAGGCCAACATTTATTGCCTATCCCTGTTTGTACTTGAGAAGGTCGTGATGAGATCCACTTCTGACTTAGAGGTGAGTGGCCTACCAGCTGAGCCACGGTTGATAAAATATTAAACTCATTGAAAGTTCAGATTTATCACACAATTTTGACCTTAACTGCTGATTACCATAATTTGTACTTACCTGGAGGTGCTAAACAGACACCTGCAAGTTTAGCAGTTAAGTGCTAATCAAATGCAATTTTTGTGGATAAGTACGCATGGGGTCCTTGCACCCACATCCACTGAAGGTGTGGAGTGTACTGGCTGGTACACAGTGGAATGTTGCATATTGGTTCAGGGACCAAGTGAGAGGACATGCAGGATCCTGCTGGTGGCACGGAATCCCTGATGAAGGAGGTCCAGAAGGAAGCACGGAGGTCCTGTACCCAAAGGGGAGAAGATCGTCATGCTGCTAACATATCCCTCCTACAGCAGCTGATACTACTCTTCTTGACCCCATGTCCCCCTCCCATTCCTTCTGTGGACCAAGAGGGACCCTTAGCAAATACCCATGATTAACCACTCCCTTTTTCCTGATGACTTCTAGAAAGTGTCCAACAAGCACCAGTGGCACAGTTTTTACCCTTCTTAAGTGTTGCGCAAGTGTTGATGAGATCTTGAAAAAGTTTTGTGATTTGCTTCAGATGTCTTCTTAACACCCCAGCAGCAATAACTATGAAATAATCAGCCTCCCGTTAAGTGGAGTACCCCTTTAAGTAGTGCTTGAAATCCACATCAAATGCTTATGGTCACTGTAATGTAAGGGCATTTGTTGAAGCTCTAGCCAGCAAAATGCTGTGCAGCCTCTTTCATGAGTACTAACAGACATTTTAAGTGGCAGGTGGTTGTTTAACGAGCCTTTGGGACAGCTGTTTCTAGTGCTGGTTTCAACTACTTTATCAAATGAGGCCTGAACCAAATACGAGCTAAACCAGAATTTCAGATCAAGACCCCATCTTGGCTACCTCTTCACTTCTTTAGTGCCTAAACTATTCAGCGAAAATCACCCCTCTAATTTAATCCTTTCTAAATATCCTTATGAAAACATACACAGAAATATTTAGAGCTGTACAGTGTTAAATGTCTGCAAGATAGGCATTTGCTGTGCCAACACTTTGGCAATGATCAAGAATTCAAATTAGGTGTTATGTTGACTCTAAATTTTTAGACAATTGCATTCCCCACCACTTCCAAGTAAGGAAAACTACTTATTGTTTATTTATAGAATATTACATAATAAAATAAATATGAATCCTTGTCTTATTCACGTTAATATCCACAGCATAAGTTTTTATGTCAACTGTAAAAATAGAAAATATGGTTTTGTTCTGCAAGCTGCTATAAAGATTAAATATAAAGATTAAAGATTAAATGAAACAACAGCATAAAAATTAGCTATGATACCTTCTACCCACTATCATCCCACCCCATTTTTGTTCAGTTTTACCTTGCCAACCCTTACACTTTGCAAGATCAAATGCATGAAATGCGTCATAGATTTAAGTTTCCTTAAATCTACATTATTGGTAATAATTTAATTCTTCAGTATTAGCATATTTCAAAGTCATCTAGTGATGAAATAAATCACTATAAAGAAATAAAATATAAGCAATGAAGAACTCAATTATCTGGGAAATTATCATTTATGGGATGTGGTAACCCATACTTTAAGTGCCTTTTAACCATTTCTAAAGCTAAAATTAATTATAATTTAATGTCGAATTTTGTCAACTTTTATGCTTGTCACTAAATTATGGTCAAATCCCCAAAGAACAATAAATTACCTTTGGCCTTGCCCAAATAATGCGAAAACTAAGTCATAGCCAATCTCAACAATCCAAAAACAAATTTAAAACATCTTATTGTATCACCAAGAATGGGGAGCTACTCCCACAAAAGTCAATGATGTCATCTCTCCCTCCATAGTCCTAGCAAAGTAGAATACCAGAGAGCCATAGTTGTCCCTGACATCCAGTCTTCCAGTGTACGCAAGAGAAAAAGCCATTTGCTCTATTTCATTAGTTTACATTGGTGTATATTATGCCTAGTCCAAATGAGGAGGTATCTGTAGGACCATCCCCAAAATACTGATGTTTTCAACAGGACTAGAAAGGATGGGATCCTGCCAGATTTGGGTTTAACCCAAAATTGCAACATTCCCTCCCCGTGAATGTTGTTCCCAAAATCTGTCCTCCCCAGCCTCCAGAATTTCCAGCCCACTTTTTTTTAATATTCTTTTTCCAGGAATTTGGAGCATAAATTGGTTGGTACTGCATTAAGACAGCAATTTTTCTCAAATCATTGAGGTTCCTGATGAAAGTGGTTAGCCATGTAAGCAACTACATTTCAAGAGTTATTTTAGTTTTGGGGTTAGTGCAGAAGAAACGTCTTGTTGTTTTTGACATTTCAAGGAGAGAATGAAGTTTGTAATTATTATAAAGATATGCTTATGTTGAGCACTGTTCATTAACTGGTATAATGGTCAAAAGATTATCTAGGGATTTATAGTTTGAACCATAATCAAACAAATTGTATGTTTCTATGCCTATCAAAGACAAAGAAATCACATTATGGCATGTGATATGTTCCAGTGAACCAGAGTACAGGTGACAAGAATTCTCTGTGGGACACCAAGGGTGGAATTTTCCATTCCGAATCAGATGGGAAGGCAGGTGGTTGGCAAAAAAATCAATTTTCAGGGATGATTAAGGTCACAATATGGATTACTAAGATTTCTGGGAGAGCATGTTAAATGTTTTCGGGTCTTTTCTAACCTTCTCACTTGAGGTTATTTGGGTATTCATGTCATTCTGATAGGAAAGATCCTTCCCTTCAAGAGAGCCCACTCTTGCCTTGAGACTTAGGGAAGCTTTCATTAAATTGCCTGGGTAATGAACAGCAAATCCTAACACAGAATTATTATTAAGCTATTGGAAAATAATATAGATCTCTACAGGGCACTAAGTACAGAGCTTGTTCATGCTGAGCTGCCAGCATGAATTGGTTGCAGAGAACAATCCCTGTAACTAAATGAGGTGGGTCCAAGCTACACCCCAAATTGCTTCATGCCTCATTTAAATGAGATTGATGAAGGGACTTTAAATTTTGATCCACTACGTTGCTGGCAGTTGCCCTCAGGTGAGTGCTTAAAGTGGAAGGGAAGATGATTAGGAGGTGGAAACAGCAATTGGAAAGGAAGGTGACCGGAGAGAGGTAGAATCAGGAGCCTGAAATGATCACCATGACTGCAGTTGAGCTGGAGCCTCCTTTCAGTTCTACTGAAGCCCTGAAAACTATTTTAACACCACCTAGCCTCACATTCAAGCATCTATAAAAACGTGCCTTTTTGGTGGAAACCTGCAGCCATTTAATTCTTAGGTAACTGATAACTACACATATTTTTAAAAGTTGGCCTCTATGTCCTTCACACAGTCTGGGATTTGTTATAGATAAAATGAGACCTTCAGTAATAAATAAGACCAGGTACCTCCTTCTCTATATATAGACCGGAAAATATTTACTGTAGCAAACTTTGTTACTGCAAAAGGTCATGAAATCCTCATGAAGACAAATAGTAAAGGTGGATTAAGCGCGCCTTTACTTTTGCTAATCCAAGCCATCTCACTGGAACTGCAGAAATGGCAATTTCTTAAAGGACTTCAGGAGGACATAGACAGACTGATGAAATAGGAAGACATATGGCAGATGAAGTTTAATGCAGACGAGTGAATTGATGCATTTTGGCAGGAATAATAGGAGGCAATATAAACTAGATGGTACAAAGTAGGTGCAAGAACAGACATACCTGATGGTTTATTTGTATAAATCTTTGAGGGTGGCAGAAGTTGTTAAGGCCATCAAGAAAGCATATGGGATCCTTGGCTTTCTAAATTGAGGCATAGAGTAGAAAAGCCAGGAAGTTATGGTAAACATTTATTAAATCAGAGGTTAGATCTTTGGTTGAAATATTGCAGCCAATTCTGGACACCACACTTTAGGAAGGATGGCAAGTCCTTGGAAAGGGTACAGAAGAGACTTACTAGAATAGTTGAGAAAGGGGAAGGATTACAGCTATATGTACTGGAGAAGCTGGGTTTGTTCTCCTCAGGGCAGAGAAGGTGAGGAGAATTACCTGTAACAGCGATGTTCAAAATGATGTAGGGTATTGATAGAGTAAATTAGGAGAAACTGGCAAGAGGATTAGTAACCAGAGGACAAAATTTAAGGTAATTGGTAAAAGAACTGGAGGGGAGATGACAAGATTCCTTTTCATGTATTTAGTTGTTATGATCTGGAATGCACTGCCTGAAAGAGTGCTGGAAGCAGATTCAATTGCAACTTCCAAAACGGAATTTGATATAAACTTTAAAAGGGAAAATTTGCAGGGCTATGTGGAAAGGGCAGGGAAGTGGGACTAACTGGATAGCTCTTTCAGAAAGCTGCCACAAGGACGAATGGCCTCCTTCTGTGCTGTGTGTTTCTACCATTTTAATATTCTATGGTTCTGAATCACTGAGGTGAAATTAATAAACAAAGTTCAACTTTTGTTGCACTTAACCCTGGTATATTTGCAAACAAGACTACAGAGCATGATTGGTATTGAAACCCCAGACTGATTTTAACCTTACCTGATGGGAGTGGTGGATGTAGTGATCAAAATTGGCTTCAGGAAAAAACAGCTTACACCATCTGGCATTTTAACCAGCTATTTTTACTTTAGGCAGTACAGAAACCATAGCCAGAAGAGGTCCAGGTAAGTATCATTTTTTGATTATGCTTACAGGTTTCATTGTGGGTGAGAAAAGTGGGAATGCCTAGGAGTCCTCAGTTCCTACCTCTTTTCACCTGAAATCTCCCTGCCAGCTTCTGTGTCATTACTTCCAGCATTGGGTGAAGCCCCTTTAGAATCATTCAAGTAGGGCATGGGATGTAAAATCTCTGTCTGTATCGGCCCCTGTTCACTGCAGTCCTGGCCCAGGTTAAAACTGGGACTCAACTTTCAATAGATAAAATCACTCTTCGAGTTTAGCAAATTAAAAAATGTCAGCAAGGCACCAAGGACTCTTGTTACATAATTCTAATGCTGGCAGTAAATTATTCTGTCAATGGTTTGCCAATGTCTGATAAAGGTGATAGCTTAATTACAGAACAATGTTTATATGATCAGTACTGCTCAACTAATCAGAACCCTGGATCTGTAGGAACTTAATTATTCCAAACAACAAAACTGCATTACAGCCTCATGAAAAGTACATAAAGGTCACAGCCTTGGAATTTCATGCAATTCCAGTGTCTTTTTTCACGATTTAGTATTGGATGATATGATCAGACAAAAACTAAACAGCAAGATTGGTTGGTCCTGTGGCAGCTAGTTGTTCTGCACTCAAGTAAACCAGCTCTATGTGCAGTCTAACCAATAGTCCTTCAAGCTACTGTCCAATATTAGGTATGCCATTCAGCAGAGACTGGCTTGAATTTCTAGACCAATGTGTGTAAATATCAAAGAAAAGGAAGTGATATTGTCTTAGAAAATAAAACATGCTGTTTTACCAGTACAGAATTATTACCACTTAGAGATTTTTTTATTAGAATATTTATATCCAAAATCCAGAGGCTCTTTTTTTTTTTACAAAATACAGAATATGACAAGGATTTCTGTTATGTATTATATTGCAGCGTAAATGTTCATGAAAAATAGATTTCAGGTAGCTGAATCTCATTGGCCCAGAATATCCTCTGAGATGATCCTGCGTTTTTTCATTAATCATGCTTTCATGGGATCTGGGCATCGTTGGGAAGTCCCACATTTGTTGCCCATC
Source organism: Cetorhinus maximus (assembly GCF_964194155.1). Lineage (NCBI taxonomy): Eukaryota > Metazoa > Chordata > Chondrichthyes > Lamniformes > Cetorhinidae > Cetorhinus > Cetorhinus maximus. The sequence continues at coordinate 88,927,394 of NC_135883.1, read as the reverse complement.
CCTATTTGCCCTTGAAGTGTGTCGCTTGTGAAGCCATTTCAGAGGGCAGCTAAGAGTCAACCACATTGCTGTGGGTCTGGAATCACATGTAGGCCAGATCAGGTAAGGACAGCAGATTTCCTTCCTTAAGGAACATTAGTGAACCAGATGGATTTTTACAACAATTGACAATGCTTTCATGGTCACTATTACTGAGATTGGCTTTTAATTCCAGATTTTATTAGTTAAATTTAAACTCCACCAGCTGCTGCAGTGGGATTTGAACACATGTCCCCAGAGAATTAGCCTGGCTCTCTGGATTACTAGTACCAGTGACATTACCACTATGTCACCATTTGGTCCTCCTAAGCCTCCTGCTTGCCACTCTTCTTGCTACCTTCCATTCACTGCCTCTCTCAATCCCTTTGGTTAGCTGCTCCTCTTGCCGCTTTCCTCACCTGACCCTCCCACTTGCAGAGCGGGAAGCAGTCAGAGTTTTGGGAGAGGGAGCTAGCAAGAGGGGTGGCAAGCCAGAGGGTCAGGAGAAAGAAGTGACGAGCCACAGAGCAGGGAGAGGGAAGTGATGTGCGAGAGTGGGGAGAGGAAGTGACGCGTGAGGGGGTCAGGAGAAGTGGCGAGCAAGGGGGCCAGGAAGAGTGGCAAGTGAGAGGGTTGGCAGAGGGAAGTGGCGAGTGAGCGAGTCGGCGAGTGAGGGGGCGATGTGTTTGAAAAACCAAACTGAACATGCGCAGTTACAAAGCAACTCTTAGGTAGAATCATACCTATGTCAGGCGGGCTGGGTGGGAGTGGGCCGGGTGGGTGTGGAGCCGATCGTTGCCCACAATCGGCTGCGCACTGCCATTTTACGCAGGTGGGTCAATTAAGGCCCACCCAGCGTAACGCGCAGTTGGCAGTGCTACCTGTGCGGGCAGGGGGAGGAGGGAGATTCGGGGCCTGCGCTCTTCCGCGCTTGTGTGCAGCAATCTCCCTGAGGCATGGAGCTACCTCAGGGAGATTAAGTACAGAATAAAAATTTTTAAATAAAGTGAAAAGCTATTTAAACATGTCCCCTCATGTGACGGTGTCACATTGAGCTGGGACGTGTTTGTGAAGTCAAGAAAATTTATTCATTTATTTTATACAAGCTTCAGGAAACCTCATTCTGCCCATGGATGAAGTTTCCTGAAAAATGCAAAGGCCACTTGGGCTCTTCACCTGCCCTCCAACCTTAAGGTTGGGCGGGCATATTTGCTAGCAACTTAAATTGCTTTTTTAATGGCCTTAGTAGGCCATTGACAGTTCGGCGGGCGCGCAGCTGCCTCTGGTGCGCACCCGCTGAATTAAATATCGAAATGGCACGCGATGATGTCGGGACACACGTCCGACCTCATTGCGCGTCATTTTACACATCAGCATGTCGGGCCCGCCCCTGCACACCGACGGCAATATCCTGCCCTTAGTGTAAGTGCAGTAGCCAGGCTAAAATGAAAATGGAGCCAATGTTACTCGGTTAAGTTCTGTTATTTACACACACACTAAAATTAAAATGTGCTATTGGTGCATGTTTTAAATGGGGGATACCAGTGCTTGTCTGTTTGGTTCAAATAAAGTATCTCTGTGGTAGCATTGGTCATCAGAGTGGCTGTGAATCTGCTCATTAAGATGTAATAAAGCTAGGGAGAGGGACACTGAGATGGCAGAAAGGGTCACTATACTATCTAATATTCAGAGGACTTGGATATCAGCGAGGAAGATGTTTGTGAGGGTTTGAAAGTTGCCATGGTAAGACTACCCACAGCCAGAGTTTTTAGGATGGCAGGGTCTGCCTTCCCACCATCCGAAGAATTGGCGGGGAAAACATCTCCATCAATACTGTCTGCCCGGTAGCGCTTTCATGCCAAACGAGCATTAATTGGCTGCAGGCGGGACTTAAGCGCCTCAGTCAGGAGGAAGTCCTGCCTTAGAGAGCTGCTGGCCAATCTGATTAGCAGGCAGCTCTCTAGTCCCTGCAGCACCAGAATCTGCAGTGGACAAAACCGGGACTGCATGCAAAATGGTGTCCTAGCTGCCGACAGTGATGGCAAGTTTTCATCCTGTATCGTCCCAAACCCGTCTCATTATTTATGCATTCCCAGGAAACACGCTGCTTCCATGGCGGGCGGGCTCTCATTCACCTTCCTGCCATCACCCTGTCGTATCACACCGGCCTACACGTTTAAAAAGCAGCTGACAGCACACCGCTCCTCGCTACAAGCTCACCACCGCTGCCTGGGAGACATGGCTAGCAAAGGAAAAAAGATCGCAGCCCCCTGCTTCAATGACAGGTCCCTCAGGCGACTGCTGGATGCCGTGGAGGCCCACCGGGATGTCCTGTACCCCTGCTCTAGCTGCAGGATGGGCAGCAACATGACCAATCTGGCTTAGGAGGCGGTGGCAGCAGTGGTCAGCGCCAACGCCTTCAGAAGAGGACAGCCGCCCAGTGCCGCAAGAGGATGAATGATCTCCGTTCCATCAGGGTAAGTCACTCTTTTCATCACTCCCAACTCACACACTCAAAAACCCATCACACATCCACAGGGCCCTCACTCACTGCCAGTTCAGAGGACATCACCATTCACTCTCTCACATACACCTTCATTGTCCTCAGCCCGTCCATGGGACCATTCGCCATCCACACAGGCCAGACACATTTATCATCTGGCCCGGCAAGTGTCCTGCTCACATTTTCTCCATCTCGATCCATGCAGGACAAGCTGACATACAACAAGACAGAGAGAGGTCACAGACCAGTGGCTGAATTCCCGAAATCAAGGTCCTCATGGACTTTGAAAACAGCCACCCAGCTGGCCGGTGAGAATCTGGACTGGTCCTGTGCTGATGGTGAGGTCGGTGCGGCTCTACCAAGTGAGGATCCAGTAGTGCAACATTCATCAGACAACCATGTTGTGAGTGATGTGTCCTGTTTCACAGGCCACTGCCATGCACTAATTATCTCCCCTTGCTTCCCCAGGCACATCTGGGGAACAACCAACAGAGTCCATGACTCAGAGCCTCCAAACAAGTCCCGAAGAAACCTCTGACGGGGACTCTGAAGACACCTAGAAGACCTGTCACGGTGCTCACCCACACCCTCCACCAGCACAGAGACACACAGCTCGGTGGGACCTAGCTTTAGAATAGGCACAGGATCACAATTTGATGATCTCACTTTCTGATCCACAGCAGGCAGCGGCGTGACTTCCCTGGACCCTGGCATTTGGAGGACTGCTGGAGGCCAGAACTCTGCTGAATCCAAGTCAGATGACAAGCCTCTGAACTCGGTCATACCTCAGTTGCTGGAGCTGCAAGACGAGCTCGGGGACATCAGGAAGGGATGACCGCTGCGCTCCCCAGATTGCAAGGCACGATGGAGAAGTTTGTCCGTCTTCAAGCTGAGGTGATAGCGCCGGCATTGAAATGCACCGAGGTCAACACTGGTAGGATGTCGGCTGCCATGGAGACCTTGGTTCAGGACGTTACTCCTGCACTGCTGTGTGGGCTCAACTCCATCGCTGACACCATAGGGAGGAGGATCAGCAGGTGCACACTCTGGGCCCATCCACCCAGGTGACTCTGGGAGTGTTCGGCCCATCTGAATCCCCTCTTCCTGTGACCTCAGCAGTTCCAGCTCCACAGATCGAGGAGGGTGCCACTGCCACACAGCAGGACACTGAAAGCAGATCGGGGCTCTCCAAGTCTCGGCCATCCAGAGGACATCTGCCAAAGTCATCACAGACAGGGCGTTGTAGTCAACAGGCTGCCTCCACGTCTGCTGCAGCTGTCCGGTGAGCACCAAGATGTAGCGGCAGTGTTAGGAAAGTGGAGGTGAATTGGTTGCACAGCCTGTGCATAGATATTAATCACTTGTACATATTGCTCGCTACTGTCAATAAACTCCCAAGAATGTCTCCCTGCCTATGGTTCCTTGTTCTGATGAGCAGTGTTCTTGTCACTCAGGTGTGAAACCTTTCTGCATAAGTTAAAGGCAGGTGTCTCAGTCCAGGGCCTCTTCCCTGTGTTCTGTGCAGCCTTCAGACCAAAGTGATGGTCCGGCATCACACTTCCTGGAAACATTACTGATGCCTGCACCTCGGCAGTGCTTGTCACTGCTGCCAGAATGTAGTGGACAGGTGCCACAGAGTTCTCTCATTCTCTGTGTGCTCTCAGCACCTTTAAGGAGGGGCTGCCCCCATCTCTTCAGCATTTGTGACCACTGATGCTGTGCTCCATCTCCTGAAGGGCTCAGGAACTGAAGGCAGGCACAGTATCAGATGCTTCTAAAGTTTCATGGCTGCGTCTCTATGCTATGACCCTGATCATGGAGCGCAATGGAGCTGCCCTCAGCCAGACAGGAGTCAGACATTCTCAGAGGCTATATGAAGATCTATGGAGTGTCCTCACTGCATGTCGTCATCATCCTCCTGCGATTGAGCGACTGCATCTCCATGACAGGAGCATTCTCAGAGGGTATTGGCGCTGACATGAGCCAGACTGGAGTCAAACATTCACAAATGCGCTATAATGATCTATGGGTTCACTTCACTGCATGTTGTCATCATCCTCTACAAATCTAGCAGCTATGAAGGCCTCCCAAGGCGCATGCCTCATCTAGTCAGTGTGAGGGCCTCATCCCTGTCATCGTCGCCTCTTAGGATCTCTTCACCCTCATCCCCGTCGGCATCCTCTTCATCGGAGGAGACATGCAGCTCCTCCATCTCCTTCTCAGCCAGCTCGTCTAACCATTGGAGCACTAGATTGTAAAGGGTGCAGCAGACAACGACGATGATATGTGACATCCTCTGTGGACTGCATTGCAGGGCTCCACCAGACTGGTCCAGGCACTGGAATCATATCTTCAGCATCCTGATGGTCTGCTCCACCAAGTTGTGAGCTGCTGCATGAGCCTCATTATATCATCGCTCTGCTGCAGCCTGAGGCTGCTGCACGGGTGTCATCAGCCATGGCCTCTGCGGGTAACCCTTGTCCCTGAAGAGCCATTCTGAGGAAGACTCCAGGAATCTGTGACCGACTCAGGGTGTAGGTGTCGTGCACGGTCCCTGCAAACCGTGCGCACACCTGCAGGATGCGTTTCTGGTGGTCGCATACCAGCTGCATGTTCAGTGAGTGGAAGCCCTTGCGGTTGATGAAGTCCATCGAGTGTAGCGATGGAGACCTGAACGCCACATGAGTGCAGTCAATCACACCCTGCACCTGTGGGAATCCCGAGATCAGGGCGAATCCAATGGCCCTCGCATCCTGGCTGTCCCGGTCCTGGGCGAAATGCACAAAGTTGTGTGCCATGGAGAAGATGGCATCCGTGACCTCAAGGATGCATTTGTGGGTGATGGATTGTGAAATCCCACAGAGGTCACCTGTGGAGCCCTGAAAGGAGCCACTGGCATAGAAATTGAGCGCCGCAGTCACTTTCACAGCCACTGGCAGTGGATGCCCTCCATGTCCCCTTGAAGCCAAGCCCTGCAGTAAGTGGCAGATATGAGCGACCAAATCCCTAGACATGCACAGTCGTCAGCGACACTGGTTCTCAGTCATCTGCAGGAATTATAGATGGCATCTATAGACCCTGGGTGTCGCTAGGCGCCGACCAGCCACGGCTCACTGTCGCTCCTGGGCAATGTGTGTAGGAGCCTCTGCTGCCCCTTCTTCCTGAGGCTGCTGCTCCTGCCTTTGTCACTCAAAGGCGCCTCAGTTACTCTCTCCTTCAACTCCTCCGTTCTCTGTTAGCCATCAGGCACGCAGCTAAGCCACCAGGCGCCATGCTCCTGACGTGGTCCTCCTGCAGCACGAAAGAGAGAGAGACGTGGTTAGCATGGGTGAACTTAGCACCTTTCCTGGCCCTGTGTGACTGCCCCTTAACACTTCCCGGAGAGTGCTGGTCACCCCTCGGATGGCCACAGATGAGTGCGCTGCCTGGATGCCCTATCAGCCTGCGACATGGGGGAGACAGCTCCTAACTGGGTTGCAAGGGGCTGTGAGCACCTCCAGCAGTGACTGCTACATGGCCAACGTTGTTGAGGAGATTGAACAACGTGTGCAGTCCAACTGCTCCGCGGTCCAATAAAGTGGTCGCAGACTTGCAGTCTGTGCTCGTAGGGTGGGGTATTGAGGGACGTTGGGGGGTAAGGTCTGAAGCGCTTGGTGTTACTCTAGTGCCTCTGCGTTGCTTGCATGGGCAGGCAGGCTAGGAGCCCGACCCCAATCATATCACTGTGGCTGCGCCTGATCTGGTCAGCTTACACAGATATCCATACTGCGTGGCCACTTCCCTCGCTTACCCTGCCCCCACCTCACCTCAGTTCCCCCAAAGTGAAGGCCGCCAGGTGCATGTCCCCTCTGTGCTGTTGTGAAACATGTTGACGTACTTTCCTGTTGATATGGACGTACAACCTGGCAGGGGTCCAAGAGCCTGGCGGGATGGCCTTTTAATGATATACTAATGTTTTACAATGAGCTCCCTGACAATTGTAGGTGGGAAACGCGGCCCGCAGTCGGCAGGCTGTGTAGACGAACTCAACCTGCCTTCCCGCCGTTGTGAAATCGATCGCGCCATATTTTCTGTACACACCACCTATCACACCTGCTGCCAGAGGGCACGGAAAATTCCCCCCTAAGCCCCAGGACTCCTGGAAGAGGTAAGCTTTGGGGGTCTCAGGCTGAGGAAGGTAGGGGAGGCCTGTGGGAGGGTGGGCAGTGGGAGATTTTGGGTGTCACAGTAAAGGCTGGGTGGGGGAGGGAGGTCCTGTGGTTACCAAACCTTAAGGTGGGGGGCGCCCAAAGTTAAAAGGGGGCTGCTGATGGAGGCTTCCTGCCCGGAGCCTGAATCTAGTTATTATCAGCCTTCCCCATACCCCGGAGCTCCTCCCGCCAGCCTAAAAATTGAGACTGGGCAGGGAACGGCACTTAGGTGGTCAATAATTGGCTACTTAAGGGCTTCAATTGGCATAAGGGTCAGCGGGCTGTCCAAGGCCTCATCCGCCCCAGAATCAAGTTGCAGAGAGGTCGGGCTGGGCGGAAATCTAGCAGGAAGCCCATCGAGGAATTTTATGCTCACCCTCCCCCCTGCCTACAAACCCACCCACTGCAGAGGAGTGTAAAATTCAGGCCAGCATTTCCCTATACAAAGTAAATGTATACAAAAGTATACATGCTGAGCTTCTCCCAATCTGTCATATTACTAAAGCTATATTCACAGCACTCGGACAACCTCACTTGGCTTGCTAGCTTTCACATCCATACCTATGCAGGGCAAATATTCTAATTGCTACTTCAAACTGGATCTATTATTACACTACCGTCTGTAAAGGTGTGCCCAGAAATAAATCTCTTAAGGAAACCAAGCTGGATGCTGTATGTTCATTCACACACATGTGCAGATAAAGGTGGGCATTTGGTCGTTAAACTTTTATGTCAACAAACCTTTTTTATTTGCAGGACAAGGTGGTACATAAATAGCAGCAAATATACACTCCAGGAGGACTAAGAATCACTGCCACATGTCCTTTTTGAACGCCTCCAATGCAAACATATCTTTTCTTAAATTTGGAGACCAAAACTGCACACTGTATTCCAGATGTGGTTTCACCAAAACCCTCTACAACTGTAGTATGACTTCTTTATTCTGCACTCCAACCTCCTTGCAATAAAGGCCAACATGCTATTTGCCTCCCTAATTGCTAGCTGCACCTGCATGTTAACTTTCTATATTCCTTATACAGCAGACCCAACACTTAGAATTTTCACACCTTTAAAAAAAAAAATTCTGCTCTTCTGTTCTTACGACCAAAGTGAATAACTTCACACTTCCCTACATTATACTCCATCGGCCTTCTTGTTGTCTTCACCCACATTGCAATACTATTCTGATGCCTCGACCTTTCTGTTTGGATTTCTAAACCACCCTTCACCCGAGCCCTCCCTGCCCCCTCTGTTAGCCTAAAGCCCTGTCCACAGCCCTAGTTATGATTGGCCAGGACACTGGGTCCCAGGCCAGTTCAAGTGGAGCCTATTCCAATAGAATAACTCACACTTCCCTGAGTGCTGCTGCCATTGCCCCATGAATCAAAACCCTTTCTTCCCACACCACTCTATGAGCCACACATTTAATTCACTAATCTGTTTGATCCTATGCCAATTGGTGTGTGGTTCAATAACAATCCAGAGATGAATACCTTTGATGTTCTGTGTTTTAATTTTGTCCCTACCTCCTCAAATTTTCTTAGCAGGACATCATTCCTGGTTCTACCATTTGATCCTCCCCTCCCATTCTCAGTTCCTCTCCAGCCGCAAGGAGGTGTCCTTAATTCTGGCACTGGGCAGGCAACACAACCACCGGAGTTCTGGTCATACCTGCAGAAAGCAATATCTATCCCCCTGCCTATACTGTCTCCTATCACTACCACATTCCTCTTCGCTCCCCCTACTTGAATGGCATCCTTCACCATGGTGCCATGGTCAGTCCGCACATCCACCTTCCAGTCCTTCTCATCCACACAGGTAGCAAGCACCTCGTACCTGCTGGACAAAGTCAGGAGCTGAACCTCTTCCATCTCCACGTGGTGGTTCCCCATATCTGCCTGACTTTCAGTCACACCCTTCTTTCCCTGACCACTGATCAACTCTAAAGTTCAGCCTAACCTAAAGGGCGTGACTGCCTCCTGGAAGAAAGTGTCCAGATCACTCTGCCCCTCCCCGATACCCCGCAATGTCAGCAACTCTGAGCCAAAGTTGCCTAAGCTGCAGACACAGTTTCCCGGGATTGCAGTGGATTCCAGAGATTCCCACATGCTGCAGTCATGGCGCGCCACCAGCCCTGCCATTTCCGTCCAACCTTATTTATTTAAGTAGTCAATTAGTTGATAATTTACACAGCTAAAGTAATAGAAAGTTGCACTTTCCTGGCTTGGAGACTACAAAGGAAACACCAACTATTGGAGGCTGAGAAAAGTAGTAAAAGGAGCACCTCTTTGCCCCTCTGCACTGAATTCCCACCTGAACCAAATTCCCAACTATTCACTCAATCTACGTCTCACTCAGGCGTAGTCTCCTGTCCTGTGCCCCTTTCTCCCTGTAGGTTGACAGATGACCACCTGTAGTAGCTTTGGAGAAACCAGAGGGATAAAACTTCAGTCCTGTGTTCACCTTTACAGCCAGTGACAAAAAATATCCCTGTTATTGACCATGACAGCACATCAAATTCCAGCCTACAGAGCAATTCAGTCACTGCTCAGTTACTACCTCCCGAGTAAAGCAAAGCAAAGCCTGCAAAGGCAGTTATGCCTAGGTCTATATGCATGTCTCCAGAGGTAAGATAAGGTATAATTAATCCAATTCTGGCATAACCGTGTCTGCTTTACATCCTTCCTTTCACTCTCTTCCCCCATCTTCAGAAAACTTAAAAAGAGTGCAAGGCCCCAAAATTATTTGGAGTTTGGCTCCTCTCCCATTGTAAGTCTGGAAGGAGCTGTCAGATACCCAAGCAGAGGTCTCCATTAGTTCTGGAAGTTCACTGGTTGCCTTTTAAGGGAGGTTATCTCCATCAACCCCTTACAGTTGGTAAATATCAGGGCGCAGTGGTGGGAATCTCACAACAGGGAGTTTCTGATATTCATGCGGAATAGAAACGTGGCTCATCAGTGGAGGCCAGCATGCCAGATGAATGAAGGTGTACCAGCCTCCATAGGAGCACATGTTGACCCAACCAAACAGGAGGACATGAATTTCTAATAAAAAGTAATTCCAGATCAGCTCCCTTATTCAGGAGGCCAATGGATATATGGTTGTGTTTGGGGATTAACCTGGCTAAACATAGTCACGAGATTTCAAAAATTTCCATCAGCATTAGGCTGGCAGGAAGTGGCCCTCGTGGCAGACATGCTTGTATGCCCCATTGCTAATTAGGTGCCCGGCCAGTGAATCAACAAATTCAGCTGAGATCGGTGCTGGAAGGCACTGGTGAGCATGATGCTGTGAAATGTCCAGGATTGCATCATGACTAACCATGGGACCCAAAAATGAATCCAGTACTCATTTAGGCCAAAACAATGAAGAATTCAGTAATACAGCTTTAAGCACTTGAAAATCGAGAACATGCCTACTCTTTTTATACATTTTATATGGTGAGATGAATAGATCAACATATTCCTAGTAAAAGTATCTTGGCTTCAGTTAATGCCATTCACACATTTAATGAAGCTCCCACACATTTTGTACAAGAACCCTTCAAGCCAGCCTGGGCAGGGATCTGGAAAATGGTGTCCTTGCCAGATTATCTGACATTTGCACATATACACATTGGAAAATCTCTGTCACACATTATATTTAAAAAAATTAGAAATGGATAATGCCTCCAAATGGTATCTTTTGGTACAGGAGAAAACAGAAGTCAGTTTTAATATTTCCTAGTGATAGTCATAGGAGGCTTGTAAAGCTGTTGGATGCCTTGTCTGTTTTGCTAAGACATATACCGCAATAGTGAACATGAATCATCGGATCAATATAACACTGTCTTAGGTGTGTTTAAACTATCTTTGACTCCATGAGCAAGTCTTGACAACTGTCTAAATTATTAACTATCAGTTTCCATCAAGAGTTATGGTATTTTATATCAAAGTCAGCTGTATAGAAAGGAAACATTAACACCACTTCAGTTCGTGTTAAACTGGCCAACCGCCAGTGGTCCTATGGTTATCTTCAAGCTTTAATGTAGCACAATAGATGCAAAAGCACCTAAATGTGTTGTATTTCACTGTAAGTCTGAGCTTGACCATGTGATGTGGCTCTCTGAAATTTCCATCCAGACATGTTTAAGTCTACTTACTGAGGTGATCCAATACATCGGGAGTCAAACTCAGACTGGTAAGTAAATAGAGCTATTTTGTAATGTGTGGCATGATGCACATTGGAGTATGGGGCACTGTTTTGACTCCAATCTCTGACTGGGATTTAGGATGGTGCTATTCCTTTATCAATCTACATATTCAGCTTAACTTGCGGGTGACAGAGCAACTAGGCTGGACTGGGAATTAGAAGTTCTATTGTAAGATTTTTTAAAATGAGTCCACTTTGTAATTGCCATGAATTTGGACCAAAATTCTAATTGAAGTTTTAAATCTTTTCCAAGCTTTGGTTCATTGCAGTTTTCCAGAGTTATTCCTATAAAGAATTGTGTATGAGCCTCCTTTCACGTGTGTTTGTTAATGAGACTGGTTGCTTACTGCTGAGAGCAGCATGTTAATTTTGGCAGACATGCTAAATTTAGCACAATTATTGCCAGGCTGTATTTTCCACATAGCATTAAACACAACATTAATGGGTTGCCCTATATTGGTTACAAACACTAATTCAGTTATAAGGCAGTAAATTTAATTTGAATAACTCAGGCTATCATTTTCTACACTTTTGGAGGTGTTAAACATAGGTGCCAGGAGTCCAATTTTACCTTTTGGTATTGTTCAGTATCATATTGCATCAACTGGAAGGTAGGATTCTGCAGTGATGAAAGAAAAAAACACAATTAAATAATTAAGCAAAGGGCAGTAGAGTAAAAGAAAAATAATTAATAGAACAGCAGGCAAATAAAATAAGAAAAAATGTAGCTGCCAATATTGTTTTTATCTGCCTCTTTACTTCCTAAAAGGTATTGACTTGAAGATGAACGTAGCTAATGAAGGTTTATAGCTTTAATGTTCAGGAAAAAGAATAGGGAATAAAGGAAGTAATGTAGGCTCATATGTCCTGCTAAGGAAATGCGATCCTGTGTTACATGACTTGATAATTAAATAATGGCGATAACATACAGAGAATGAAAGCTCAGGCATCCCTGACAGAAAACATCCACAGCTTGATGGGGATTGGCTGGGTGAAACTGTTTAACATTGAAGTTTAGGGGCAGAATTTTACATTCGGTGTGCAGGCGCGCGCCCGACATGCCCGAGCGTATTATGATGTGCGATGACGTTGGGCGTGTGTCCTGACGTCATCGCACACTCGTGCGATATTTCATTCGGCGAGCGCGCGCTGGAGTCGGCTGCACGCCCACCGATAATTGAAAGGCCGACTAAGGCCATTAATGACCTAATTAAAATCAAATTAACGCAGCCCATCCAACCTTATGGTTGGCGGGCAGGCGAAAAAGGCCAAGCAGCCTTTACATTTTTTTGGAAACCTCATCCACAAGCGGGATGAGGTTTCCTAAAGCAAATAAACATTAACTAAAAACTTTATTTTTGAATTAAAAACACGTCCAAGCTCATGTAACAGAGTCACATGAGGGGACATGTTATTAAAATTTTTTTACTGTCTTTAATAGTTTTTTAAAAAAGCGCTTCAATCTCCCTGAGGCAGCTCCTTGCCTCAGGCAGATTAAAGTGCTCTTTTGCCCGCATGCACGAACTGCGTGCCAGGCCTTCTCTCCGTCCTCCCCTCGCCCGCACAGGTAGTGCTGAGCGCTGCCGCCTCGCAATCTACGCAGGGCAGGCCTTAAGTGGCCCGCCCGCCTGAAATTGCGGAGAGGAGCCAATTGCCCCCGTCCACTCCTGCCTAGCCTGCCTGACGAGGGAAAAATTCTGGCCCAGGATAGGTTAGAAGCAGCACATAAGCCACAGTCATGCATGAGGATGCCCCTGTAGTCTATTAGACTGACCTTCAGGATGCTCTGAAGGGCAATATGAAGAAAGCTATCTTTCAGCTGCAAGAAGGATTGCTGATTTCAGACCGGCGTCAGTGGGTAATCAACTAGAAAGTTAACCAATTCTAGTAACTGCGTGATGGGAGCCACTTGGCTCAGTATCCAAAACAGAACATTCTGACCTTAAATACTTTTGTTTTCCACATGATCTGAGTACAGAATCATAATTGTTGAAGATATTTCCTGACCATTGTGCTTTCTGTCTGCTTTCATATTTTTATTATGACCACGCTTTTAGAAGAAATGACCTATGGGGGAAAATTGAAATGTGGCCATTTATTTCAGCCATTACCACATCGTAGAGTATGATTATCTCATGGCCAATTGCATTTTTTCTTTTATCACCGTCTGCTTCATCCTCATTAAATTGTCTCTCCTAAAATCACCAGTCATTCATTAGTGGAATAAATAATTTGCAGCAATATGAAACATTGGTTAAGATTTTTATTACATTATTTGAGGAACATTTTAAACCAAAATTACAATATAAGTTACAGAATTTATTTTCCAAATCTTCTATTACACAGATATTATTACAATCTGCCTCATCCAGGAAAAAGGGGTGGTTGGTGGGGGGCTGTTTGGGGCAGGTTGGGGGAGGTTTTCACAAGCAATTGAGTGTGCTGCAGTTAAAGGTGGATGTTGGTGGATTCCAGCCCATTTCCTGACTAGCTCTCAATTTCAGCCCTTTTAACCACTAGCTGCCTGATCCTAAAACCACACACACTGTTAGGTTAAAATCTTTCTCAATGTGTCAGGCATTTTGGGTCATTTCTTTTCTTTACAAATGCCCAAAATTTGAAACTCAGCACCCTAAAAGGTTTCAGATTTTCATCATTAGTTTGGCCTGGAAGGTATGCCCTGAATAATGAACACATCAACATTTAGCACCTTTGGAGGAAATTGCTGGTTTAACAGAGGTGTTAACCCATCTATTTTAAATATGTTAACACCTCTATGAAATGAACAGTCACTACATATGAAAGTTTAACCACTTGTATGATAATATTTCACAGCATGACAGCCAGCTAGGACATGGGTGCTTCGTGCAATAAAACAAACTGATTTAAAATGATCAGCTGGGTCATATCAGGTTATTAATGGCCTAAATGTATACATTTACAATAACTTTCCTTTGATGGGTATTTACTTATTGCTGTGTAAACTGCTGTGTGGCTATGTAGAAACTGACAGTCTTACAGATGTGCTGTAAAGAAGTGTAGTTATGCTTGTTTAATGTCAGCATTTCTCATTTACTATTAAAACTGAAAATAATCTATCAAAAGTATGTACTAGCATTTGGTTAGGCATACAGTTAAATCATATAATCTTAGAATCATAGAAACTTACAGCAACAAAAGGGCTGCTTGGCTCCTTGTGCCTGTGCTAGCTCTTTGAAAGGGCAGTGGTGCTCAGTCACAGATCCCTAAATGTGTACACTCCTCATCCCCAATTTCCTGCCCAACTCACATTTAAAATTATTTATGATTTTATTCTGATGTACTACTAAAATTGGTCCAACCACATACTTCCTATAATCAAGAACAAATATATTTTATGAGTCCAGTGCAATGCCTGCTACCCTGTTTTATGGATTACATGGCTATCTAATTAAGCGTTAAGCATGATTCCCTGTCTTGAGCAGCTGTGAGTGAAACCAAGAACCATTTGTTCAACCAATTACATTCTTAAATTGTAACAAGAAATCTACTTATTTCCTGCATTATTAGCAGTGGTGGTTCAATGAACCTCAGATATCTATCGCATATTTAGTTTAGATGAAAGGCTGATTAAACTTTTTTGTGAAAATGTGTTGCAATGACTACCATTGGCTTTCAACCACTCTTGTACTTTGTAAGTGGAGCAAAGAACAAAGGTAAAGCATTTCTTCGGATGGATGCCCTTAATCATTCACAGCTGCGTGTAACTCCATTATAAGTGGTTGTTTCATTAAAGAGTAAATTAAACTTGCCTTTACCCTAGAATAGATTTTGGTGTTCACCATCTGGCTGATGAACTGGAAGAATGAATCATCCATCCATTGTAGAACTTGCATGATTTTCATTTCCATTGCAAAGAATCAGTATAAAATCAATTGTGTTCTATAATAGGTAAGCAATCCACTTGTCCAGCTTACTACTACCCAAGTGGTGAAGACCAATGTCTATTCATCCATATCTATGCACCCATTAGTTTACACATCAAAATCTTGTAAAATCAAGTCACTAAATTTTGCACAAAGATATAAAAATGGCATCCATGCACTGGAACATGACTTTCAGGTCAACTTAAATTGGAATTGATTGAAGACTTTTAAGTGACACAAAGAAACAAATAACTTGCGTGTATACAATGTGAGGTGAGAGCGACTGCCCTTGACATCATTTGACTGAGTGTGGCATCAAGGAGCCCTAGCAAAACTGGAGTCAATGGAAATCAGGAGGAAAGCTCTCCACTGGTTGGAGTCATACCTAGCACAAAGGAAGATGTTTGTGGCTGTTGAAGCCCCAGGACCTCACTGCAAGAGTTCCTCAGGGTAGTGTCCTAGGCCCAACCATCAGCAGTTGCTTCATCAATGACCTTCCTTCCATCATAAGGTCAGAAGTGGGGATGTTCACTAATGATTGCACAATGTTCAGCACCATTAGCAACTTCTCAGATACTGAAGCAGTCTGTGCCCATATGCAGAAAGATCTGGACAACATTTGGGCCTGGGTTGACAAGTGGCAAGTAACATTCAAGCCACACAAATGCCAGGCAATGCCAATCTCCAACAAGAGAGAATCAAACCATCTCCCCTTGACATTCAATGGCATTACCATCACTGAATCCCCCCACTATCAACATCCTGGGGGTTACCATTGACCAGAAACTGAACTGGACTATCCATATAAATACTGTGGCTACAAGAGCAGGTCAGAGGCTAGGAATCCTGTGGTGAGTAACTCACCTCCTCACTCCCCAAAGCCATTCCACCATCTACAAGGCACAAGTCAGGAGTGCGATGGAATATTCTCCACTTGTCTGATGAGTGCACCTCCAAAAACACTCAAGAAGTTTGACACCACTCAGGACAAAGCAGCCCACTTGATTGGCACCCCACCCACCACATTTAACATCTACTCCTTCCACCACTGATGCGCTGTGGCAGCAGTGTGTACCATTTACAAGATACACTGTAGCAACTCACAAAGGCTCCTTAGACAGCAGTTTTCAAACCCGTGAACTCTACCACCTAGAAGGACAAGGGCAGCAGATGCATGGGAACACCACAACCTGCAAGTTCCCCTCCAAGCCACACACCATCCTGAGATGGAACTATGTCACTGTTCCGTGACTGTCAATGGATCAAAATCCTGGAACTCCCTCCCTAACAGCACTGTGGGTGTGCCTACACCAAATGGTCTGTAACGGTTTAAGAAGGCGGCTCACGAACACCTTCTCAAGGGCAATTAGGGATGGGCAGGGGTATAGTGCCAAATTTTGAGGTGTAGGAGATCTAAGAAAATGTGTAGCCATATCATTTCTAAATCTAGTATTATGCTGTTTTCCTATGTATTAATCATTTGAGTCCCCAACCATCAGTAAAACTATGTTTTTTAACTGAAAAGTATTAGCGTGGCAGGCATTTTATTTGGAACCATGTGGTATTTTGAATCATTGGTTTTGGCGTAGCTAGAATTTCATTATGCGTCAGTTTAATTATTTAATTCAAGCCTATTAAAAACATGAATTAGAGAAATCTTTACTTATTTCTGACAGGGGGATGGTGTATAGAGGTAACACTGCTTTTCTTGATTTATATTTATAACCTAGACTTGAGTGTACAGGGCACAATTTCAAAATTTGAAGATGATGCAGGTTGAGAAAGCAGTTAATAAATTATACTGAATCCTGGATTTTATAAATAGGGGCACAGGGTACAAAAGCAAGTAAGTTATGAACCTTCATAAAACACTGGCTCAGCCTCAATGGGAAGGATGTGAAGGCTTTAGAAAGGGTCCAGAAAAGATTTACAATAATAGTCCCGAGAATGAGAGACTTCAGTTATGTGGAGAGATTGGCAAAGCTGGGGCTGTTCTCCTTGGTGAAAAGAAGGTTGAGAGCGAATTTATTACACATGTTCAAAATCATGAGGGGTCTGGATAGCGTAAATGGGGAGAAACTGTTCCCATCAGCAGAAGGTCAAGAACCCTAAGGTGATTAGCAAAGGAACCAGAGATGAAATGAGGAAAAACTTCTTTATTCATCAAGTTGTTTGGATCTGGAATGTATTGACTGGGTGTGTGGTGAAGACAGACTCAATTGCAGTTTTCAAAAGGAAACTAGATAATTATCTGAAGAGAAAAGATTTTACAGGGCTGCAGGGAAAAGGTGAAGGAGTGAGTCTAGCTGAGTTGCTGTTGCAGAGCACTGACACAGAGACAATGTGATGAATGGCCTCCTTCTGTGCTGTAACCATCCTATGATTCTAGTATAGATACATTCAAGGAACTTGATAAATACATGAGGAAGAAAGAAGCTGAAGGTTACCCTGATAGTGTGACCAAGAAGGGTGGGAGGAGGCTTTTGTGGAACATAAACACCAACATAGATGAGGTTGGCCAGATGGCCTCTTTCAGTGCTGTTAATTCCATATAAAGCGGTCAGCAGGGAATACAAACACTTGGCCATCACAGCCAAGGAATTAATGTTCAGTAGGCAAATGCAGCAGGGCGTTTGGGGATATTGATGCTGCTTTAGATCCCAGGAACTTTAAGCTTCAAAGACCCTGAAATGTCTGTTTATGAGAAAGCTGTGTGCAGGGAGTTGTAAGGTCTGTATTTTTTTACACTTAGAGAGCTGTACAGGCGGGTCACTGCTGTTGTCGTTGCTGCACATTGACTCAAAGACATTCAGCAACATCAGCATAAGGCCTGGGACCATGGGCCTG